>NC_064836.1:82288485-82596466 GCF_024166365.1 Elephas maximus indicus | reverse complement strand
CTCCTCAAGGTGACATCTTTGCTTTTCAACATTTTAAAGAGCTCTCTTGCAGTGGATTTGCCCAGTGCAATGTGTCTTTTGATTTCTTGACTGCTGTTTGCATGGGTGTTGACTGTGGATCCAAGTAAAAAGAAATGTTGACAATCTCAATCTTTCTCCATTTATCATGATGTTGCTTATTGGTCCAGTTTGGAGGATTTTTGTTTTCTTTATGCTGAGGTGTAATCCATACTGAAGGCTGTGGTCTTTGATCTTTACCAGTAAGTGGTTCAAGTCCTCTTCATTTTCAGCAAGCAAGGTTGTGTCATCTGCATAACACAGGTTGTTAATGAGTCTTCCTTCAATCCTGATGCTCTGTTCTTTTTCATATAGTCCAGCTTCTCAAATTGTTTGCTCAGCATACAGATTGAATAGGTATGGTGAAAGGATACAACCCTGACAAACACCTTTCCTGACTTTAAACCACGTGGCGTCCCCTTGTTCTGTTTGAATGACTGCCTCTTGATCCATGTATAGATTCCTCATGGTCACAATTAAGTGTTCCAGAATTCCCATTCTCCACAATGCTATCCATAATTTGTTATGATCCACACTGTCGAATGCATAGTCAATAAAACACAGGTAAACAGCCAGCATCCATCTGACATCAGCAATGATATCCCTGGTTCCATGTCCTCTTCTAAACCTGGCTTGAGTTTCTGGCAGTTCCCTGTCGATGTACTGCTATAGCTGTTTTTGAATGATCTTCATCTCTTTGAGTTGGTGGGCCAGGTAGCTCTCTTCCAAATTTTCTTGGCATAGATGGGTGAGTACTTCCAGCACTGCATCCATTTTTTGAAACCATCGCAATTGGCATTCTGTCAATTCTCGGAGCCTTGTTTTTCACCAATGCCTTCAGTGCAGCTTTGACTACTTCTTTCAGTGCCATCAGTTCCTGATCATATGTTACCTCCCGAAATGGTTGAGCAACCACCAGTTCTTTTTGGTATAGTGACTCTGTGTATCTCCCCCATCTTCTTTTGATGCTTCTGGCGCCATTTAATATTTTCCCCATAGAATCCTTCAGTATTGCAACTCAAGGCATGAATTTTTTCTTCAGTTCTTTCAGCTTGAGAAACGGTGACAGTGTTCTTCCCTTTTGGTTTTGTACCTCCAGATCTTTGCACATGTCATCATAATACTTTACTTTGTCTTCTTAAGCTGCCCTTTGAAATCTTCCGTTCAGCTCTTTCACTTCATCATTTTTTCCCTTTGCTTTAGCTACTTGACATTCAAGAGCAAGTTTCAGAGTCTCTTCTGAAATCCATTTAGGTCTTTACTTTCTCTCCTGTCTTTTTAATGGCCTCTTACTTTCTTCATGCATGATATCCTTGATGTCATTCCATAACTCCTCTGGTCTTCTGTCATTAGTGTTCAACGAGTCAAATCTGTTCTTGAGATGGTCTCTAAATTCAGGTGCAATATACTAAGGTCATACCTTTGCTCCAGTGGACTTGTTCTAATGTTCTTCAGTATCAACTTGAACTTGCATATGAGTAATTGATCATCTGATCTGCAGTCGGCCCCTGGCCTTGTTCTGACTGATGATATTGCGCTTTTCCAACATCTCTTTCCACGGATGTAGTCAATTTGATTCCTGGGTATTCCATCTGGCGAGGTCCATGCGTATAGTCACCGTTTATGTTCGTGGAAAAAACCGTTTGCAATGAAGAAGTCATTGGTCTTGCAAAATTCAATCATACAATCTCTGGCATTTTTTTTTTTTTTTTTATCACCAAGGCCATATTTTCCAACTGCTGATCCTTCTTCTTTGTCTACAACTTTTGAATTCCAATTACCAGTAATTATCAGTGCATCCTGATTGCATGCACCAGTTTCAAACTGTTGAAGTTGGTAAAAATCTTCAATTTCTTCATCTTTGGTCTTAGTGGTTGGTGTGTAAATTTGAATAATAGTCGTATTAACTGGTCTTCCTTATAGGTGTATGGATATTATTCTATCACTGACAGCATCGTATTTCAGGAAAGATCTTGAAATGTTCTTTTTGAAGATGAATGCAATGCCATTCCTCTTCAAGTTGTTATTTCCGGCATAGTAGACCATATGACTGTCCAATTCAAAATGAACAATACCAGTCCATTTTAGCTCACTAATGCCTAGGATATCAATGTTTATGTGTTCCATTTCATTTTTGACGGTTCCCAATTTTCATAGATTCATAGTTCATATATTCCAAGTTCCGATTATTAATGGATGGTTGTAGCTGTGTCTTCTCATTTTGAGTCTTGCCACATCAGCAAATGAAGGTTCTGAAAGCTTGGTTCCATCCATATCATTAAGGTCTACTCTTCTTTGAGGAGGCAGCTGTTCCCCAGTAGTAAATACCAGTTTAATCATCTGTAAAGTGGGTTCACCAATCCTGCTGACCTTATTTTTATGAGAATCAAGTGAGTGGAAGTGTATATTATACTTTGAAAAAAAAAAGCCTTATACAAACATAAGTGATTATTATTCTTACACTGACACTCTGAGATAGACAGGGTTTGCCAAGAAGCACAGCTAGACATGGAAGAGCTGACAGAAAATGATATAAATATACTTTTCTCAGAAACCACAATTAGGGGGTGAGTATGATGGTTCAGATAACTTCCTGTCCAAAAAGATATCATCACAGCAGGGAAATCTGAGTAGAAGAGATGAGTCACATGGTTCAAGCAATATTTGAGACCTCAAAGAATGTCTAGCAGCACTAAATAGTTTGATGTTTGTTTTAATAAAATTTAAATATGAAGTTCATGGGCTTCTGTTACTTTTTACCAAATAAATTCAAATCATTTCTTTCGTTTGAACCAATAAATAAACACAGCGCGCGTCCAGATTAAGTGATAAATTTCAGGTGAAGGTATGAGTGAAATGTACAGGTTTTTATCCAAGCACATTGAAATTATCTAATAAAGAAAACTCTGCTTATGAATCTTCACAGACACCACAATATTATCACAATCACTGAGATTTGTACTTTTTACTGGAAACTTACAGTTCCAAATATTATTTTAACTCAAAATTGCAGTTTGGCAAATAAAAAAATAAACAGTGAGATTCAATCACTTCCTAGGCAAATACTCCATGCCAGGCAGAATGTCAAGAACTAAGAAGAGGAAGGTGAATAATGGCTCAGGATCCCTGAACTCAGGTAATCTCTGATTCACAAGGCTCCTGTCTCATCAGTGCCCATCACCATGTGTGAAATAAGAGATAGTGCCTGAGGATGTGGCAGCGTGGGTCCCTTCAGGTGCCTGGACTTTGGCAGCTCCAGCCATGGCTCCTGCCCCCACCTCTCTCCAATTCCTAGAGCTTCGCATTTCTAGAGTGGTCTGTTTCTGGTGTCTGGGGGAGAGTGTCTCCACGTATCCTTTATTTTTTCCCTTTCCTATGTGATCACATTCATGACTGCAAATTGGAAAGAAAAAGGCACCAGGAAAGAACTTCCCTGCCTAACTGAAACCAGAGGGAGCCAGAGTTTGTTCATTTGCCCATTCATTTAAACAAGAGTTATTGAGCACTTAAGATATTACAGGACTTAGCAACTGCTGGAGATACAAGGATGTACAAGATACTATGTCTGCTTCCAGAGTCCAGTGGCAAGGGCAAGGTGTAGAGACATAAATGAGTAATTGCAGTATAATTAGGAAAGTGTTATACTAGACATGTGTACAAGGGTCGATGGAAAGACTGAGGAGGAAATATTCTATCTCTTAGGATTCTATAGAATGAGGGGATAGACAACCTTTGACTAGACCTTCAGAGGGGCATTGGAGAACTGGAGGGCAAGAATGGAAGAGAGAGGGATTCTTGGACAAGGAGAAGCATGTGCAAAGGCACACAGTCATGGTAGGGAAAGGTTAGAAAAGAGGCTGGAAAGGTAAGTGAGGTCAGACCTGGAAGGCCTTGAATCATAGGAAATGGGGTTAAGACCTTATTCTCTGAGTAGAAGAATTTAAGCAAAGGAGTAACTATTTCAAATAGGAGTTCTGCTAAGATTCTTCTGAAGGCTGTGTGGAAAATGGACTGCAAATGAAAAACAGAGGATTCAATTAAGTATTACATTAATGGAAACTATCATGGAGAGGAGAAAAAAAATGTTTTGAAGAAATTTCAGAGGAAAAATCAGCAGTATCTCAAGCAAAGTGAATATGGGGAGTGAGCAGAAGGTGGAAATCAATAATTCTGATGTTTTTCTCCAAGACAAAGGTTGCAATGCCATTAAGTGAGATAGGATGAAAAACATTTCAAGGAAAGGAAGTAGTAAAGAGGGAGTATTGGGAGTTTAGTTTAAAATACATTGAGTTTGAAGTGCCTAAGGCCATCATCTCCTATCTACAAGCAGTTGGAATTATAGGTCTGGAGATCTGAAAAGATGAGTTGAAGATAATAATTGAGGCATCATTAGCATAAATACTTCATGGTTGAAGCCATGAGAGTGAATGAAATCACCTAGAAAAAACACAAAAGGGCAAGAAAAAGAAAAATTCCAGGAAATCCCAAAACTTAGGACAAATGAGGAGTACAATCTGTTTATGGGGCTTCTATTTTATGTATATGAGTATTCCACGCCACAAAAGACCATTCTGAAAAAAGCAGAAAATCCCCTCAAAGCCTTCTTTACCCCTTTTTCTTTGGTGATTTTCTTATCCAAAAATATGTTACATGCACATGTATTTTGCTTTTTTCTTTAATACACTGATGCATTCTTTAATTCCTTTGTCAAGTAGAAAACTCTTAGTGACTCATTGCACTGATACACAGCCACCATCTCGTGGCCCAATTGCAAACTGCAGGCTTGCACAGTCAGGGGTGGGGGAACATTTTTTCCCCAACGTTCCTTGTTGTTTTAAGGATAACGTTCAATGAGAAGCAGGCATGAGGTAAGTGATGGAAAGCACAAAGGAGCACATACTCTGAGCACAAATTATAGGAAATAGCAAAGATGCATACTTTATGAATGCCCTTCCTTTGAGCACTGCAAGGACCCATGGAACAGTCAGCCACAGCTCCTATAGAGTTGTTTCCCCTCAGGCAACCTTGGCAACATCTGATTAAATTGGTGGCAATATGATCAGTAGCCACAAAAAGGCAGTCTTTAAAATCTAAACTTTTTATCATGTTCTTCAAGGCCTTACAGGATCTGTCCATGCGCACCCTCTCCAACCTCATCTTCGCCTCTACCACTTTGGCCCATGATCACTATAATCCAGCCACAGTGGCCTCCTTGCTGTTCCTTGATCCTATATTCATCTCTGCCTTAGGCCCTATGCACTTGCTGCTCCATTTTTTCCATTAAGTCTTTGCACAACCTTCTCTTTCTCATCTTAGGTCCCTGTTTCTCTCCTCAGAGAGACTTCCTCTGACAACTCTATCAAAAAATAAACCCCCTTCTCCCTTTGGTTTATATTGCTCTTGGAACTCACTACTCTCTGAGGTTGTATTACTTATTTACCTGTTTTTTGTCTGCCTCCAAATATAGACTGTAAATCCCATGAGGGAAGGGATTTTATTTGTCTTGTCGGCACCTAGAAAAGTGCCATCACATAGAAGGCACTTGACAAATATCTGAAGGCTGACTGGATGAACCCAGGGGTACATGGCAGTGTCAAGCAAAAGGCATAGCTGGGCAGGTTAAAGTCTACATAGTCAAGTGAAGATGAGGTGGAAACTAATGATTTTGACATATAATCAAGAGGGCACAGCAATTAATAGGCAAAATCCTGCTTAAGACTTAGTAACCAACCAAGAGGGCCAAGGCAGGGACAGGAGAGAGCATGAAGTTGAGGCTCCATTAACAGCTAAGAATCAGAGGTCAAATAAGAGACTATAGTTGGGGAAGAGGTTAGCACGGAGGCTCCTGGGCTTTATAGGAAACATACAGGGAACAGGCTAATTTAATGTAGGTCTTCAACCTCACTGGAAGCTATTTATCTATCCACTCAAAGGACCTTAATGTCAGCAAGGACTTGTGGAGTGTGTAGTTCTCAAACTTTACAAAGGAGAAGCATCAACTGGGATGAAGGCCTAAGAGAATATTAAAAATGCAGGTTCTTCAGGGATATACTGCCATCAGGCTGATTCCACAGATCTGGTGGAACTCTGCATCTGTGTTTTTAATTAGTACACAGGTGAGTCTGATGTGGGACCACATTCAGATATACTCACTCTGTTGTTAGTTGCCTGTTAGCTGCTGTGCAGTTGGCTTCAACTCATAGAGATCTTATGTATAACAGAATGAAGTGTTGCCTGGCCCTGAACCATCTTCATGATCCTTGGTATGTATGAGTCCATTGCTGCTGCTATTGTGTCAATTCATGGAGGGCTTCCCTAATTTTTGCTGACCCTCTATTCTACCAAATATGATGTCTTTTTATAGCAATTGGTCTTTCCTGATGAAATGTCTAAAGTCAGAGAGTTGAAGTCTTGCCATCCTAGCTTTGTTCCTTAAAAGCTGTGATACTGGCTCTAGTGCTTTACTAGTCACAAAACATTTTCCATATCTTATCTCCTATAATTCTTACCCTTAACTCTGCTGAGAAGTAAACAGAGCAGTTTCTTTTTTTTTCTTTTTCATTTATTATATATTTAATTTTTTTTTAATTTTTATTATACAAAATTTCAAAAAAAAACACGTTAAGAATATCATAATGAACCTCCATGTACCCATCATCACCTTCAACAGTTACCCACTCACAGTCAGTATTATTTCATCTATATTCTCCACGCCCCCTACAGACACACACACTGAATATGTTTGAAGCAAATCTCAAAAATATTCCAGTCTGAAATAAAAATACAGAACCAGCTCCAGCGAAGCATATGAGATCCATAGTCGTTGGCTTTCATGCCTACAGGGAACAGGGTGGCTATTATAATGCAAAGGCAATTCTGATAGAGATCTGACTGTAAAGGTTTTAGTGGAGTACTGGAAATACAAGTTTTCCAGGTATGATATCTCTATCTATTAAACAGAGCCCTCACTGATCCACAGCAGGGAACTGAGGGCTGAAGCTCTACCCAAACAACCTAGCCACCTGCCAAAGGGGTCTGAGGATACTGATGCATACCAATCTTTAGAGGTACAAGCATTGGGTGCCTAAGATACAGCTGCAGAGCCCACTCACCAAAGTGCTCTAGGAATAGAGACACACCTACCTCACTGGCATGTGGGGGAAGGCTGTCTGCATCCTGCCCGCCTTGGAGTATGACTCCCTGCCACTACAAGAATCTAGTGCACACAACTATCACCGCTACTCCTCCAAGTTAATAGGTGACAGTCTACACCACACGCTTGGTGACCCAAAATCAGAACACCTAAGCTGATTCTATTCAAGAACAGTGAATGGACTTTTAGGCTTATATATCTGGTAACAGCCCAAACCTGCTGGTAATAGGACATAAGTGATTCAAAGGCTACAACAATCAAGACAGTGCAATCTAGTAGCCCACCTGGGTATATTGAAATAAAAAAAGATAAGAATCAGTGAGCAAATATAAAATAAATCATTACAATATCTTATAGATGGCTCAGAGACAGCAGTCAGTATCAAATCACATAAAGAAGAAGACCATGATTGCTCCTACAAATCCCCAAATTAAAGAATCAAAATCTTTCCCAAATGAAGATACAATCCTGGAATTGCCAGATGCAGAGTATAAAAAACTAATATACAGAATACTTCAAGACATCAGGGATGACCTCAGAAATGAAATAAGGCAATCTACAAAAAAAGCCAAGGAACACACTGATAAAGCAGTTGAAGAAATCAAAAAGATTATTCAAGAACATAGTGGAAAAATTAATAAGCTGCAAGAACCCATAGAGAGACAGCATTCAGAAATCCAAAAGATTAACAGTAAAATTACAGAATTAGACAACTCAGTAGGAAGTCAGAGGAGCAGAATCGAGGAATTGGAATGCAGAGTGGGGGAGCTGGAGGACAAGGCAATTGACACCAATATAGCTGAAGAAAAATCAGATAAAAGAATTTAAAAAAGGGAAGAAACCCTAAGAATCATGTGGGACTCTATCAAGAAGAATAACTTGAGTGTGTTTGGAGTCCCAGAACAGGGAGGGATAACAGAAAATACAGAGAGAATAGTTGAAGATCTGTTGGCAGAAAACTTCCCTGGCATCATGAAATACGAAAGGATATCTATCCAAGATGCTCATCGAACCCAATATAAGATTGATACAAAAAGAAAATCACCAAGACATATTATCATCAAACTTACCAAAACCAAAGATAAAGAGAAAATTTTAAAAGCAGTCAGGGATAAAAGAAAAGTCACCTACAAAGGAGAATCAATAAGAATAAGTTCAGACTACTCAGCAGAAACCATGCAGGCAAGAATGCAATGGGATGACATATACAGAGCACTAAAGGAGAAAAACTGCCAGCCAAGAATCATATATCCAGCAAAAGTCTCTCTCAAATATGAAGGTGAAATTTAAACATTTACAGATAAACACAAGCTTAGAGAATTTGCAAAAACCAAACAAAAGCTACAAGCATTACTAAAGGAAATTGTTTGGTCAGAAAATCAATATATCACATACCAACACAACCCAAGGTCACAGAACAGAACATCCTGATATCAACTCAAATAGGGAAATCACAAAAACAAAATAAGATTAATTTAAAAAAGAAAAAAATGCTCAAAACAGGGAATCATTGAAGTCATTATGTAAAAGATTACAATAATGAAAAAGAGGGGCTAAATACAGGTGGCATAGATCTTCCGTATGGAGAGAAAACAAGGCGATATAGGACAAGTTAGGTTTTTACTTAGAAAAATAGGGGTAAATATTAAGGTAGCCACAAAGAGGCCTAACAATTCCATAATTCAAAATAAAAACCAAGAAAAACATAATGACTCAGCAAACATAAATTCAACTAATATGAAAATGAGGAACATACAATTTACAAAGAAAACTTCTCAGCACAAAAAAGTAAGTGGAAAAATGAAATTGTCAGCAACACACAAAAAAAGGCATCAAAATGACAGCACTAAACTCACACTTATCTATAATTATCCTGAATGTAAATGAACTAAATGCACCAATAAAGAGACAGAGAGTCTCAGACTGGATAAAGAAACACGACTCGTCTATATGCTGCCTACAAGAGACACAACTTAGACATAGAGACAAAAACAAACTAAAACTCAAAGGATGGAAAAATATATATCAAGCAAACAACCATCAAAAAAGAACAGGAGTGGCAATATTAATTTCTGACAAAATAGACTTTAAAGTTAAATCCACCACAAAGGATAAAGAAGGACACTACATAATGATTAAAGGGACAATTTACCAGGAAGATATAACCATAGTAAATATTTATGCACCAAATGACAGGGCTGCAAGATACATAAAACAAACTTTAACAGAATTGAAAAGTGAGATAGACACCTCCAAAATTATAGTAGGAGACTTCAACACACCACTTTCAGAAAAGGATAGGACTTCCAGTAAGAAGCTCAGTAGAAACACGGAAGACCTAGTTGCTACAATCAACCAACTTGACCTCATAGACTTATACAGAACACTCCACCTAACAGCTGCAAAGTATGCTTTTTTTCTAGTGCACATGGAACATTCTCTAGAATAGATCACGTATTAGGTCATAAAACAAACCTTTGCAGAATCCAAAACTTCGAAATATTACAAAGCATCTTCTCAGGCCATAAGGTCATAAATGTAGAAATCAACAACAGAAAAATCAGGGAACAGAAATCAAATACTTGGAAACTGAACAATACCCTGCTCAAAAAAGAATAGGTTATAGAAGACATTAAGGAAGGAATAAAGAAATTCATAGAATGCAATGAGAATGAAAACACTTCCTATCAAAACCTCTGGGACACAGCAAAAGCAGTGCTCAGATGTCAATTTATATAGATAAATGCACACATACAAAAAGAAGAAAGAGCCAAAATCAGAGAACTATCCCTACAACTTGAACAAATAGAAAACGAGCAACAAAAGAATCCATCAGGCACCAGAAGAAAACAAATAATAAAAATTACAGCAGAATTAAATGAATTAGAGAACAGAGAAACAACTGAAAGAATTAACAAAGCTAAAAGCTGGTTCTTTGAAAAAATTAACAAAATTGATAAACCATTGGCCAGACTGATAAAGAAATACAGGAAAGGAAACAAATAACCTGAATAAGAAATTAGATGGGCCATATCACAACAGACCCAACTGAAATTAAAAGAATCATATCAGATTATCACAAAAAATTATATTCTAACAAATTTGAAAACCTAGAAGAAATGGATGAATTCCTAGAAAAATACTACCTACCTAAACTAGCACAATCAGAAGTAGAACAACTAAATAGACCCATAACAAAAAAAGAGACTGAAAAGGTAATCAAAAAACTTCCAACAGAAAAAAAGCCCTGGCCTGGACAGTTTCACTGCAGAGTTCTACTGAACTTTCAGAGAAGAGTTACCACCACTACTAAAGGTATTTCAAAGCATAGAAAAGGATGGAATACTACCAAACTTATTCTAAGGAGCCAGCATATCCCTGATACCAAAACCAGGTAAACACACCACAAAAAAAGAAAATTACAGACCTATATCCTTCATGAACATAGATGCAAAAATCCTCAACAAAATTCTAGCCAATAGAATTCAACAACATATCAAAAAAATAATCCACCACGACCTAGTGGAATTTTTACCAGGTATGCAAGTTTTGATTTTTATGCAAGGTTGGTTCAATATTAGAAAAACCATTAATGTAATCCACCACATAAATAAAAAAGACAAAAACCATATGATCTTATCAATTGATGCAGAAAAGGGATTTGACAAAGTCCAACACCCATTCATGATAAAAACTCTCAGCAAAATAGGAATTGAAGGAAAATTCCTCAACATAATAAAGGGCATTTATAAAAAGCCAACAGCCAACGTCATTCGAAATGGAGAAAGCCTGAAATCTTTTCCCTTGAGAACGGGAACCAGACAAGAATGCCCTTTATCACTGCTCTTATTCACCATTGTGCTGGAGGTACGAGCCAGGGCAATTAGACTAGACAAAGGTTGGCAAGGAGGAAATAAAATTATCTCTATTTGCAGATGACATGATCTTATATACAGAAAACCCTAAGGAATCCTCCAGAAAACTACTGAAACTAACAGAAGAGTTCGGCAGAGTTTCAGGTTACAAGATAAACACACAAAAATCAGTTGGATTCCTCTGCATCAACAAAAAGAACATCGAAGAGGAAATCACCAAATCAATACCATTCATAGTAGCCCCCAAGAAGATAAAATACTTAGGAATAAATCTTACCAAAGATGTAAAAGACCTATACAAAGAAAAGTACTAGTGCAAGAAACTGAAAGGGACTTACATAAGTGGAAAAACATACCTTGCTCATGGATAAGAAGACAACACAGTAAAATTGTCTATTCTATCAAAAGCCATCTATATATACAATGCACTTCCAATCCAAATTCCAACGACATTTTTTGAAGTGTTGGAGAAACAAATCACCAACTTCATATGGAACTGAAAGAAGTCCCAGATAAGTAAAGCGTTGCTGAAAAAGAAGAACAAAGTGGGAGGCCTCACTCTACCTGATTTTAGAACATATTATACAGCGACAGTAGTCAAAACAGCCTGGTACTGGAACAACAACAGACACATAGACCAGTGGAACAGAATTGAAAACCCAGATATAAATCCATCCACATATGAGCAATTGATATTTGACAAAGGCCCTGTGTCAGTTAATTGGAGAAAAGATAGTCTTTTTAACAAATGGTGCTGGCATAACTGGATATCCATTTGCAAAAACATGAAACAGGACCCATACCTCACACCATGCACAAAAACTAACTCCAAGTGGATCAAAGACCTAAACATAAAGACTAAAATGATAAAGACCATGGAAGAAAAAAATAGGGACAATGTTAGGAGCCCTAAAACAAGGCATAAACAGAATACAAACCATTATTAAAAATGATGAAGAGAAACCAGATAACTGGGAGCTCCTAAAAATCAAACACCTATGGTCATCTAAAGACTTCACCAAAAGAGTAAAAAGACCACCTATACACTGGGAAAAAACTTTCAGCTATGACATCTCCGACCAGCACCTGAACTCTAAAATCTATATGGTTCTGTTAAAACTCAACCACAAAAAGACAAACAACCCAATTAAAAATTGGGCAAAGGATATGAACACGCACTTCACTAAAGAAGATATTAAGGTGGCTAGCACATACATGAGAAAATGCTCTCGATCATTAGCCATTACAGAAATACAAATTAAAAATACAATGAGATTCCATCTCACTCCAACAAGGCTGGCATTAATCCAAAAAACACAAAATAACAAATGTTGGAGAGGCTGTGGAGAGATTGGAACTCTTACACACTGCTGGTGGGAATATAAAATGGTACAACCACTTTGGAAATCGATCTGGCGTTTCCTTAAAAAGTTAGAACTACCGTACAACCCAGAAATCCCACTCCTCGGAATATATCCTAGAGAAATAAGAGCCTTTGCACAAACAGATATATGAATGCCCATGTTTATTGCAGCACTGTTTACAATAGCAAAAACATGGAAGCAACAGAGGTGCCCATCAATGGATAAATGGATAAATAAATTATGGTATATTCACACAATGGAATACTACTCATTGATAAAGAACAATGATGAATCCGTAAAACATTTCATAACATGGAGGAAACTGGAAGGCATTAGGCTGAGTGAAATTAGTCAGATGGAAAAGGACAAATATTGTATAAGACCACTATTATAAGATCTCGAGAAATAGTTTAAAGTGAGAAGAACATTCTTTTGTGGTTACGAGGCGGGGAGGAAGTGATGGTGGGAGAGGGCTATTTAGTGATTAGATAGTAGATAAGGACCACTTCAGGTAAAGGGAAGGACAACACTCAATACAGGGAAGGTCAGCTCAACTGGACTGGACAAAAGCAAAGAAGTTTCTGAATAAACCAAATGCTTCGAAGGTCAGCAGAGCAAGATAGGGGGTTTGGGGACTATGGTTTCAGGGGACATCTAAGTCAATTGGCAAAATAAATTCTATTAAGAAAACATTCTGCATTCCCACTTTGAAGTGTGCCGTCTGGGGTCTTAAATGCTAACAAGCGGCCATCTAAGATGCATCAATGAGTCTCAACCCACCTGGATCGAAGGAGAATGAAGAACACCAAGGTCACATGGTAATTATGAGCCCAAGAGACAGAAAGAGCTACATGAACTAGAAACTACATCACCCTGAGACCAGAAGAACTAGATGGTGCCTGGCCACAACTGATGACTGCCCTGACAGGGAACACAACGGAGAATCCCTGAGGGGGCAGGAGAACAGTGGGATGCAGACCCCAAATTCTCATAAAAAGACCAGACTTAATGGTCTGACTGAGACCAGAAGAACCCTGGTGGTCATGGCCCCCAGACCTTCTGTTGGCCCAGGACAGGAACCATTCCCGAAGCCAACTCTTCAGACATGGATTGGGCTGGACAATGGGATGGAGAGAGATGCTGACGAGGAGTGAGCTACTTGTGTCAGGTGGACAGTTGAGACTATGTTGGCATCTTCTGTCCTGAGGGGAGATGAGAGGGTAGAGGGGGTTAGAAACTTACAAAATGGTCATGAAAGGAGAGACTAGAAGGAGGGAGCAGACTTGCTCATTAGGGGGAGAGTAAGTGGGAGTATGTAGTAAAGTGTATGTAAGTTTATATGTGAGAGACTGACTTGATTTGTAAACTTTCACTTAAAGCACAATAAATTATTTTTTAAAAAAATATCCCAGTATAAACCACAGTAAGGATTTTAATTTTTATTTTACCCCTAGGACTCTGTGCCTCATAGAGGTTGTGACTTTCCCAAGGTCTTATGATGAAGGGCAGGACTGAGATGGGTGAGTGCGGGGGACCCAAGTTAACTGACAGCTGCACCAGATATTGACACAAGTGGCAATTCTCTGTAGGTTCCTTTTGGGTGAGTGTGTGTTTTATGAGTGTAAGCAATTATCTCTTTAGAATGATTTCTGCTAAGCTCTTTTTATAGGTTTAAGCTCTTTCTGGGGACCCTTGCAGGTCTTAGATTCTAGTGCAACTAAACATTTCACTAACACAAACTCCCAGTGTGCTTGAGGACCTTAAGCTGCAAGTAAGGAGCTGTGAAGGTGCAACAGAGAGAAGCAGAGATCCGAGGCAGCCAGCTGCAGCTGGCCTGTGGAATCCTTACACCACCTGAGCTGCCCGGAAAACAAATACAGTTGGAACACATGATTCCACTTGAAAATGTAGCTGGAAAGAGAGAGTTCTGCCTTGGGCTGTTAAGACAGTGACAGATGAAATGTTGCTTGGTACAGCATTTATTTTATTTTTAAAGCGTTTGCCAATAGTGGAACAGCCCCAGTTGTGTTGGCTGCCATGCGCCACCAGGATTGAGATTCTCACCGTGCTGAGAGTTCCATCTGATCTCAATTATACTGTTTCCTACCTTCCCCAGTAATGACCCAATTAGGTGATTTTCTAAAAACGAGTAGGCAAAGATTGAGATTGGCTAACTTGCAAGTATTGCAGCTAGAGATTGCACCCAGTTGAAAAATGTGGCATGCAAGCCATTCGTTCCCTCATTCAAGGCCACATGGCTAGGCTATTCCGTAGCTTTAGAATTCTCTTTCTGGTTAGGTTCTCTTGGATTCGCAAGAGTTTGCAAGGGGTAAGCAAAGTCACATGCACACCCTGGTTAAAGCCTTCCCACTAAATAGCCCACAATGGCATTGCTATGCTAAGGAAAGTGAAAAGCCTTAGAAGGATATTTAGTACTTCTAACGCAAAGCATTTTGAAATTCTCTATTTGCCAAACCTCTCTTGAGGGGAGATCAGTAATTTTCTCATTATCCTGCTAAGGAAACAAGTCGGCTGTGGTTCCCAAAGTAACACATGGTCAATCAATAACTGGAATTACAACCCAAAGCATTTTCATTCCAGGAACCATGCTGAGCCAACATCAAATTTGGGTGTGAGAATATTCTAGGTTCTAGAGGCAACTAACATGATGAAATCATTCCCTGATGACAGGACATACATATGTAGAAAGCTGAGAAAAAAATAGGAATTCTTGCATTCAAGCTAGACATTTGTTCATTTTAGCTTTATGGGTTTCCTAATAATGTGTGAGTTGAGGAAGGAAAGAAAAATATCTAGATGGAGAAAGAGAGTGGAAAATATTGTGGAAGAAGAAAATTCAAAGTAAAAATAGATCCTAAACATATATGAAAGTGGTTTAGTCATGTTTTCATTTAACAGCTCTCTCCTTGTCTCAGAAGGAAGACAAAGGTTTCAGCATACCTGTGCAAAACCCTTAACAGAATATGACAATAAATTTTATACCATGGATTTAGTCTCCAAAGGGAATATATCAAGTAAGGACTATTCTGTTACTCTAACTCAGAATAGTAGGATTTTCAAGATATTACTTTAAGCCAATACAGAGATATGGGGGGGGGACTTTTATTTTATCGTTTGTGTTCAGAAAAACATGTCCCCTCTCTGTGTACATCACACAGGTACTCAGCAAGAACTTTGGATTCATTCTTGGCCACATCACCACATTGTTGCTGATGTCACTTAGCCTTGACTGACTGTTTTTTCCTTGCCTTGCCTGGATATAGCCAGTCTTGGGAATTTTTATTGTAATTTCATTGGTCAGAGATCCAGTAAAAGCTTATTTTCCATCCATCCTTTAACACTGCATAGGTATTTTTATCAGAAATTTATTGAATGCAAAAATAAAACAAAATCCAAAAAGCAAACTATTTAAAAAAAAAAAAACCACTCTCTTCCTTATATAGACTGTTTTTAAAAAAGAAGTCCCCATGTGTCTGTCAGTTTGTCATACTGTGGGGGTTTGCGTGTTGCTGTGATGCTGGAAGCTATGCCACCAGTATTCAGATACCAGCAGGGTCACCCAAGGAGGACAGGTTTCAGCTGAGCTTCCAGACGAAGACGGACTAGGAAGAAGGACCTGGCAGTCCACTTCTGAAAAGAATTAGGCACTGAAAATCTCATCAATCCCAGCAGAACATTGTCTGAAATAGTGCCAGAAGATGAGCACCCCCATGTTGGAAGGCACTCAGAAGATGACTGGGGAAGAGCTGCTTCCTCAAAATAGAGTTGACCTTAATGATGTGGATGTAGTAAAACTTTCAGGACCTTCATTCGTTGATGTGGCGTGACTCAAAATAAGAAGAAACAGCTGCAAAACATCAATATCCTAGGCATTATTGAGCTGAAATGGACTGGTATGGGCCATTTTGAATCAAACAATCATATACTCTACTATGCGAGGAATGACATCTTAAATAGGAATGGCATTGCATTTATTGTCAAAAAGAACATTTCAAGATATATCCTGAAGTACAATGCTGTCAGTGATAGGATAATATTCACATGCCTACAAGAAGACCAGTTAATATGACTATTATTCAAATTTACGCACCAACCAGTAATGCCAAAGTTGGAGAAACTGAAGATTTTTATCAGCTTCTGCAGTCTGACATTTTTTGAACATGCAATCAGGATGCATTGATAATTACTGGTGATTGGAATGAGAAAGATGGAAACAAAGAAGAAGGATTGGTAGTTGGAAAATATGGCCTTGGTGATAGAAACAATGCCAGAGATTGAATGATAGAACTTTGCAAGACCAACGACTTCTTCATTGCAAATACCTTTTTTCAACAACACCATGCACATGGACCTCACCATATGGAATACACAGGAATCAAATCAACTACACCTGTGGAAAGAGATGATGGAAAAGCACAATATCATCAGTCAGAACAATGCCAGGGGCTGGCTGTGGAACAGACCATCAATTCCTCATATGCCAGTGCAAGTTGAAACTGAAGAAAATTAGAGCAAGTCCATGAGAGACAAAATAGGACCTTGAGTATATCCCACCTGAATTTAGAGACCATCTCAAGAACAGATTTGATGTGTTGAACACTAAAGGGTTGTGGAATGATATCAAGGACATCATACATGAAAAAAGCAATAGGTCTTTGAAAAGACAGGAAAGAAAAGACCAAGACGGATGTTAGAAGAGACTCTGAAACTTGCTCTTGAACGTCGAGCAGCTAAAGCAAAAGGAAGAAATGATGAAGTAAAAGAACTGAATGGAAGATTTCAAAGGGCGGCTCAAGAAGATAAAGTATTATAATGAGATGTGCAAAGAGCTGAAGATAGAAAACCAAAAGGGAAGAACATGCTTGGTGTTTCTCAAGCTGAAAGAACTGAAGAAAAAATTCAAGGCTTGAGTTGCAATAGTGAAGGATTCTATGGGGAAAATATTAAATGATGCAGAAAGCATCAAAAGAAGATGGAAGGAATATGCAGAGCCATTATACCCAAAAGAATTGGTTGACATTCAACCGTTTCAAGAGGTAGCATATAATCAGGTGCTGAGGGAGGAAGTCCAAGCTGCACTGGAGGAAGTGGCGAAGAACAAGGCTCCAGGAATTGATGGAATACCAATTGAGATGTTTCAACAAATGGATGTACCACTAGAAGTGCTCGCTCAGCTATGCCAAGAAATTTGGAAGACAGCTACCTGGCCAACTGACTGGAAGAGATCCATATTTATGCCTATTCTCAAGAAAGGTGATCCAACTGAATGTGGAAATTATTGAATAATATCATTAATATCACATACAAGCAACATTTTGCTGAAGATCATTCAAAAGCAGCTGTAGCAGTATATCAACAGGGAACTGCCAGAAATTCAGGCTGGATTCAGAAGAGGATGTGGAACCAGGGATATTATTGCTGATGTCAGATGGATGCTGGCTGAAAGCAAAGAATACCAGAAGGATGTTTACCTGTGTTTTATTGACTATGCAAAGGCATTCAACTGTGTGGATCATAAAAAATTATGGATAACATTACAAAGAATAGGAATTCCAGAACATTTAATTGTGCTCATGAGGAACCTGTACATAGATCAAGAGGCAGTTATTCAGACAGAACAAGGGGATTCTGAGTGGCTTAAAGTCAGGAAAGGTGTGTGTCAGGGTTGTAGCCTTTCACCATACCTACTCAATCTGTAAAAAAAAAAAAATTTTTTTTTCTTTTTACTCAATCTGTATGCTGAGCAAATAATCCTTAAAGCTGGACTATATGAAAAAGAACAGGGCATCAGGATTGGAGGAAGAGTCATTAACAATCTGTGTTATGCAGATGACACAACCTTGTTTGCTGAAAAGGAAAAGAACTTGAAGCACTAATGAAAATCAAAGACCACAGCCTTCAGTATGGATTACACCTCAACATAAAGAAAACAAAAATCCTCAGAACTGGACCAATAAGCCACATTATGATGAACAGAGAAAAGATTGAAGTTGTCAAGGATTTCATTTTACTTGGATTTACAATCAACATCCATGGGAGCAGCAGTCAAGAAATCAAAAGGTACATTGCATTGGGCAAATGTGCTGCAAAAGACCTCTTTAAAGTGTTAAAAAGCAAAGATGTCACCTTGAGAAGTAAGGTGCACCTGACCCAAGCCATGGTGTTTTCAAACGCCTTATTATGCATACAAAAGCTGAACAACGAATAAGGAAGACTAAAGAAGAATTGATGGCTTTGAATTGTGGCGTTAGCAAAGAATATTGAATATACTAATGATTGCCAAAAGAACGAACAAATCTCTCTTGGAAGAAGTGCAACCAGAATGCTCCTTAGATGCAAGGATGGGGAGACTGAGTCTTACAAAGTTTGGATAAGATGTCAGGAGGGATCAGTCCCTGGAGAAGGACATCATGTAGGTAAAGTACAGGGTCAGGGGAATAGAGGAAGACTCTCAATGAGATGGATTGACACAGTGTCTACAATAATGGGCTCAAGCATAACAATGATTGTGAGGATGGCACAGGACCGCGCAGTGTTTCATTCTGTGGTAGAGAGGGTCGCTATGAGTTGGGACGAACTCAACGGCACCTAACAACAAAAACAAACAAAAAAGTATCAAGTGAGGGTTATCAGTTACAGGGAGTGGGGAGGAGAAAAGATTATTCCATGTGAACACACTAATAAAGTCTTGCATGATCCTAAAACAGATTCACGGGACACAGTTCCACTCTCAAACATTGGGGTCACCGATGAGTTCGAATTGACTTGATGACAGCTGGTGGTGGTTGTGGTTGTTCTTATTTTAAAAGATTACTATCCTTTTTATAAATTGGCAAGTTGATTTTTTTTGAACTGATATATGTTTTAATTTATTTTAGATTTGAGGAGATTGATAATATGTTCTTTAACATTTCTTGGTTCACAATAATTTGCTGAATGTAAGTGGTGTCTCTACAACATAATGGTTGTCTCATGTGCAATTAACTTAGATCACCACCATCACTAATCTGCTATTGAAATAATAATAATAAAAAAAATCTTTGTTAATAGAAGCTGTTTCAGTCTTAATAGTTGGGATCTCATGTCCAGGAATGATCTATGAGGGACAAAAATAGGAGATGAATTTTTTCTCCCTCTGAAAACAAGGCAGCATCTCCCTCAGGGTTTTCTCTTTGCTAGCCTGAAGATGCTGGTCCTGTGTACACTGATCTTAGTGCCCCAGGTTCTAGAAGACTCACTGACATGATCAGGTATGCAAATACTGGCTCTGCAGTTGCTTTCCTCAGGTCAACTAACCTAAATAGAGATTGATTCTGAGCCTTCAGCACCAAACACAGGTATTCCAGAGTGCTAAGAAATTTTCTCACAAGATGTATATTCTGCAAATATAGGCCAATCAACACATTCTTTTTGTAAATATACCCACAAGGTGACTCGATTTTTTTCTTTCTTTCACTGTGATCTCAGAAGTTGCTTAGTGACAGGGAAATTGCTGTGGTGAATCCTGTACATGGCCTTGGGTATCAAGCCCTACTGCTTAAGAACATCTGTGAAATAAATTGTTTTTATCCTCAGTTATCCATTTGCTCTAAATTTGCCCACAGTCAGGTCCTTAAAACATGAAGAGATCAGCCAGTTGCTCAGAATATACACTTCAAAGCAAATATATCAAATTAATAGAAGTATGCCTTTGCATTACACTGACTTGGAATAACAGGGTTTACAAGATACTATTTGAAATCAACACAAAGATGTAAATGAAAAATGGCTTCAGAACAACAACGAGATTAAGCAGGTACTTGGGGGTTGAGCATTAAACAATGTAGTAGTTGCCTTATGATGCGGCTGCTTAGATCACAGGCCAACTCACCTTCTCTGAGAACAACCCCTACCAATATCATGAATGGACCCCTAGCAGCCCTGTTTTATTGTATGATCAGATGCCCTCACTCTTGGCCGTAGCTGATTGGACAAAATATGGACACTGACCCAAACGGTTCCTCTTCTCTTCCTTGAGAATTGTAATTTGACCAGTGAGGCAGCCAGTCAGTCTACAAGTGCATGGAACACAGAAACTTGTAAGCCAGTGGGCAGCCTCTTCTGCCATGTGGATGGACAAGGAAAGAATAGAGCACAAGAACAGAGAGGATCAGTCAAGAAATAGTTATTTCTTGACCCTGATGGCTTTCCTTTTCCTACTTCCCGTATTTCCCAGAAGCCCAGTTTTATTTCTGTTCTTCATTTCCAACCATTATCCCTGCTTTCTAATAAATCTCCTTTTTACTACATGAAGCCAAAACAGCCTTACTTAATACAAACAAAGCCAATGAATATTAAAAAGAAAAAGGCTTGAATATGTGTGAACACTTCAGAACTGGACTAGGCTGCCTTCACTAAGGTTCATCATTTGAGAATTGCAGATTCTGCTTCAACCCCATCCCTGCCCATTCGTACACACAGCACACAGATTCTTTTCACTGTCAGGCTATCCTTGGTTTCCATTTCCATTATACAGAGAGTCAAACTCAGGAGCACACATTATATTCTCAGTACTTCACTGAGCATAGAAGAATAGTATGACCTGGCTTAGACATCAGAAAAGACTAGCTAAACACAATAGTTTAGTCAGCTGATGAGCCAGCTTCATTTTTGTTTTCCCTTCCTTTGTTTATTATTTGTTCTTTGTCCTTAAATGTTCACTAGAACTCCCACATTGCACCTTCATTTTGGAGAAGCTTGTTAATGGATGCACTATTATTTTTACTTTAGCTTAAACAAATGAGCTGACACACAGGAGACTGGGAAAACCTTTCCTTCTGAGCAACTGTGTACATTTGTACCTGCTGACCCTCAGTAAGTGTCAAAGAGCTGTCATAAATATTATACTATGATGATGCTCATTAATACAAAACCATCTGACAGACATCAACACCCCAGTCAAGAAAAGTTACAGTAAGCCTGGCAGAGCAGCCTGAGGGCAATGGTCCCTTCCATGCCTCAGGTCCACTGACATCTCGGCAGTGCCCTTATGCTGCCCTCAGGGCACCCCAGCCAGTCCACTGGCCAGGCATTATCACTTCAATGTCCAGAAAGTCTTCTTCCTGCCCTGTCCATTACATCGTATAGTCCCTCCATACTGATTGTATTTTTTATTGTTAGACTTCCGCCTTATTCTACCAATGATTAAGCTCATGAGAGTATGTTTTTAAGAATAGAAAACTTAAGTAAATAAGCAAATAAACAAATAATCAGATCCAGACAGTTGTGTTTAATTGCAAGAATGACATCCTGCCACAGTTTCCCCAGAGACCAATTAGAAAGATAGCAGCTTGTCCAAAACACCTCATCAGTGGAAAAGAGAGAAGAAAAAAATGTATTCTCTTTTAAGTATTTTGTTATTTTGGGTCTCTGTTACTCAAAAGCTAACTTAGCTCTCCCAGCTTCAGAAGCTGGTCTCCTTCAAGATCAACCCTCCATCCCACTTCAGCATATTTCCTAAATCTGAGATATCCAATCTAGTAATGTCATGGAAACTCTATCAGGACTTAGTTTGACTTGGTTGAGTGTGCTGGATGTGGTCTTTCCAAATCTGATTCCTTTTAAGTGTAAGTCATGGTCTTGATCTTAACATTCTTCTACTGTCTAATGGATACACATGGCCCTCCCAAAACAGAGTTCACAGAATTCAATCTAAGCTGAATCAGCAAATGTTTACTGAGTAATTTTTATGTGACAAGCATAAAAATGTGTCTAGTCATATTCAACATATTTTTCTTTACATTCATCATTTGAGTTAGCTACTATTTTCTTGTCACTCTCCATGTATGGCATATATTGCCAGGGTCATTTCATTGTACAAGATGGCTACAAGAACCCCTGGCATCACATGCTTACTCTTGCAGGAAGAGTAGAGCAACAAGAAGGGCATGCCCACATCCATTAGGAACATTTTCCAAAAGTGCATATACTACTTCTGCTTATATCCCATTGTCCTGAGTTTAGTAGCCCAGGTATAGCTACAGAAAGGAAGTCTGGGAAACGTGGTCTTTATTCTTGTTTCACATTTACCTAGCTAAAAGTCAAGGGCTATATATAATACAGAGGAATAAGAGAATACGAATAATAAGAGACAATTAACAGTCTAGATGTTCCCCAAGACCATGGTCCCCACAGCCCTGAGCCCAGCAATTCAGTCCCTCTGGGAGTTCAGATGTATCTGTGGTACTTCCATAACCTTGCCTTGGTCAAGTTGTGCTGGCTTCCCTAGTATTGTGTACTCTCTTACCTTCATCAAAGTCAATATACTGGGATATCCGTCATAAGTGATGGGACAGAAGAACTTTCTGGTTGCCTATCAAGTTATACCTCTTGGGGTGCACGCCCAGTCAACAAAGTGTCTGTGACAGATCCAGAATGAGGACTTACCCATCACCTTCTTTCTTTCATTTGAAATGATCCTGAAACCCAAACTCATTGCCAACAAGCCTATTCCAACTCATAGCGACTCTATTGAACAGAGTAGAACTGGCCCATAGGGTTTCCAAGGCTGCAATGTTTTTGAAAGGCAACTGCCATGTCTTACTCCCGCAGAGCGGCCAGTGGGTTCGAAGCACTAACCTTCTAGTTAGCAGCTGAGCACTTTAACCACTATGCAACCAGGGCTTCTTACTTTAAATGATAAAAAAAAAACAAAAAAAACGGCTGCCTTTGAGTTGACTCCAACTCATGGCAACCCCATAGGGTTTCCAAGGCTATAAGTCACTACAGAAGCAGGCTACCGTATCTTTCTTCTGAGAAACTATTGGTGGTTGGGGACTCCCAACCTTTCAGTTAGCGGTCAATCGCTTTAACCACTGCACCACCAGGGCTCCCCTGATTAAAAAAAAAAAAATTTTTTTCCACCCTTAAATATGTGGTGCAAGTCCTATCTCCCCAAACTCTTATTTGACTCCATTAGCTCTTATTTCTCTTTCTCTTCTCTGAAATTCCCACTACATATAATTAACAGCCTGCGTCAGACAATTTAACATTTAATTATATGCTGGCTGCCAAAGTTTCACGTGTGCTAAGGTCTTAGAGGACGCAGCTATCTTGTGTTTCTTCTCAAAATCTCATGGTCTCTAAAGCACTGAGTGCTTAATAAATGCCTACTGTGTAATGGATTCTCCTTCCACGCTATGGCCTAGGTAGTGCTCAGATCTGAGCATCATTGTACTCGTCAACCTGATGAGTACTAAGGCAAAAGGGAGGTTAGCATCACCATGGTGACAAAACATATGAGTGTGTGTGCGTGTACCCCTTAAAACGAGTAATAAGTAACAAAATATTTAGCTGCAGATTGTTACTGGTAGTGTGTGCATGTATGTGTACACATGTGCATGTGTGTGCACACACATTTGGAACATGCCCAGGTCAAATGAATGGCCACTTTATGAGCTATAAATTGGAAGGTGCTTCTTGACAGCTATGAAAACACCTTCCCATCCGATTTGGCTTAGAATTTCATCAATAGAGGCTAAATGTTTGGAACAAGGAAGCAAGAACTCTGTCTCTCTTCAAAGGTCTGTGGAAATGCATGTTGTTTTGAAAGCACCCTCAGCTCTCTTTGAGAGATCATGCAATCATCAGAGTGATTAACAGACATAGGATAGAGAGGACAGACTGCTACAACAAATTTCAAGGAAGAAAATGGCTTCGAAATTGAATCTTGATTTCTTCAAGGTCTGTGTTAAACCAGCTGAATAAGGTAGACATGGCAGAAAGCAAAAGGAATAAATACTTTTCTGTGCCAAGCAGGAACCCTGAATTCTTGTTATTGTTACCCCAAAGCACACACTGCTACACACCTGCAGAATCCCAAGGCTCCTAGAAACAGAGTTTTAACACTGCTGTTATAGCCTAGGAGTCCCTGGTGGTGCAAATGGTTAACACGCTGGGCTGCTAACCTAAAGATAGGAGGTTGGAGTCTACCCAGAGGCACCTCAGAAGAAAGGCCTGGCAACCTACTGCTAAACCTTATGCAGCACAGTTCTACTCTGACCCACATGGGGTCATCAAGGGTTGGAATTGACTCCCTGGCAACTGGTGGTGGTGGTGCTATAGCCCAACCCTCTCACTTCATGGATAACTAACTGACGCTCTGAACAGTCAGAAGGTGAGTAGAAATACCAAGAGGAGAATTCTCCTCTTTTCACTCTCAGTCTAATGCTGTGTTCTAGATTCCCGAGAGCACAAGTGATCTCCTTCATGACTGCAGCATCCAGATTCCAGCAGATCAGAAGTGTGGTATCTGCAAGTTTCCCCTCCACTGTGCACTAGGCACCATGACCAAATCTTGAAAGGCAGGGTTGCATAGTGATTAGAAGCAGAGTCTTTGAATATAAAATGACTGGGCTCAAATTCTAGCTGACCTACCTTCTATCTGTGTGTTTATAGGCTGGTTCCTAAAACTCTGTGGCTCTCAATATTCTACCCTCAAATGAGAATAATAATTGTATCTTCCACAGAGAGTTACTGGGAGGATTGTTGTTGTAAACTGTAAACCCTGGTGGTGTAGTGGTTACGTGCTACGGGTACTAACCAAAGGGTCGACGGTTCAAATCCGCCAGGCGCTTCTTGGAAACTCTATGGGGCAGTTCTACTCTGTCCTATAGGGTCGCTAAGAGTTGGAATCGACTCAACAGCGCTGGGTTTCGTTTGGTTCTTTTTGGCTGTTGTTGAAAGCCATCAAGTTGATTCTGACTCATAGTGACCCTATAGGACAGAGTAGAACTTCCCGACAGGGTTTCCAAGGCTGTAATCTTCACAGAAGCAAACTGCCACATATTTCTCCCTCAGAGTGGCTGCTGTGTTCAAACCGTCCAGCACTTTAGTCGTTATGCCACCAGAACTCCTTTATTGGGAGGGTACAATGAATAAATCTATGCAAAGCACTTAGAACAATGTGCTGGCACAGCAGTAGATACTATCTAAGCATTTGCTATTACCGTTACTGTTAATCGTAGAGACACAGGAAACAGTGAAGTAGATAATTGAAGTTCAAAATCTTAACATTGTTATTTCTGCTTCTCTGACTAGCATATCTGCATGTATAAGTATTGAACACTAACTTTTAGACAGATAAAATGAGATTAAGCAGTTTATTACTATTCATGACTTTCATTTCGAAAGCACAGGGCCAGGGGAAATAAGTGACCAGATATATAAGGCAAGATGCTTGATGTACAAATAACTTGACAGCTCTAGTCTGTAACCCAATTAGAAAATTTGGTCTATAACAGCAGAAAATCTCAGAAAAGTCTGCAAACTATTATCATTTTCTGCAGACCTTTATATCACGCATCTGTCAGTTTGTTGTACTACGGTGGCGAAATCTGAACAGTATCATTAATATTACACACAAGTAAAACTTTGCTGAAGATCATTTGAAAGTGGTTGGAGAAGTACACTGACAAGGAACTGCCAGAAATTCAAGGCAGATTCAGAAGAGGATGTGGAACCAGGAATATCATTGTTGATGTCAGATGGATCTTGGCTTAAAGCAGAGAATACCAGAAAGACGTTTACCTATGTTTTATTGACTATGCAAAAGCATCCCACTGTGTGAATCATAAAAAATTATGGATAACATTGCAAAGAATGGGAATTCCAGAACTTTATTACACTCATGAGGAACCCGTACATAGATCAAGAGGCAGTCATTTAAACAGAACAAGGGAATACTGCATGATTTAAAGTCAGAAAAGTTGTGCATCGGAGTTGTATCCTTTCACCACACTTATTCAATCTGTATGCTGAGCAAATAACCCAAGAAGCTGGACTATATGAAGAAGAATGTGGCATCAAAATTGGAAGACTCATGAACAACCTGTGTTATGCAGGTGATACATTGCTTGCTGGAAGCGAAGAGAACTTGAAGCACTTACTGAGGAAGATCGAAGACTAAAGCCTTCAGTATGGATTACACCTTAACATGAAGAAAACAAAAATCTTCACATCTGGGCCAATAAGCAACACCATGATAAATGGAGATTGAAGTTGTCAAGGATTTCAGTTTGCTTGGATCCACAATCAATGTCCATGGAAGAAGCAGTAAAGAAAAAAAAAAATTGCATTTAAACCAGCTCAGTAAGGTAGACACGGTAGAAAGCAAAAGGAATATTTTCCAGTGCCAAGAAGGAACCCTGAATTCTTCTTATTCTGTTGCCCCATTGGGCAAATGTGCTGCAGAAGACCTCTTTAAAGTGTTAAAAAGCAAAGATGTGACTCTAAGGACTCAGGTGCGCCTGACCCAAGCCATAGTGTTTTTAATTGCCTCATAAGCACTCGAAAGCTGAACGATGAATAAGGAAGACCAAAGAAGAATTGCTGCCTTTGAATTATGGTGTTGGTGAAGAATATTGAATATACCATGGACTGCCAAAAGAACAAACAAATCTGTCTTAAGAGAAGTACAGCCAGAATGCTTCTTAGAAGCAAGGATAGCAAGATTTCATCTCATATACTTTGAAAGTGTTATCAGGAGGGACCAGTCCCTGGAGAAGGACATGATGCTTGGTAGAGTATCATTGAAAAAAGCAAGACCCTCCATGAGATGGATTGACACAGTGTCTGCAACAATGGTTTCTAGCATAACAATGATTATGAGGATGGTGCAGGACTGAGAAGTGTTTTGTTCTGTTGTACATAGGGTCACTATGTGTCGGAACAGACTTGACAGCCCTAACAACAACAACAACAACAACAGCAGACCTTTAAACTAAGGACTAAAATACCCATCTGTCTCAAAGAAAGGAAACCCTGGTATAGTGGTTAGGTGCTACAGCTGCTAACCAAAGGGTTGGCAGTTTGAATCCAACAGGCGCTCCTTGGAAACCCTATGGGGCAGTTCTACTCTGTCCTATAGTGTTGCTATAGGGTCACTATGAGTCGGAATCAACCCAATGGCACTGGGTTTGGTCTGGGTCTCAAAGAAGATGCTTTCTCATTTATTTTGTGATTTCTAAACAATGAAAATAACATTAGTAACAATGATAAGCTCAGTGGTGGGGTCCAGGGATCTGAAAGCTAAAGGCTTTCTACATTAAAACTGGCAGAAGTGAAGTAGTGCCACTTTGGTGAAGCACAAGTGGAGAAGTAAGTAATTCTGAAGGAGTGGGGTGTATTTTCTTCGAAGCAGAAAGTAGACCCAGCCAAAGTTTGAGGCCACAAGGGTATGCTCCTAACAGAGGAACAGTGAGTGGGGAGTGCAGGAGAGGGTGAGTGACCCAAGCTCAGAAGTGGCTGATGTGAGGTACCCAGTGATGTGAGGCACCCACCTTAAAAGAAGGAGAGCTTTACTCCTGGATGCTGGTGCACTCTCTGTATACCTGTAAGGCTTATGTAAAGCAAATGTAATATATTCCAAAATCTACATTGGTTCTTATTTTCAGCTTCTCCTCAGTAAAAGCTTCTATCAAAGTTATTAGAAGCAGTCAAAGTAAATGCATGTCAGGAAATATTATTGAGATTCTAAATGGTTCTAATAAATAAATAATCTTGCAAGTTCTTTTTTTTTTTTTGAAAGCTCATCTCCCATTTCAAAACTAAAAGGGAGTTCTTAAGAAATACTCGTTTGGAGAACAAAACAGTCTAAACTTCAGATCATAAATCATTTCAGTCTCTAAGACCTATGATTTTGTAGAATCAAGAACATGAGACTAAAGTTCAGGAAATTGAGAGGCATCCCCTGAGCTTCAGACCACACGCCCCTCTGTCTGTTACTGGGCATGATGTTTCCTCTCCAGCGTTATGGTAGTTGTATAAGTAGATGATGGCATGAGATTCAAATAAGGCTTCAGTCATCAGTTCTTAAACTATTGAATGTTTCAGCCTTTCAGTAACTTATGACAGATACCATGACTAAAGTTGCTATTAATCTATTTTGAAATTAATTCAATAAATTTGTTGAATGGCTATTTTATACCAGACATTTTTTAGGTGTTGGTACTACAGCAATAGGAACTATAAGGTATGACTGTTTTTTTCACAAAGCATATAGTATGATGGAAGGGATAGAAAAAAAAAGATATACATGACATTTTATATAACGATAAATGTTATAAAGAAGATAAAACCAAGTAGTTTGGTAGAAACAACCTTCACATAGGGTGGTCAGGGAAGACCTCTCTGAGGAGGTAACAGTTATGCTGAGACTTGAATGACAAGGAAGATTCAGCTATAAAAAGATTCAGGGGAAGAGCAGTCCTACCATGCAAACACCATGAGCTTGCTATGTTGGAGGGACAAAAGGCAGACCAGGGTGGCTGCAGTGTAGTGAGTGAGGTAGGGAGTGGAAGAAAACAAGAGCATGGGCAGGGTAAGGTCAGAAAAGCCTTAACGCTTAGAGGACACAGTAAATAATTTGGATTTTTGGATACTACTGTAGGTTTTAAAGCAAGGGACTGCCATGACATGACTTTTATATATTTTAAATATAATTTTCAGCTACATGAATAATAGATAGTTGACAGTGGCATGCCAGTAAATGTTAAACAATTAGCTGTTGGAAAAAAATATATATATATGTATATCTGATTTGTAGAATTTTCCAATTTCTATGATGTAAATATTCCCACTATAGCCAATTTCAGAGTTCTAACATGTTGTGGAATGTGGAATTGGAAAATGAAGCACACAACTGGCTCTTGAGAGCCTGAGTGAGCCAGCTCCAGCACACACCACTGGTTGTAGGACAGCAGGGTGGGAACAAGGAAACCAGTCATGAGGCTTTAGCTGTCATCCAGACAAGAGAGAAGATGGCTTGGTACAATAGATTGGGCAATTATTTATGTGATTAAAATAAAAGGACAGATGTAAAAGGTATTTACGGGGTAAAATAGACAGGACTTGATGATGAATTAAACGTAGGGGATAATCACATAGGCATCTTCAATATGCTGTATTTACAAGCTCTTAGTGAAGACCATTTTGGAGCAGAACACAGACCAGACACTGTTCTCGTGGCATGGTCAACAGAATAAATTCTGTTTTATTTATTTAAACATGATCAACAGGTATTTGTTATTCACAGAATAAACAGGATAAACATCTTCATCAGCCAAGGTTCCCCGAGGTTAGGCTCCCATCCCAGGGTGTAATGTTATGTCGTATCCATGCACACCCCACTTAGTGCCATGGGAGAATGCTGGAGTCCCCGTATCCCAGGGTTAATATAATGACAGGACAGCCATGTCTATGTGCCAAACAGCATGTACAGACAGCAAGTAGGGAAAAGGGTAATAAAAGATAAAAAGAGTGATAAAAGTGGAAGGTCCCCCTGCGGGCAGTGGACATTTTTTGTTGCCCCTGTTTAGGATAGGTGACCACCTCCTGTTGGCTATTCTAGATTTACTGGCATCAGGAATATCCCTTCCCCTTTTACCTCACTAAGATAACATAACAGATTTCTGGCTTCTTCGGAGGGCAATCATCTTCCCCTAAGGCACATACTTTACTTTGTTTCCTTTATAGCTGTAATGTCCATTAGTAAGTAGCTCGGGAGACTAGGAGAGAGGTAATAGCACACCTGTGCACCAGCAGCATCAAGAATGAGCCCCATGTTTCTAAAGAATAAAAATCCTTCTAGCCACTTATTCTCTCCCAACTTATCTCCACCTTTCCTATATCCTACCTGGACTCCTTAAAAAATATATATTTTTCAAGATAATTCATATTTTATCTGTCTCTCTTCTCTAATGCAAAGGAAATAGAGAAGTTTCTTCTCCAAGTTGTGTTTTGCTGTCTTCTAGCTAGACATAACCAAAGAGGTACTGGTGAGAGTGGGAGTAAAAATTCTAGATTCAGTGCTGATGTTCTCACTGCAGATGCCTGTTTTTGCTCTCCTTGCTGGTGGTGTCCTTTGACAGTATAACCCTCCCCCCCTTCCCCATGTTAGGGGGAGGAAGTGTTGGCAAGTAATAAACCTCAGGTTAGAAGGACACAATATTGTTCAAAGTCATGCTGTTTTCCAGCAGATTCCCAAGTCTATTACTTTGACTATCAGTACAAGTGATATTGAAGTTGTGTTCATTGTCTCTTAATTGCATGAGAAAGTATTTGTCTATTTGATAGAGCTCAGTTCTGACCGAGCACCATTCCATGGTGATAAAATTTGTTACGTGACATTTTTAGTGTTTTCTGTGGAAATGGTTTAATCATGTTCATTTTCTACTGCCTATGATTGATTTTTGTGTTATGTCTCTCATGGTTCACCAGCTATATCCAGAGAGCTGAACCATGAATTTTCAAATTACCTTAATAAGTATATCATACTGGATCAACTCTATTAAGGGATTCCCTCTACTTTAATTTCATGGCTGAATGACATTGAGATTCAGTGACCCAAAAACTGGCGCAACATTTGATAGATAATATTGTCTATTTATCATCACGGTATTCAATAGTACTAATGATGATTTGAATGTCAAAAAAATTGAACGTCATTTTTTGCAGCTGACATTATTTATATTCAGGGTATTGTTTTCATCCAACCGCTTTCTCTTACTTTCCTGTTTTCCTATACTTATGACACAAATCCACTATAAAGTTCTTTCTCTGTATTTGTCCTTTAGTAATCTGGATATTGCATTTGTTCATTAATTTAACTCCACTTAACCGCAAGTTGCAATAACAACACAGTTTCTCTGCTGATGTTGAAATTCATCACTATTAGGGCAATGTAAGAGAAAGGTCATTGAACTTTAAGTAGAAGATTTGAGTTTCATGTCTTCTGGTGACTTGCTGTTTGACTAAGAGAGATCTATTTGTTCTCTCTGACTTTACTCATTGATATAATAAAGTGCTTAAAATCAGTGTTTTTGAAATTTTCTATAATTTTTAAGATGGTTAAAATGTTTTATTTTCCTTTAGAAACTTGCATCTGGCTCATATAGGATTACACATCAAATCAAATCATTGTATACTGCTCCTTTTTTTACTTCTGCATTACTCATCATAATTGTAGATAAAGCTATTAATGGATCGTTAGCCAAGACTCAATCCAACTTGCTTAAGAAGAACAAATGTGTAGGCGGGGGTGCCTATTGATTCATATAACTGGGAAGGACAGTGATGGGTCTAGGGACTGAAATGGTGCTCTCTGGTCCTTCATCCTATTGTCCTGGCTTCTCTCCGGGTGTTGACCTTATTTTCTCCTACTTCAGAAGACTTCCACCGTCACAGCAGGTGGATGGTATATGACCAAAAATAACTCCAACATTACATCAACCCAGATTACAACCCAGAGGAAAAGAGAGATTTCTCTCACCCAACTATTCTATATAAAACCCAAGGAAAAGACTCTAGCTGGTCCAGAAAGTATTCTAATTGTCTCAGTTATGGTAGTCAGAGAGATAGAGTACTATAACTGGGAAAGCTGGGTCAAATTACCTCCTCTGTGGTTTAGAAGATAACGAGAAAGGGCAGAGTTCCCTGAGTAGTAGTCCCTTATGTGTGGAGGAGGTTGAGTTCCTCAGAAGAAGGAGGTGTTGTTATTAGACAAAGGAGAGGAATACTACACTGAGTAAAACAACATACAAGTACCAGAGTCTGCATTCAAGGTTTACCCTCTCAACAAGATACAGGGTTGCCTTTTCTTGAGCCTTAGGATGTGCCTTGGTTCTTCTTGTTGATACAGATGAGGATTTTAGAAGTCTAACAGGATTGTCATATCACACAGAGAACAGTATAATTGAATTATTTGCAATTCACTTACCTTATTCAAGTACTTACTTAATATATTTGATGATAAAAGAAATGTTTTAGTTGGTATAAGCCAGTTTTATTTTACATTTAACATTGTCATATTAGCCATTTCTGCTGAGTATTTTTGGCTTCAGCTATTGTGGAGAGGTGTACTGTTCATAGGTGCTTAATCTGCATCAGCTTTAGTACAGTTTTTTCTTTTTTTATTCATTAGGCAGTACTTGATCTCTTCTGACAGCTTCAATCCTATAATACTTTTCCCCAAAGGCTAGATATCTCTATATATCATATCTCTATACATCATAGAAGTCCAAGTTCATGACTTTACTCCTTATTAGACTCTTAATGAAATTCCAAGGAGCCTGACTACTTGTTACACAGGAATCTTCTGTGGGAGTTATTATTAAAAGCCTTGCAGTTCTTGGCCTGGTTTTTTATGTCTGTGAGGTCACAGAATGTGTTTGGTACCTGAATGATTACGTTCCTTTCCTTCCCATTGATCCTCATGAGTGAGAAATCACATACAGAAACTTACATTCTCCCACTTCGCATATGATTTATAAATAAATAAAGTGAATCCTTTTTTTCTATTGAGGAGCAAGCTCTATATTAACCAAAAAAAGCGACTGACTCTTAGTTTGACAACCACCACTTCATTTAATTGGATCAGTTTTACTAGGTACAGTTTATAATAGTAATAGAGAAAATGTACCTTTCCATATATCCAATCTGTGCTGTTCTATGCCTCCTTCACATATGATTCTATTCATTTAACAATAATCACAAGGCATTTTCAGGTCAATGAAAATTTCCCCAAGATAATTTTTATATGAAAGTAAGTGCTTAATAGCATAGGGGAGATCTGCAACTTAATTACATCCATGACTCTAGTTTTTTTTTTTTTTTGGTTTATGCTTTAGCCAATGTTTTGTTTCAATGTTTATAATACTTATCACCATGAACCTTAAAAATTATTCTGCTTTTCATAAGTCTAAATTATATAATTTTTAAGACAATTTTTTTACTATATATATAATGGACATAGTTTTAAAAATTATTTACAGTAAAAGGATATAAAAAGAGAACATGGATACTGGAGCCAAGATGGCGGACTAGGCAGACGCTACCTCGGATCCCTCTTACAACAAAGACACGGAAAAACAAGTGAATCGATCACATACATAACAATCTACGAACCCTGAACAACAAACACAGATTTAGAGACGGAGAACGAACTAATACGGGGAAGCAGCGATTGTTTCCAGAGCCTGGAGCCAGCATACCAGTCAGGTACGGCACAAGCACAGAGACCTGCTCCACCCCCCTGAACTAACCCCGGGAGGGGGACTAGCCGGTTCCACGGGCGGCGTGGGACGCAGCCGTTAGGAGAAGTCCCCGGGAGGCAGTGACTGATCTTGGAGCAGAAAGAGCAGCATCCGAGCCGGGGAACCGTCCCACAGGGATTTGGACTGCACGCAGGTACGCCATAAACACGGAGAGTTGCTCCACCCCCTGAACTAACCCCGGGAAGGTGACCATCCGGGTCGCGCGGGCGGCGTGGGACGCAGCCGGTAGGAGAAGTCCCCGGGAGGCAGCGACTGGTATTGGAGCGGGGAGAACAGCGTTCCAGCCGGGACACTCGGTCGCGGCACAAGCACGGGGAGCTACTCCACCCATCTGAACTAACCCCGGGAGGGGGCCCACCTGGTTCACGGGGGCCGCACGGCCACGCGGCTGGAGGGACGAGAAGTCCCCGGGAGGCAGCGACTGATTTTGGAGTCGAGAGTGCACCGTCCCAGTAGGGGAGCCTTGACGCTGGGCGTGGGGCTGGAAGCGGAGGATCTGACCGTGACTCCAGCGGGCCAGATCCCCCGGGGGCAATCTCCACACAGCCAGCACACATAGGCGACGCGCCCGCGGGAATCTCAGATATAATAGTCATTCCAAGCAAGACAAGCAACTCTGGCTATATTCTGAGGTGCTACTCTCCTATCTCTCTGTTCCCTCCCCCACCCTCCCCAGGCGGCTTCATTAACATCTGAATAGCCTGAGCCAGAAGGAGAACTCTGATAGGGATCTGACTGCAGTTTTTTTTTAGCGGATTTTCTGGAAAAACTAGTTTCCCAGTGATGGCTCGGAGACAACAATCCATATCAAACCACTTAAAGAAGCAGACCGTGACAGCTTCTCCAACTCCCCAAACAAAAGAATCAAAATCTTTCCCAAATGAAGATACAATTTTGGAATTATCAGATACAGAATATAAAAAACTAATTTACAGAATGCTTAATGATATCACAAATGAAATTAGGATATCTGCAGAAAAAGCCAAGGAACACACTGATAAAACTGTTGAAGAACTCAAAAAGATTATTCAAGAACATACTGGAAAAATTAATAAGTTGCAAGAATCCATAGAGAGACAACATGTAGAAATCCAAAAGATTAACAATAAAATAACAGAATTAGACAACACACTAGGAAGTCAGAGGAGCAGACTCGAGCAATTAGAATGCAGACTGGGACATCTGGAGGACCAGGGAATCAACACCAACATAGCTGAAAAAAAATCAGATAAAAGAATTAAAAAAAATGAAGAAACCCTAAGAATTATGTGGGACTCTATCAAGAAGGATAACCTGCGGGTGATTGGAGTCCCAGAACAGGGAGGGGGGACAGAAAACACAGAGAAAATAGTTGAAGAACTTCTGACAGAAAACTTCCCTGACATCATGAAAGACGAAAGGATATCTATCCAAGATGCTCATCGAACCCCATTTAAGATTGATCCAAAAAGAAAAACACCAAGACATATTATCATCAAACTCACCAAAACCAAAGATAAACAGAAAATTTTAAAAGCAGCCAGGGAGAAAAGAAAGGTTTCCTTCAAGGGAGAATCAATAAGAATATGTTCTGACTACTCAGCAGAAACCATGCAGGCAAGAAGGGAATGGGACGACATATACAGAACACTGAAGGAGAAAAACTGCCAACCAAGGATCATATATCCAGCAAAACTCTCTCTGAAATATGAACGCGAAATTAAGATATTTACAGACAAACACAAGTTTAGAGAATTTGCAAAAACCAAACCAAAGCTACAAGAAATACTAAAGGATATTGTTTGGTCAGAGAACCAATAATATCAGATATCAGCACAACACAAGGTCACAAAACAGAACGTCCTGATATCAACTCAAATAGGGAAATCACAAAAACAAACAAATTAAGATTAATTAAAAAAAAATACACATAACAGGGAATCATGGAAGTCAATAGGTAAAAGATCACAATAATCAAAAAGAGGGACTAAATACAGGAGGCATTGAACTGCCATATGGAGAGTGATACAAGGCGATATAGAACAATACAAGTTAGGTTTTTACTTAGAAAAATAGGGGTATATAATGAGGTAACCACAAAAAGGTATAACAACTCTATAACTCAAGACAAAAACCAAGAAAAACGTAACGACTCAACTAACATAAAGTCAAACACTATGAAAGTGAGGATCTCACAATTTACTAAGAAAAACGCCTCAGCACAAAAAAGTATGTGGAAAAATGAAATTGTCAACAACACACATAAAAAGGCATCAAAATGACAGCACTAAAAACTTATTTATCTATAATTACCCTGAATGTAAATGGACTAAATGCACCAATAAAGAGACAGAGAGTCACAGACTGGATAAAGAAACACGATCCATCTATATGCTGCCTACAAGAGACACACCTTAGACTTAGAGACACAAACAAACTAAAACTCAAAGGATGGAAAAAAGTATATCAAGCAAACAATAAGCAAAAAAGAAGAGGAGTAGCAATATTAATTTCTGACAAAATAGACTTTAGACTTAAATCCACCACAAAGGATAAAGAAGGACACTATATAATGATAAAAGGGACAATTGATCAGGAAGACATAACCATATTAAATATTTACGCACCCAATGACAGGGCTGCAAGATATATAAATCAAATTTTAACAGAACTGAAAAGCGAGATAGATACCTCCACAATTATAGTAGGAGACTTCAACACACCCCTTTCGGAGAAGGACAGGACATCCAGTAAGAAGCTCAACAGAGACACGGAAGATCTAATTACAACAATCAACCAACTTGACCTCATTGACTTATACAGAACTCTCCACCCAACTGCTGCAAAATATACTTTTTTTTCTAGCGCACATGGAACATTCTCTAGAATAGACCACATATTAGGTCATAAAACAAACCTTTGCAGAGTCCAAAACATCGAAATATTACAAAGCATCTTCTCAGACCACAAGGCAATAAAACTAGAGATCAATAACAGAAGAACGAGGGAAAAGAAATCAAATACTTGGAAAATGAACAATACCCTCCTGAAAAAAGACTGGGTTATAGAAGACATCAAGGAGGGAATAAGGAAATTCATAGACAGCAACGAGAATGAAAATACTTCCTATCAAAACCTCTGGGACACAGCAAAAGCAGTGCTCAGAGGTCAATTTATATCAATAAATGCACACATACAAAAAGAAGAAAGAGCCAAAATCAGAGAACTGTCCCTACAACTTGAACAAATAGAAAGTGAGCAACAAAAGAATCCATCAGGCACCAGAAGAAAACAAATAATAAAAATTAGAGCTGAACTAAATGAATTAGAGAACAGAAAAACAATTGAAAGAATTAACAAAGCCAAAAGCTGGTTCTTTGAAAAAATTAACAAAATTGATAAACCATTGGCTAGACTGACTAAAGAAATACAGGAAAGGAAACAAATAACCCGAATAAGAAATGAGAAGGACCACATCACAACAGAACCAAATGAAATTAAAAGAATCATTTCAGATTATTATGAAAAATTGTACTCTAACAAATTTGAAAACCTAGAAGAAATGGATGAATTCCTTGAAAAACACTACCTACCTAAACTAACACATTCAGAAGCAGAACAACTAAATAGACCCATAACAAAAAAAGAGATTGAAACGGTAATCAAAAAACTCCCAACAAAAAAAAGTCCTGGCCCGGACGGCTTCCCTGCAGAGTTCTACCAAATTTTCAGAGAAGAGTTAACACCACTACTACTAAAGGTATTCCAAAGCATAGAAAATGACGGAATACTACCCAACTCATTCTATGAAGCCACCATCTCCCTGATACCAAAACCAGGTAAAGACATTACAAAAAAAGAAAATTATAGACCTATATCCCTCATGAACATTGATGCAAAAATCCTCAACAAAATTCTAGCCAATAGAATCCAACAACACATCAAAAAAATAATTCACCCTGATCAAGTGGGATTTATACCAGGTATGCAAGGCTGGTTTAATATCAGAAAAACCATTAATGTAATCCATCACATAAATAAAACAAAAGACAAAAACCACATGATCTTATCAATTGATGCAGAAAAGGCATTTGACAAAGTCCAACACCCATTTATGATAAAAACTCTTACCAAAATAGGAATTGAAGGAAAATTCCTCAACATAATAAAGGGCATCTATGCAAAGCCAACAGCCAATATCACTCTAAATGGAGAGAACCTGAAAGCATTTCCCTTGAGAACGGGAACCAGACAAGGATGCCCTTTATCACCGCTCTTATTCAACATCGTGTTGGAAGTCTTAGCCAGGGCAATCAGGCTAGACAAAGAAATAAAAGGTATCCGGATTGGCAAGGAAGAAGTAAAGTTATCACTATTTGCAGATGACATGATTATATACACAGAAAACCCTAAGGAATCCTCCAGAAAACTACTGAAACTAATAGAAGAGTTTGGCAGAGTCTCAGGTTATAAAATAAACATACAAAAATCACTTGGATTCCTCTACATCAACAAAAAGAACACCGAAGAGGAAATAACCAAATCAATACCATTCACGGTAGCCCCCAAGAAGATAAGATACTTAGGAATAAATCTTACCAAGGATGTAAAAGACCTATACAAAGAAAACTACAAAGCTCTACTACAAGAAATTCAAAAGGACATACTTAAGTGGAAAAACATACCTTGCTCATGGATAGGAAGACTTAACATAGTAAAAATGTCTATTCTACCAAAAGCCATCTATACATTTAACGCACTTCCGATCCAAATTCCAATGTCATATTTTAAGGGGATAGAGAAACAAATCACCAATTTCATATGGAAGGGAAAGAAGCCCCGGATAAGCAAAGCACTACTGAAAAAGAAGAAGAAAGTGGGAGGCCTCACCTTACCTGACTTCAGAACCTATTATACAGCCACAGTAGTCAAAACAGCCTGGTATTGGTACAACAACAGACACATAGACCAATGGAACAGAATTGAGAACCCAGACATAGATCCATCCACGTATGAGCAGCTGATATTTGACAAAGGACCAGTGTCAATTAACTGGGGAAAAGACAGCCTTTTTAACAAATGGTGCTGGCATAACTGGATATCCATTTGCAAAAAAATGAAACAGGACCCATACCTCACACCATGCACAAAAACTAACTCCAAGTGGATCAAAGACCTAAACATAAAGACTAAAACGATAAAGATCATGGAAGAAAAAATTGGGACAACCCTAGGAGCCCTAATACAAGGTATAAACAGAATACAAAACATTACCAAAAATGATGAAGAGAAACCCGATAACTGGGAGCTCCTAAAAATCAAACACCTATGCTCATCTAAAGACTTCACCAAAAGAGTAAAAAGACCACCTACAGACTGGGAAAGAATTTTCAGCTATGACATCTCCGACCAGCGCCTGATCTCTAAAATCTACATGATTCTGTCAAAACTCAACCACAAAAAGACAAACAACCCATTCAAGAAGTGGGCAAAGGATATGAACACACATTTCTCTAAAGAAGATATTCAGGCAGCCAACAGATACATGAGAAAATGCTCTCGATCATTAGCCATTAGAGAAATGCAAATTAAAACTACGATGAGATTCCATCTCACACCAGCAAGGCTGGCATTAATCCAAAAAACACAAAATAATAAATGTTGGAGAGGCTGCGGAGAGATTGGAACTCTCATACACTGCTGGTGGGAATGTAAAATGGTACAACCACTTTGGAAATCTATCTGGCGTTATCTTAAACAGTTAGAAATAGAACTACCATACAACCCAGAAATCCCACTCCTCGGAATATACCCTAGAGATACAAGAGCCTTCATACAAACAGATATATGCACACCCATGTTTATTGCAGCTCTGTTTACAATAGCAAAAAGTTGGAAGCAACCAAGGTGTCCATCAACGGATGAATGGGTAAATAAATTGTGGTATATTCACACAATGGAATACTACGCATCGATAAAGAACAGTGACGAATCTCTGAAACATTTCATAACATGGAGGAACCTGGAAGGCATTATGCTGAGCGAAATGAGTCAGAGGCAAAAGGACAAATACTGTATAAGACCACTATTATAAGATCTTGAGAAATAGTAAACCTGAGAAGAACACATACTTTTGTGGTTACGAGGGGGGGAGGGAGGGAGGGTGGGAGAGGGTTTTTTTATTGATTAATCAGTAGATAAGAACTGCTTTAGGTGAAGGGAAAGACAACACTCAATACATGGAAGGTCAGCTCAATTGGACTGGACCAAAAGCAAAGAAGTTTCCGGGATAAAATGAATACTTCAAAGCTCAGCGGAGCAAGCGCGGGGGTCTGGGGAACATGGTTTGCGGGGACTTCTAAGTCAATTGGCAAAATAATTCTATTATGAAATCATTCTGCATCCCACTTTGAAATGTGGCGTCTGGGGTCTTAAATGCTAACAAGCAGCCATCTAAGATGCAGCAATTGGTCTCAACCCACCTGGAGCAAAGGAAAATGAAGAACACCAAGCCCACATGACAACTAAGAGCCCAAGAGACAGAAAGGGCCACATGAACCAGAGACCTACATCATCCTGAGACCAGAAGAACTAGTTGGTGCCCGGCCACAATCGATGACTGCCCTGACAGGGAGCTCAGCAGAGGACCCCTGAGGGAGCAGGAGATCAGTGGGATGCAGACCCCAAATTCTCATAACAAGACCAAACTTAATGGTCTGACTGAGACTGGAGGAATCCCGGCGGTCATGCTCTCCAGACCTTCTGTTGACACAGGACAGGAACCATCCCTGAAGACAACTCATCAGACATGAAAGGGACTGGTCAGCGGGTGGGAGAGAGATGCTGATGAAGAGTGAGCTAATTATATCAGGTGTACACTTGAGATTGTGTTGGCAACTCTTGTCTGGAGGGGGGATGGGAGGATAGAGAGAGAGGGAAGCCGGCAAAATTGTCAAGAAAGGAGAGACTGAAAGGGCTGACTCAAGACGGGGAGAGTAAGTGGGAGTAGGGAGTGAGATGTATGTAAACTTATATGTGACAGACTGATTGGATTTGTAAACGTTCACTTGAAGCTTAATAAAAGTTATTATAAAAAAAAAAAAAGAGAACATGCTGCACAATTACATATCATGAGACAGTATATCTTCCCCGAATCTACAGGCCTTCTAGTTTTGCTGCCTCGTTTCTGTGAATCTTTATAACGATGGTCCTAGAAAGAATGTAAACATTTTTAATTTTCTATCTTTTCTTCTTGTATTTTCACCCTCTTCTCAATCCATTCCTGTTAAGCTTTTGTCCTCACCACTCCACATTTCCACTCTTGTCACGGACGTTAATTATCTTTCCAAATCCAGTGGTCAACTCTTTCTTGACCTTCTAGCAGAATTTGATGTATTCGAATATCTCCTCCTTCTTGAAACATATCCTTCTAGTGTTTAAAAGAAGTTTTGGCAAACCTTTTTTGTAAAGAACCAGATAAGTAAATATTTCAGACTTTTGGGGCCATACGGTTTCTACTGCAATTACTTGACTCTGTTGTAGTACAAAAGCAGCCATTCATATGTAAATGAATGAGCATAACTATGGTCCAATAAAACTTTATTCATGGACACTGAAATTTAAATTTCATGTGTTAGAAAACATGATTTTACTTTTGATGTTTTTCAACCACTTAAAAATGTAAAAGTCATTATTTGCTCAGGGGCCATAAAAAATAAGCAGCAGATAGGTTTTACCTCATAGGCTGTAGTTTGCTGACCTCAGGTTTAGGACAATATAGCTTTTCATTTTCCTCCCATTATACTTGTTGCTCCTTCTTGCTCTCCTTTGCTGTTATCCGACCTTTAAATGTTGTAGTGCCTCCAGGCTTAGTTTTTGTCCCTTGCCCCTATCCATATTGCTTCCCTTGATGATGTCATCTGTACAATGTCTTTTTAAAACATCTAATATATCTATGCTTATGACTCTAAAATGTATACCTTCACCCTGTATCTCTCCATTTAACTCTAGACTCATATATCCATCTCTCTGCTTAATATCTCCACTTGGAAGTGTAATACTCATATGACACTTAACTTACGCAAGTCAGAATTTTTTGTTTTATCCCTTAATCACTATTAACCCAATTTTACTCATCTTGGTAAATGGCCTTTCCATTCAACCAATTGTTCAAGGTAAAAACTCAGAGCTCACATTTTATTTCCTCTGTTTCCCTCATACCCCACATTTAGATTTAAATAAGCTCTGTCAGTTTCACCATTTCCACAACTTACCAATTCCAACATTTTGACAGCTTTTGGCCGGATAACTTGTTAGTCTCATAACTAGTCCCCTGTAGTCATGCTTGCCCCATGAATTTTGTTCTTCTTTGTGCTACCAGATACAAGTCTCAAAATGTAAGTAGAAATGTAAATTACTTCACTCTCCTGCTCACAATTCTCCAATGAATTTCCATCATACTCAGAATAAATTCCACAGTCTTACCATGGTCTATAAGGCCTTTCATGATCTGGCTCCTGGTTAGCTCTATAAATTCATCTCCCACTATTCGCCCCTTCTTATTTGCCCTACCTCAGCCACACTGGCCTGGAGTCTTTCTCCAGCACTTCACTTGGCTTGCTTCCTCACTTCTTTCAGGGCTCTGCTGAAGTATCACTTCCTCAGAAAAACTATCTCTGGGGGAGGCGGAGCCAAGATGGCGGACTAGGCAGACGCTACCTCGGATCCCTCTTACAACAAAGACACGGAAAAACAAGTGAATCGATCACATACATAACAATCTACGAACCCTGAACAACAAACACAGATTTAGAGACGGAGAACGAACTAATACGGGGAAGCAGCGATTGTTTCCAGAGCCTGGAGCCAGCATACCAGTCAGGTACGGCACAAGCACAGAGACCTGCTCCACCCCCCTGAACTAACCCCGGGAGGGGGACTAGCCGGTTCCACGGGCGGCGTGGGACGCAGCCGTTAGGAGAAGTCCCCGGGAGGCAGTGACTGATCTTGGAGCAGAAAGAGTAGCATCCGAGCCGGGGAACCGTCCCACAGGGATTTGGACTGCACGCAGGTACGCCATAAACACGGAGAGTTGCTCCACCCCCTGAACTAACCCCGGGAAGGTGACCATCCGGGTCGCGCAGGCGGCGTGGGACGCAGCCGGTAGGAGAAGTCCCCGGGAGGCAGCGACTGGTATTGGAGCGGGGAGAACAGCGTTTCAGCCGGGACACTCGGTCGCGGCACAAGCACGGGGAGCTACTCCACCCATCTGAACTAACCCCGGGAGGGGGCCCACCTGGTTCACGGAGGCGGCACGGCCACGCGGCTGGAGGGACGAGAAGTCCCCGGGAGGCAGCGACTGATTTTGGAGTCGAGAGTGCACCGTCCCAGTAGGGGAGCCTTGACGCTGGGCGTGGGGCTGGAAGCGGAGGATCTGACCGTGACTCCAGCGGGCCAGACCCCCCGGGGGCAATCTCCACACAGACAGCACACATAGGCGACGCGCCCGCGGGAATCTCAGATATAAGAGTCATTCCAAGCAAGACAAGCAACTCTGGCTATATTCTGAGGTGCTACTCTCCTATCTCTCTGTTCCCTCCCCCACCCTCCCCAGGCGGCTTCATTAACATCTGAATAGCCTGAGCCAGAGGGAGAACTCTGATAGGGATCTGACTGCAGTTTTTTTTTAGCGGATTTTCTGGAAAAACTAGTTTCCCAGTGATGGCTCGGAGACAACAATCCATATCAAACCACTTAAAGAAGCAGACCGTGACAGCTTCTCCAACTCCCCAAACAAAAGAATCAAAATCTTTCCCAAATGAAGATACAATTTTGGAATTATCAGATACAGAATATAAAAAACTAATTTACAGAATGCTTAATGATATCACAAATGAAATTAGGATATCTGCAGAAAAAGCCAAGGAACACACTGATAAAACTGTTGAAGAACTCAAAAAGATTATTCAAGAACATACTGGAAAAATTAATAAGTTGCAAGAATCCATAGAGAGACAACATGTAGAAATCCAAAAGATTAACAATAAAATAACAGAATTAGACAACACACTAGGAAGTCAGAGGAGCAGACTCGAGCAATTAGAATGCAGACTGGGACATCTGGAGGACCAGGGAATCAACACCAACATAGCTGAAAAAAAATCAGATAAAAGAATTAAAAAAAATGAAGAAACCCTAAGAATTATGTGGGACTCTATCAAGAAGGATAACCTGCGGGTGATTGGAGTCCCAGAACAGGGAGGGGGGACAGAAAACACAGAGAAAATAGTTGAAGAACTTCTGACAGAAAACTTCCCTGACATCATGAAAGACGAAAGGATATCTATCCAAGATGCTCATCGAACCCCATTTAAGATGGATCCAAAAAGAAAAACACCAAGACATATTATCATCAAACTCACCAAAACCAAAGATAAACAGAAAATTTTAAAAGCAGCCAGGGAGAAAAGAAAGGTTTCCTTCAAGGGAGAATCAATAAGAATATGTTCTGACTACTCAGCAGAAACCATGCAGGCAAGAAGGGAATGGGACGACATATACAGAACACTGAAGGAGAAGAACTGCCAACCAAGGATCATATATCCAGCAAAACTCTCTCTGAAATATGAAGGCGAAATTAAGATATTTACAGACAAACACAAGTTTAGAGAATTTGCAAAAACCAAACCAAAGCTACAAGAAATACTAAAGGATATTGTTTGGTCAGAGAACCAATAATATCAGATATCAGCACAACACAAGGTCACAAAACAGAACGTCCTGATATCAACTCAAATAGGGAAATCACAAAAACAAACAAATTAAGATTAATTAAAAAAAAAATACACATAACAGGGAATCATGGAAGTCAATAGGTAAAAGATCACAATAATCAAAAAGAGGGACTAAATACAGGAGGCATTGAACTGCCATATGGAGAGTGATACAAGGCGATATAGAACAATACAAGTTAGGTTTTTACTTAGAAAAATAGGGGTATATAATGAGGTAACCACAAAAAGGTATAACAACTCTATAACTCAAGACAAAAACCAAGAAAAACGTAACGACTCAACTAACATAAAGTCAAACACTATGAAAGTGAGGATCTCACAATTTACTAAGAAAAACGCCTCAGCACAAAAAAGTATGTGGAAAAATGAAATTGTCAACAACACACATAAAAAGGCATCAAAATGACAGCACTAAAAACTTATTTATCTATAATTACCCTGAATGTAAATGGACTAAATGCACCAATAAAGAGACAGAGAGTCACAGACTGGATAAAGAAACACGATCCATCTATATGCTGCCTACAAGAGACACACCTTAGACTTAGAGACACAAACAAACTAAAACTCAAAGGATGGAAAAAAGTATATCAAGCAAACAATAAGCAAAAAAGAAGAGGAGTAGCAATATTAATTTCTGACAAAATAGACTTTAGACTTAAATCCACCACAAAGGATAAAGAAGGACACTATATAATGATAAAAGGGACAATTGATCAGGAAGACATAACCATATTAAATATTTACGCACCCAATGACAGGGCTGCAAGATATATAAATCAAATATTAACAGAACTGAAAAGCGAGATAGATACCTCCACAATTATAGTAGGAGACTTCAACACACCCCTTTCGGAGAAGGACAGGACATCCAGTAAGAAGCTCAACAGAGACACGGAAGATCTAATTACAACAATCAACCAACTTGACCTCATTGACTTATACAGAACTCTCCACCCAACTGCTGCAAAATATACTTTTTTTTCTAGCGCACATGGAACATTCTCTAGAATAGACCACATATTAGGTCATAAAACAAACCTTTGCAGAGTCCAAAACATCGAAATATTACAAAGCATCTTCTCAGACCACAAGGCAATAAAACTAGAGATCAATAACAGAAGAACGAGGGAAAAGAAATCAAATACTTGGAAAATGAACAATACCCTCCTGAAAAAAGACTGGGTTATAGAAGACATCAAGGAGGGAATAAGGAAATTCATAGAAAGCAACGAGAATGAAAATACTTCCTATCAAAACCTCTGGGACACAGCAAAAGCAGTGCTCAGAGGCCAATTTATATCAATAAATGCACACATACAAAAAGAAGAAAGAGCCAAAATCAGAGAACTGTCCCTACAACTTGAACAAATAGAAAGTGAGCAACAAAAGAATCCATCAGGCACCAGAAGAAAACAAATAATAAAAATTAGAGCTGAACTAAATGAATTAGAGAACAGAAAAACAATTGAAAGAATTAACAAAGCCAAAAGCTGGTTCTTTGAAAAAATTAACAAAATTGATAAACCAGTGGCTAGACTGACTAAAGAAATACAGGAAAGGAAACAAATAACCCGAATAAGAAATGAGAAGGACCACATCACAACAGAACCAAATGAAATTAAAAGAATCATTTCAGATTATTATGAAAAATTGTACTCTAACAAATTTGAAAACCTAGAAGAAATGGATGAATTCCTTGAAAAACACTACCTACCTAAACTAACACATTCAGAAGCAGAACAACTAAATAGACCCATAACAAAAAAAGAGATTGAAACGGTAATCAAAAAACTCCCAACAAAAAAAAGTCCTGGCCCGGACGGCTTCACTGCAGAGTTCTACCAAATTTTCAGAGAAGAGTTAACACCACTACTACTAAAGGTATTCCAAAGCATAGAAAATGACGGAATACTACCCAACTCATTCTATGAAGCCACCATCTCCCTGATACCAAAACCAGGTAAAGACATTACAAAAAAAGAAAATTATAGACCTATATCCCTCATGAACATTGATGCAAAAATCCTCAACAAAATTCTAGCCAATAGAATCCAACAACACATCAAAAAAATAATTCACCCTGATCAAGTGGGATTTATACCAGGTATGCAAGGCTGGTTTAATATCAGAAAAACCATTAATGTAATCCATCACATAAATAAAACAAAAGACAAAAACCACATGATCTTATCAATTGATGCAGAAAAGGCATTTGACAAAGTCCAACACCCATTTATGATAAAAACTCTTACCAAAATAGGAATTGAAGGAAAATTCCTCAACATAATAAAGGGCATCTATGCAAAGCCAACAGCCAATATCACTCTAAATGGAGAGAACCTGAAAGCATTTCCCTTGAGAACGGGAACCAGACAAGGATGCCCTTTATCACCGCTCTTATTCAACATCGTGTTGGAAGTCTTAGCCAGGGCAATCAGGCTAGACAAAGAAATAAAAGGTATCCGGATTGGCAAGGAAGAAGTAAAGTTATCACTATTTGCAGATGACATGATTATATACACAGAAAACCCTAAGGAATCCTCCAGAAAACTACTGAAACTAATAGAAGAGTTTGGCAGAGTCTCAGGTTATAAAATAAACATACAAAAATCACTTGGATTCCTCTACATCAACAAAAAGAACACCGAAGAGGAAATAACCAAATCAATACCATTCACGGTAGCCCCCAAGAAGATAAGATACTTAGGAATAAATCTTACCAAGGATGTAAAAGACCTATACAAAGAAAACTACAAAGCTCTACTACAAGAAATTCAAAAGGACATACTTAAGTGGAAAAACATACCTTGCTCATGGATAGGAAGACTTAACATAGTAAAAATGTCTATTCTACCAAAAGCCATCTATACATTTAACGCACTTCCGATCCAAATTCCAATGTCATATTTTAAGGGGATAGAGAAACAAATCACCAATTTCATATGGAAGGGAAAGAAGCCCCGGATAAGCAAAGCACTACTGAAAAAGAAGAAGAAAGTGGGAGGCCTCACCTTACCTGACTTCAGAACCTATTATACAGCCACAGTAGTCAAAACAGCCTGGTATTGGTACAACAACAGACACATAGACCAATGGAACAGAATTGAGAACCCAGACATAGATCCATCCACGTATGAGCAGCTGATATTTGACAAAGGACCAGTGTCAATTAACTGGGGAAAAGACAGCCTTTTTAACAAATGGTGCTGGCATAACTGGATATCCATTTGCAAAAAAATGAAACAGGACCCATACCTCACACCATGCACAAAAACTAACTCCAAGTGGATCAAAGACCTAAACATAAAGACTAAAACGATAAAGATCATGGAAGAAAAAATTGGGACAACCCTAGGAGCCCTAATACAAGGTATAAACAGAATACAAAACATTACCAAAAATGATGAAGAGAAACCCGATAACTGGGAGCTCCTAAAAATCAAACACCTATGCTCATCTAAAGACTTCACCAAAAGAGTAAAAAGACCACCTACAGATTGGGAAAGAATTTTCAGCTATGACATCTCCGACCAGCGCCTGATCTCTAAAATCTACATGATTCTGTCAAAACTCAACCACAAAAAGACAAACAACCCAATCAAGAAGTGGGCAAAGGATATGAACACACATTTCTCTAAAGAAGATATTCAGGCAGCCAACAGATACATGAGAAAATGCTCTCGATCATTAGCCATTAGAGAAATGCAAATTAAAACTACGATGAGATTCCATCTCACACCAGCAAGGCTGGCATTAATCCAAAAAACACAAAATAATAAATGTTGGAGAGGCTGCGGAGAGATTGGAACTCTCATACACTGCTGGTGGGAATGTAAAATGGTACAACCACTTTGGAAATCTATCTGGCGTTATCTTAAACAGTTAGAAATAGAACTACCATACAACCCAGAAATCCCACTCCTCGGAATATACCCTAGAGATACAAGAGCCTTCATACAAACAGATATATGCACACCCATGTTTATTGCAGCTCTGTTTACAATAGCAAAAAGTTGGAAGCAACCAAGGTGTCCATCAACGGATGAATGGGTAAATAAATTGTGGTATATTCACACAATGGAATACTACGCATCGATAAAGAACAGTGACGAATCTCTGAAACATTTCATAACATGGAGGAACCTGGAAGGCATTATGCTGAGCAAAATGAGTCAGAGGCAAAAGGACAAATACTGTATAAGACCACTATTATAAGATCTTGAGAAATAGTAAACCTGAGAAGAACACATACTTTTGTGGTTACGAGGGGGGGAGGGAGGGAGGGTGGGAGAGGGTTTTTTTATTGATTAATCAGTAGATAAGAACTGCTTTAGGTGAAGGGAAAGACAACACTCAATACATGGAAGGTCAGCTCAATTGGACTGGACCAAAAGCAAAGAAGTTTCCGGGATAAAATGAATGCTTCAAAGCTCAGCGGAGCAAGCGCGGGGGTCTGGGGAACATGGTTTGAGGGGACTTCTAAGTCAATTGGCAAAATAATTCTATTATGAAATCATTCTGCATCCCACTTTGAAATGTGGCGTCTGGGGTCTTAAATGCTAACAAGCAGCCATCTAAGATGCAGCAATTGGTCTCAACCCACCTGGAGCAAAGGAAAATGAAGAACACCAAGCCCACATGACAACTAAGGGCCCAAGAGACAGAAAGGGCCACATGAACCAGAGACCTACATCATCCTGAGACCAGAAGAACTAGTTGGTGCCCGGCCACAATCGATGACTGCCCTGACAGGGAGCTCAGCAGAGGACCCCTGAGGGAGCAGGAGAGCAGTGGGATGCAGACCCCAAATTCTCATAAGAAGACCAAACTTAATGGTCTGACTGAGACTGGAGGAATCCCGGCGGCCATGCTCTCCAGACCTTCTGTTGACACAGGACAGGAACCATCCCTGAAGACAACTCATCAGACATGAAAGGGACTGGTCAGCGGGTGGGAGAGAGACGCTGATGAAGAGTGAGCTAATTATATCAGGTGTACACTTGAGATTGTGTTGGCAACTCTTGTCTGGAGGGGGGATGGGAGGATAGAGAGAGAGGGAAGCCGGCAAAATTGTCAAGAAAGGAGAGACTGAAAGGGCTGACTCAAGACGGGGAGAGTAAGTGGGAGTAGGGAGTGAGATGTATGTAAACTTGTATGTGACAGACTGATTGGATTTGTAAACGTTCACTTGAAGCTTAATAAAAGTTATTATAAAAAAAAAAAAAAAAAAAAAAAAAACTATCTCTGGCATGCTACTTAAAAAAGTATACTCCTCTCTTATTCTCTATGATTTTACCCTGTGGTATTTCTCTTTGTTACACTTAAAGTTTCCAAAATGTTATTAAATGCTATGTTTGTTTATTAATTACATCTCCCACTAGAATATCAGCTTCATGAAGATGATTTTGTCTCTCAAATTTTTTTTTAGTGCCCAGAACAGATCCTATTTGCAGAAAAATGAAAAAAAGCTAATTGATTGATTAGTTGATTGATTAATATGAGAAAAAATCTAGCACAGAAACTTGCAGTCATTTTTAATAAAATTTTATTGAATCTCCTATTTGATTTATGTTAGAGATGTTTCTCAGTATACATTTTAAAGATCATAAGCCATAAACTGATAGGTCTATTGGTCAAGGAATTGACTACTTTGCATGTACAAGCCATTTTAGTTCATACATTCATGTATTGGTAATATATTTTGCCTTTTGCAATTATTTATTTCATCTAGAATACTTTTTTTTTTTTAGAATACTACACATGCATGTTTGGTTTTCTTAGCCTGCTGAAATATTTTACCGGGCCAAAGAACATTAACTGAAACTCCTAATGACAACAACAAAAAGTTTAGTTCTAGTTGTATATTTATGTTTTTGAATATCTATTATTTTAGCATTACATATAGTATGTTATTTCAAAATAATTTAATATTAAATATATATTGATATGTATAATATTGCAGAAGAATGTAGTCAATTGCATTATCTTAAATATAGTCAATTGCATTATTCTGCAGTGATGTCTTTTTTATATGTTATTTCATCCTATTTAATTACTTTTTCTTTTCAAACTTCTAATTTTTACACACATTCGTAGTAAAAAGAAAAAACATAATTAACAAAAATTAAAAAGGACTAAAATGAGACTGGAATGGATTAATAATTTCAGCCTGGAGAGTAGATACTACCAATAATATTACTGTTATATTATAAATTCATTAAAATATTTTTTCTTTTTTTTTTCAATATATTATCCTAGCACAAGATAAAATAGTGTTCTTAGAGTAAAGTGGAGTCTTCCCAGCAACTCAAATGACAAGTTTTCCATCTCCATTAAAAAAAGGACTATGAACAAGTTCTTATCTTCTCTTGCCTCTACCCTCCATAAGGCTGAAGAAGACAAGTTTTGGGCTGAGAGCAAATACAAGGCCCCTCCAAGCAGCAGATGTTGATGAGCCTATATTCAGAATTCCATTTGAACCAGGCAGCTTACCCTACCACAGTCACCTGCCCTTCCTAACCAGGTCTTGATACTTGTCCCTTCTCCACAGGTCCTAGAGGAACACTGTGCAACTTAAGCTACTTCTATTGTAAATAAGTTATGGAGATGGAGGAAGAATACTTACTGTAAAGGAACCAAACAAGGTCAAGGCATTTCCTAGGACTGCGAGTCTGAGCTGAGGCTAAGGCCAGCTGCTACGTCAGAATTTGCAGCACATTTGCTTCCAGGAACAGGAAAGGGGGCATTAGTTTCCTAGAGCTTTCATAACAAATTACCATAAACTGGGTAACTTAAAACAACAGAAATTTATTCTCATACAATTCTGGAGGCTAGAAGTCTGAAATGAATGTGTGGACAACACCATGTTCCCTCTGAAAGTTGTAGGGAAGAATCCTTCTTTGACACTCTAAATTCTATTGCTTGCCAGCAATCCTTGATGTTACTTGACTTGTGACAGCATAACTCCAGTCTCTGCCTCTGTCTTCACATGACCTTTTCTCCTCTTTCCCTGTGTCTTTGTATGTCCAGATCTCCCTCTCCTTAAAGAACACAAGTCATTGGATTTAGAGACCACTCTAATTGTTGATTTAACTTAACTTGATTTCATCTACAAAAAACCCTATTTTTAAATAAGGTCATGTTTATAGGTACTGGGGGTTAGGACCTCAATATACGTTCTTGGGGGACACAATTCAACCCACAACAGAGGGTAAGAGAGGCCTGTATTTTAACTGGTGTGACAATGGCAGGCTATCTGATGCCAAGAGGGTATAGAGCAAATGGTCTGAGGTAGGGGTACCACTCTATGTCTCTGGTCTTGGGCTGCATTGGGAGACAGGGATGTGGTACTAGTGGGCAAAAAACTTGTTATGGTTAATTTTTTTAACTTAAATTTTGTTAAGTTTTCATTGAGTTTTTGCACTCTTGCATTTTTTCACTTCATGTTGAAAAATCATGGCTCCCCATTGATCCCACTGGGTCCTAAGTCTGACATTCAAAGTCCTCCATGACCTTTTCAGCCTATTTTCTGTCCTTCTACACTGGGCCATAATCACCTGTTCTCCACCACACACACTCTGTGCTCCCCTGATTCCTCCTCTGTGTTCATATGTTTCCTGTCAACTGGACTTTCCTTCCTTCTCTTACCTACATCTGTTTTCTAGGTATTCAAATTCCACACACTTTTTCAGTGTTTCCCTCTGACATTCCTAATCAGAGTTAACTACTCTGAACTCTTAAAGATAAACCTTATCTCTACCCTTTTTAAGTGGAACTCAGCACAATGTTGTATTTTATTTTTTTGTACGCATAGATTATCTTCCCTTTTAGCTGTGAACTTCTTGAAGATAGGTTCTGTGTCTTAAAGATCTAATTATATAAGCAGCATATAGTAACTTCCCAATAAGTAACAAAATTAATTCCCAAAAAGTGAGTGAATAAATAAATAATACTTGGGTATTACCCTAAACTTATTAGTATTGGAACAAACGTTAATTTTTTATATTTTCATTATTGTTGTTGCTAGGTGCCATCAAGTCAGTTCTGACAAATGGCAACCCTGTGTACCACTGAAGGAAAACAGTGCATAGTCCTGCTCCATCCTCATGGTCATTGTTAAGCTTGAGCTCCTTGTTGCAGCCACTGTGTCAATCCACCTCATTGAAGGCCTTCCTCTTTTTTGTTGACACTCTAATTTACCAAGCATGATGTCCTTCTCCAGGGACTGGTCCCTCCTGATAACATGCCCAAAGTATGTGAGACTGAGTATCAACTTCCTTGTTTCTAGAAACAGTCTGGCTATGCTTCTTCCAAGATAGAGTTGTTCCTTCTTGTATATCCAATATTTTTCTCCAACAGCATAATTCAAAAGCATCAATTCTTCTTCGTATACACATAAAGCAACTGAAAGCGTCACGGCTTGGTTCAGGGCGCCTCAGCTCTTAAAGTGACATCTCTGCTTTTTAACATTTTAAAGAGATCTTCTGCAATAGATTTGCTCTAGGCAACATGCCACTTGACTTCTTGACTGCTGCTTCCACGGGTGTTGATTGTAGATCCAAGTAAAAGAAAATTCTTGACAACTTCGATATTTTCTCCATTTATCAGGATGTTGCTTATTGGTCCAGTCGTGAGGATTTTTGCTTTCTTTATGTTAAGATGCAATCCATACTGAAGGCTGTGATCTTTTTGGTCTTCATCAGTAAGTGCTTCAAGTTCTCTTCACGTTCAGCAAGCAAGGTTGTGTCATTTGCATAACACAGGTTATTAATGAGCCTTCTACCAATCCTGATGTCAGATTCTTTTTTTCATATAGTCCAGTTTCTTTGATTATTTGCTCAACATACGGATTGAATGAGTATGGTGAAAGGATACAACTCTGATGCACACCTTTCCTGACTTTAAACCACGCAGTATCCCCTTGTTCAGTTCGAACAACTGCCTCTTGGCCTAAGTATAGGTTCCTCAGAAGCACAATTGAGTGTTCTGGAATTCCCATCCTTCACAATTTTATCCTTAATTTGTTATGATCCACACAGTTGAATTCCTTTGCACAGTGAATAAGACACAGGTGTACATCTTTCTGATATTCTCTGCTTTCAGCCAGGATCCATCTGGCATCAGCAATGATATCCCTTGTTCCACATCCTCTTCTGAATTTGGCTTGAATTTCTGGCAGTTCCCTGTTGATGTACTGCTGCCAACATCTTTGAATGACCTTCAGCAAAATATCACTTGTGTGTGATATTAATGATATTTTTTATAATTTCTACAATATGTTGGATCACCTTCCTTTGGAATATGCATAAACATGAATCTCTTCCAGTTGGTTGGCCAGGCAGCTGTTTCCCAAATTTCTTGGCATGACAAGTGAGCACTTCCATTTGTTGAAACATCTCAATTGGTATTCTGTCAATTCCCTGAGCCTTGTTTTTTGCCAATGTCTTCAGTGCAGCTTGAACTTCTTCCTTCAGTACCATTGATTCTTGATCATATGCTACCTCCTGAACTGATTGGACATTGACCAATTCTTTTTGGTACATTGACTCTGTTTATTCCTTCCATCTTCTTTTGATACTTCCGGCATCATTCAGTATCTTGCCCATAGAATCCTTCAATATCGCAACTCAAGGTTTGAATTTTTCCTTCAGTTCTTTCACCTTGACTAATGCTGAAAGTGTTCTTCCCTTTTAGTTTTCTGACTACAGGTTTTTGCACATCACATTATAATACTTTTCATGTCTTCTAGAGCTACCCTTTGAAATCTTCTTTCAGCTCTTTTACATCATCGTTTCCTCCGTTTGTCTTAGCTACTCGATACTCAAGAGTAAGTTGCAGAGTCTCTTCTGACATCCGTTTTGGTCTTTTCTCTCTTTCCTGACTTTTTAAGACCTCTTGCTTTCTTCTTATATGATGTCTTTGATGTCATTCCACAACTCGTCTGGTTTTCCACCCAATCTATTCTTGAGATGGTCTCTAAATTCAGGTGGGATGTACTCAAGGTGGTACTTTGGCTCTCACAGACTTGTTATAATTTTCTTCATCTTCGACTTGAATTTGCATATGAGCAATTGATGGTCTGTTCTGCAGTTGGTCCCTGGCCTAGTTCTAACTGATAATATTGAGCTTTTCTGTTGTCTCTTTCCACAGATATAGTCAGTTTGGTTTCTGTGTATTCCATCTGGCAGGGTCCAAGTGTATAGTCATTGTTTATACGGTTGAAAACAGGTATTTGCAATGAAGAAGCTGTTGGTCTTGCAAAATTCAATCATGTGATCTCCCTAATTGTTTCTCTCACCAAGGCCATATTTTCCAACTACAATCCTTCTTCATTTCCAACTTTCACATTCCAGTCACCAGTAATTATCAATGCATCTTGATTGCATGTTTGATCAGTTTCATACTGTAGAATTTGACAAAAAATCTTCGATGTCTTCATCTTTGACCTTAGGGATTGGTACATAAATTTGAATAGTAGTCGTATTAATTGGTCTTCCTTGTAGGCGTGTGGATACTATCCTATCACTGATAATGTTGTACTTCAGGATAGATCTTGAGATGTTTGTTTTGTTGATGAATACAATGCCATTCCTCTTGAATATGTCATTTCCAGCATAGCAGACCATATGATTGTCTCATTCAGAATGGCCAATTCCAGTCCACTTCAGCTGTCTAAGGCCTAGGATATTGATGTTTATGCATTCTGTTTCATCTGGATGATTTCCAATTTTCCTAGATTCATACTTTGTACACTCCACATTCCTATTATTAATAGATGTTTGTAGCTGCTTCTTCTCATTTTGAGTAGCGCCACCTCAGCAAATAAAGGTCCTGAAAGTGTGACTCCATCCACATCATTAAGGCTGACTCTACTTTGAGGAAGCAGCTCTTCCTCAGTCATCTTTTGAGTGCCTCCCAACCTGAGGGGCTCATCTTCTGGCACTATATTAGACAATGCTCCCTTGGTATTCATAAGGTTTTCACTGGCTAATTTTTTCAGAAGTAGACCTCCAAGTTCTTCTTTCTAGTTTATCTTAGTCTGGAAGCTCAACTGAAACCTCTCCACAAGGGGTGACCCTGCTGGTATTTGAATATCAGTGGCATAGCTTCCAGCATCACAACAAGAAGTAAGCCCACATAGTACAACAAACTGACAGATGTATGGGGGTCAAATTTTCATAATTATGGCTATTTAAACTTTTATTATTTAGTATGTTTTGATGACCCATCTTCCTTTTAATGTCTTTTATCCAGTGTTTTTGTAGCAGTTCTTGAAGTGGCTGATCAAACAAATAACTGCAGTAAACAGTAAACAGAGAAGGGGAGATTGATACTCAGAACTAGATTAGCCCACTGGGTTCATTGACTCCAAGGGGCGATATCAGGCACATGGGCATAGCATCATGTTGCGAACATGGGAGTGGAATTTGAATATGGAATAAGAAGATTTCAAAGTAAAGTATTATGACGACATGTACCTGGCCAACAGACTGGACAAGATCCATGTCTATGCCTATTCCCAAATAAGGAGATCTAACCAAATGAGGAAATTATAGAACAATATCATGAATATCGTGTGCAACCAAAATTACTGAAGATCATTCAAAAGCAGCTGTATCAGTATATCGTCAGGGAACTGCCAGAAATTCAAGCGGGATTTAGAAGAGGACATGGAACAAGGGATATCATTGCTTATGTCAGATGGATCCTGGCTGAAAGTAGAGAATACCAGAAAGATGTTTACCTGCGTTTTATTGACTATGCTAAGGCATTTGACTGTGTGGATCATAACAAATTATGGATAATATTTCAAAGAATAGGGATTTCAGAACACTTAATTGTGCTCATGAAGATCTGTACATGGATCAGGAGGCAGTTGTCTGAACAGAACAAGGGGATACTGTATAATTTAAAGTCAGGAAAGGTGTGTCTCAGGGTTGTATCCTTTCACCATACTTACTCCATCTGTATGCTGAGCAAACAATCTGAGAAGCTGGGCTATATGAAGAAGAATGGGGCATTGGGATTGAAGGAAGACTCATTAACAACCTGCGTTATGCAAATGAGACAACCTTGCTTGCTGAAAGTGAAGAAAATTTGAAGCACTTACTGATGAAGATCAAACACCACAGCCTTCAGTATGGATTACACCTAAACATAAAGAAAGCAAAAATCCTCACAACTGGATCAATAAGCAACATCATGATAAACAGAGAAAAGATTGATGTTGTTAGGGATTTTATTTTGCTTGGATCCACAATCAACAGCCAGACAGCAGTCAAGAAATCAAAAGACGCGTTGCATTCAGCAAATTGGCTGCGAAAGACCTCTTTAAAATGTTGAAAAGCATGGATGTCACCTCGAGGACTAAGGTGCACCTGACCCAAACCATGGTGTTTTCAATCACCTCATATGCATGCGAAAGCCGGACAATGAATAAGGAAGACTGAAGAATTGAATTGTGGTGTTGGTATAGAATATTAAATACACCATGGACTGCCAAAAGAACAAACAAATCTGCCTTGGAAGAAGTACAACCAGAATGCTCCTTAGAAGCAACGATAGCAAGACTATGCCTCACATACGTTGGATGTGTTTTCAGGAGGGATCAGTACCTGGAGAAAGTCATCATGCTTGATAAAGTAGGGAGAGGGTCAGCAAAAAAGAAGAAAACCTCAAAGACATGGATTGACACAGTGGCTGTAACAATGGGCTCAAGCATAGCAACAACTGTGAGGATGGTGCAGGACCGGGCAGTGTTTCATTCTGTTGTGCATAGGGTCGCTATGAGTCAGAAATCAGCTCAATGGCACCAACTCAACAACCACCTTTGGACCAGTAAGCAGGAGCAGAACTCCAGTCCCTTCACTGTGGGGTGAAGGCATATAAGGACAAGTCAGGGTTAGTAGGATGCTGAGCACTAGGGAAGAAAATCATAAAACAATGCAGATCATTTTGCTTCACATGTTGTCCTCTAACTTCAAGTGACATTCAGTGGTGCTCAGTAATTGTTTCATATTTTCTCATCCCTTTCCTGGAAACCCTGATGGCATAGTGGTTAAGAGATACGGCTGCTAACCAAAAGGTTGGCAGTTTGAATCCACCAGGTGCTCCTTGGGAACCCTTTGCGGCAGTTCTACTCTGTCCTTTAGTGTCGCTATGAGTTGGAATTTACTCAACGGCAACAGGTTTGGTTTTTATTGTTTTTGTTTTTATTCCCTTTTTTCTTACCCACAATGGCTCATCTATACCTTCATCACTTTTTTCGAGGAGTCCATATTTAATCTTACCACTCCCTTCTTTTTCAGAAGGTAATCTCTTATTAGATAGAAAACTAAAAATCTTAAGCATGAAATGTTTCAACATTTTGCCCTGCCACCACCATGCTTCTGTTACCCTCTGGTTACACAGAAAGGTGTGACAGGTGTCACTCCCCTAATCAAACTAATTCTTCCATTTAAGTTCTAGAAGCTTTAGAACCTTGATGCTTTAGAGGATTTCTCCCCTCTAGGTATGAACCCTATTTTCTTAACTTAATATTAACTGCTTAATGCACGTTGGTGAGTAAACTGACGAATGAATTACTGAATATTGTAATGGTCTTTTATAAATATTTGAATGATAAAAATTCTCTCAATGATCATAATTATGGATGTTTCAACTCTTTGTAATTAAAACTCTCAAAGCTCCCTTTTACTTTTACAGCAATCAACATTTTTTACTTTTTTTTTTCATTTAGAAGGACATTCTTCTTTAGCTTCCAATAACATATTTTCCTGGATCTCTTCTTAACTGCTGGCTGTTCCTTCCCAGTCCTGTTTGTTTTATCTTAAAATGTCTACCCTTAAATGTCTGCCATTAGTTATCTTCTCTTTTTAACTTAAACATTCTTCCTTAGCATTAAGAAACATGACTGCCATTACCACTTAAATGTTGACAAATCACAAATCTATGTCACCAGACCAGTTACTCCAAATGTTTATATACAAGCAGACACTAAACATTTCAACTTTGATGTCCTAACAGTGCTGTGTTGAGAGGTAATTCTTTATTGGTCTTTCATGTTTCTGCACATCTTGTAAGCAAAGGACTTAACTAGCTTTTATTTGGAATATTTTTTCAAAGTTGTGTAATAGTCTTGAAAGATAGATAGTGTCTTCCTCCACAGCAGAGGGCAGGCTTGCTTATTATTCTGTGTAATAAAGATAATGCCTCCATTTAAAACAGAGGGAAACTTGTTTACTGTTTATTATAAAATATTTGGGTTCCCTAAACTCAAGATTCTTCAACTGTGACACAAATTCACTCTATCTGCAGCATCTACCTGGATATCTTCACATTGGCCCTATGGGACATGGGATGAAGCCTGAGCAGATGCAAACTTGATAGTCATTCTAGCTGTGGTTCTGTGAGTAATAAAGTTCTCTATGATCCAGCAGTTACATGTATTTTGTTAAAAGTAAGGCTCTGACTCTAGCTAATTAAATACGTTGGAGAGAAAGATAGTGGATAATTCACAGAATTAAAGAAAGAATTCTTGTCAAACCTCAGGAAAGACAAGTCTAGGGATCTCAACAGCAGAGAACCCTTGAACAGTATTTTCTTATTCTTCCATGTTTACTTAGTCATTTTTTTCAAAGACAAAATTCTTGGAGAAAGTATGTGAATGTTTTCTATCCCTCTACAGTGAGAGAAAGTAGGATCATATAACTGACAATCCCATCTGTCTCATGGAGTGGGGGAAGAGCAGGTTTGGAATAAATAAATAGATATACATCTCACCCTCCTTGAACAAAGAGTTTTCCCCTCTGAAGAAATTGTAACTTTCTTTTGAGAGGATCATGAACAGTACATATTTTCCCGCTTGTTTTGAGCACCAGATAACTAAAAGCAAAAATTTAGCTGAATGTCAGTAACTACATAAAGCCTAATGGCCCTACACGTTGGACCTGACCTTGGCCTTCTAACTTGACTTTTTTTTCTTTGATATAATCTTTAAGTCAGCTACTGTGATCATTAAAATTGTATGTCAATTTGGCAGGGCCATGATTCTCAGTGGTTTGGCAGTCGTGTGATGTTGTGGTCACTTCCCTGTTGAGATCTGATATGTGATCACCTCCATGATGGGATCTGCTGTAAGTAGTCAATCGGTTGAAAGAAATTTTCCTTGGGCTTGTGGCCTGCATTGAGTGTGAGTGGACATTCTGGCAGGGCTCTGGAGTTTTTTGCTGGTTTTGGATACTGCAGCTGGCTCTTGTTCATCTGACCTTGAGTCCATGGGATTTGAGGTAGCAGCTTACCTGCACTCTTGTCTGCCAATCTTGGGATTTGTTGATCTTCACAGCCTGTGAGAAAGAGCCCTGCTCTCCGACCTACTGATCCTGGGTTCACCAGCCCCTGTGGCTACATGAATCAGGAGAAGCCTCTATATTGACCCATGGACTTGGGACGTTCCAGGCTCTAAGACTGCATGAACCATTTCCTTGATATAAATCTGTATATATTTATATACTTCACTGGTTTTGCTTCTCTAGAAAACCCAGCCTAAGACATTTGATACTGACAGCGGCTCTAAAGAAACAAAATTGTAAGAATGAATTTTCTAAATTGGTTGTTGAGTCTGGTTAGTCTTAAAGATGTTGATGACTCTGCTTCCAGTAGTAAAGCGGGCACTGCTAATCCACAGCATGAGGAAGCAATTCAAATACTCAATATATCACCACCAATAAATCAGGCTGTTTCCACTATAATGTCATTTCCCAGATTAGGCTGTCCTGGGTTCACACTGCCTGAGTATAAACCCAGCCCAGTGGAAGGAGGAACTTCCAAGTCCCTCTTCTTTCCAGATAAAGCAATTAACAAGCACCCCCGCTTTGGAACCCTAACAAGAAACATCGAACATAGGAGAGGTGAAAAGGTTGTCATCAGTGTACCAATATTTAAGGACAAGAATACACCATCTCCATTTATCAAAGTATTTCCTGAGGATGATGAGGCAAGAAGGGCTTCTAAGCCTGATCATATTTACCTGGATGCCATGAGATCTGGAATGGTCAATTGCTGTCTTCCAGTGACATTTCAAGCCTGCAGCATATCTGAGGCCAGATACCTTTATGATCAGTTGGCCACTATTTGTTCAATTGACATGGGTTTGAGTGCTGCCTCTTTTTTACTGAGGCTATGTGTCAGACAAGGGGAGTGATTTCTACATCGGTAGATGATAGAACTCAGAAGAGAGGACTGGAGCTACCAAAGAACAACAACTATAGGGTCAGTAAATTCCATTATGATTCAATAGACAGTTACTTACCTGAATGTGGTAAGAAATACAGTGATATCAATTTGATGATAAAGAAATCTATGAACAACTGTTGCAAGAAGGCATTGACCATCCTAGTCCAGCCAAGACGACACACAATCTTAACCATCACGACTACTATATCCTAATATGTGAAAAATAAGCAAAAAATATTTACCATGTAGAGAACTCATACAAACATACTCCCTATGTTCCTCTTCCACGCCTTTGCATATGCTGTTCTTGTACCTCAAAGTCTCTCCTCCAACTTGTTTATCAGGTAAATTCCTTCTCATCTTTTAGATCTAGGTAAAGTTAATCACTCTGTTCTTTGTGCTGCTGTAGCACTTTTACTTAACTGTAGAATCCTACCTATCTTAAAATTATCTGCAAAGTTTTGTTTAAATATATCTGCTAACAAATTGGTTTTTTTTTTTTTTTTGGATAGGCCTACATCTTATTTATTAAGGCATTGCCAAAACCTACTCTGATTCCTAACACTTAAGACTTAAGTAAAGGTGTATTAATTAAATGAGTAAATAAATGGAAGAGTAGATAAATAAATGAACTAGGGGTTACAGGAAGCAAGGAGATCCTGGTACTTATTTCTGGTAGGTAGTTCCACAGTCTCCATTTTGGTTTTTGTTTCAGATCTCTTCCCTTTTCTTTATATCTACGTCTGTACTGCTTTGTAGGATACTTACCTTTATAATTTAATTCTAAGTTTCATACTCAACTCTTGAGAAACAATATAATTAGAGTTTCATTTTAAACGGCCATTTCTCCCCAATTCTAATATTGAAGTGTCTGTCTTACTGCTTTCACAGTTCTAATTTGGTTTACCCCACTTTGGGAATTTCTAGCCCTTACTACCTTTAAGGCCCACATAGCTCATCAACTAGTTAGTGGTTAAGCTGAGATTTTCTTTCAACCCACCACAATACCAAGAAGCTTTTCTTTCTATGTATTAAATGCTACCCTGAAGGAAGCAATAGCTCTTCCCAAACTTCATGAGTTCAGGTAAAATTGGGGTTATCACTTCATTATGTAAATCACAACAAATACCTAATGTTTCCCCTGAGATCTTAATAAGCAGAAGAGAGAGGTATACATATGTATAAAGAGAGAGAGAGAATATAAGAATATATTAGTATCCATGGAAAACCTTGCTCCCTATTAATGTCTTTTAAGACAACTGCCCTGAAGTTTTGTTTCATATCACTTTTGCCAATGCTAATAATGTGCTGTTTTCTTGCTTTAGGTGCTTTCTTTGTGAAACTCAAGGAAAAATGTCATATGCTACAATGTCATATCTCTTTTAGGACTCATAAAAAGGAAAATTTTTCTTCTTTGCTTGTTTTCCTTTTTTTATGATCCAAACACTGTCTCTCTCTTGCTAATTGAGCCCATTCACCTGTGACAAATGCAAGCTGTGCTACAGTTAGGACGATACAAGTTTGTCAGCAGAGTCACTCCGAATGCTCTTTGCCCAGGCAAAATTCTGATGTTCCAGCATATTCTTTAGGTATTAAATTCTAGCAGGTGAGCATAAACATATAGCTCCATTTATCCAAGAAGGGCAAAGAGTTGAGAGGGGAGCGAAGATGTGACGATTGCTGTTTCCACCCTCATGCTAAGTCAGCCGGATTCTGTATGGCATAACAAATTCATTCGTATGATCATCTCCTCTGTGGCAGAAACACACTGGCTTAAAGCTTCCTGTGCACTTTTTAACCTAGCTCTTTCTGTTGTTACTCTAGCTAGGCTCAAGTAAGTGAGAAGAAAAAGAAATCAAAATAAAATATAATGCCACCTGCCTTTCGCAAATTCGTTCTCCCAGTCTCTGTGTATCCTTTCTTAGACTGCTCTACCAGAAGTGAATTCCTAAAGTACTCACAACCTGTGCTACTTACGTCTTCATTATTCACAATTACATCTTCAACATGTATTACAATTCCTGATACACGAGAAAAATTTCATAGAACTTTACTAATTGAATGAATGAGGAAATAGATAAATGAATGAATTTGAATGATTTTTTTCTTAATGCCCAACAAGCTCTTTCATGCTAGCTTCCAGAGATTAACCATTCTTTCTATTTCTAAAAAACCTAGCAAACACATTTATTTTTTCTTTACTGACCATAATTCTGAAAACAAAGTTGGTATTCAATTAAAATGTATTGTTTGTGTCATTTCTAAAAGGACAAAAAGTCCTATTAGATCATTACATATTCAGCTACAGACCTCTAAGCATTTGAAAACATATCTGAACTCCCTCTGAAAAGCCAATGACATACCATTTTTTTCCCCATGCACAGCAAATGAAAAGATGAACCACATCAAGAGAAACTAAAATCCATTTCATTCTTCCGACCAACAGATAGAAAGCAACTCCAGGATTTATATATATATATTCAGATTGCATTATTCAGATGTACAGAGGGAAGCTGTCAGAGGAGTAGTGTGATCTGGTGGAGTGCTGAGCCTCATTCCCGCCCCCGACTATACCCTGCATTTCCATTGTTCTCTGACCTGAACTTGGCAGTTCTGGATCTCCCCAACTTCCAGGCTATGAGTTTGCTCCCAGAAGAAATGATGAGGATCATATTGTGGGGAAAATGCCAGTACCTAGAAGGGCAAGAACTTTTCCCAAAGCTGTTGTTATAAACAGCACTTGAATCGGGCAGCATATTTTACAAATCCTGTTATTGTTAATGGCAGAGCCTCGGTAGCACAGTTAACACATTCACCTGTTAACTGAAAGGTTGGAAGTTCAAGTCTACCCAGAAGTACCTCGGAAGTAAGGCCTGACCATCCTATTTCAAAAAGTCAGCCTTTGAAAACCCTAGGGAGCACAGCTCTACTCTGACACACACGGGGCCATATGAGTAGGAATTGACTAAGTGACAACTTTTTTTTTCTTTTTAATGCCATCGTTCACAAGGCTTTCCTAGCAGTTGGACATAGAACTAGCATAAGTTAGGGTAATGCTGCTGAAGAAAAAAGACAGAGATCATTAACTATAAACTCGATCCTAGGCTAGTGGGCAGGCATCAGATTTCTGGACCCACCTTGACCTGCAAGCATCAAATACTGTTGGGTGATGTGTTGAAAATAGATTTGTCTTCCTTTGATGAATGCATGGCAAATTTACTTATTAGGTTTTTTTTCCCGTTTCTTCTTTAAACTGTTGCTATATAACCTCCCACTGCCCTTTTTTAGTTGTGTTGTGTTATCTTTCAAAAAGACTTTGTCCTCCAATTGTTTGCAAAACTAGAATATGAGCTATACTGAAGATCCTTTATTAACATTTAGGACTGTAAAGAGGATAATAAAAATCAGAAAGAATAATTTCAGGCTTCAACCAAAGCAAAGTCCAATGTTTCAAGGATAGAACCCAAGAATAAACCAGCACCTATAAATTTCCAAGAATGGGGTGGTATAGGAAAGATAAAATTTTCTAGGAAAAATCAAGACACTGGCCACTATATTAAAGTGTAGGGATGTAAACCAGCTGCTGGGAGGTGCATATTCACTCTTTATCACGATACCAAAAAATTTTATTACAGCAAATAAAATTGAAAAACTCCTAACCAATGCAAGTTGTAGAGAAAAGTGGGTCCTTGATATGGGCACAGATGACTTCATTAAATTAGCATATGGTTCAAGACAGAAGGAATTCATTTTTCTAGGTATACCGAGAACAGACGTTTTCAAGGTCAAGAAAATAAATTGAGATTATATTCTTATAATATTAATTATAAGAACTAACATGGTTAGCAACGGAGGCAATGACTATTTTTGGATTTATTGTTGCTTTTAGCGTTACTATTTCTTATGAATTTGTAATGTAATACAATAGTTCTGTACCTTTTTTAGTAGATATATATATATATATCACAGGACAGGTCCAACTCATATACATTAACCTTCAAGTTCTACAACCACAGAAAATTTTGCACTTAAACATTTCATTTTGAACAGTCTTTGTATAAATCTATTAATAGTCTACTAATTTTAACTATATTTCTGATATAACTTCCCTCATGTTTGTAAAGTTAGCACTAAGGAGGCCTTATCCTCAAGTAGGAAAAAATTATTATGTTTTATTGGTCATATCTTCACTTGTATATTATTTCTTCTTGTTGCCATTTACTTAGGCAGTCAAATAAACTATATTTGTTAAATGTTTTCTTTGCTACAGTTTTCCTCCTTGGTCTATCCACCTCACTTCTGTTTATTCCCTTGGCCCCTTTCTTGTTTAGCTATCCAAAAAAAAAAAATCCCTGTTGCCATCTAGTCAATTCCGACTCATAGTGACACTATAGCATCCGTAGCTCTTTGCCCCTGTGCCACCAGGGCTCCAGCTATCCTAGAGCATCATGGAAACATTAGACTAGGTTCTCAGAGGTGTTTCTAAGCCAAAATCTGCCTTTACTTAACCATATGGCATATTTCCTCCCTGTGAATCTCTGCTACCTGAAAAATGGGGAGATTGGACTAAAAGTTAAATGTAAATTTCTGTGTTTTTAACCATTCTTCTTAAAGTCAAGATGTTTCAGTTTTTCAGATGATTTTTTAAACCACAGCTGACTTAGTACTTAGACTAGTTGATAAAAATTTTCTTTCACTTCTTTTAAAATAATCCAGGCAATAATCCAGGGAACCGCCATTTCCCCCAGTACAGTCCCCAAAAGTATTCATATATTTCTGTAGAATAAAATTTCTGTATGGTTTGTGTTTGTGTGCATGTGTGCGCATGTATGTGTGTGTGTGATACTGAATGTGTGTGTGTTTTCTTAAACCTGACTTTAAATGATTTTGAAGCTATAAACCAAAAACCAAACCCCCTGCCGTCGAGTTGATTCCGACACATAGTGACCGTATAGGACAGGGTAGAACTGCCCGATAGAAATTCATTAAATATCAACAAGAAAACTTATTAAACACTATGTTTGAACAAATAATATCAGGGTAATTTTTTTTTTAATGTTAGTAATGTTGTTAATGGCCTTAAGTATAGAATGTGATATATAAAACCATATTTTAAACATAAAAAATATACTGCCTCTAGGTGATACGATAATGCTTTTTTTATTCATTTACTGATGATTTCATTTATGTTATTACTGATTCTTCTTTGGAAAAATATGATCACTGGACACGGTATTTATGTCAAATATTTCAGAATTTAAAATATATGTTATAAAGGCTAGCTCGAATTTTCAAACTTAAAAACAAACAAAAATAATAGTTATACATTTTATGATAGAGTGTGGTTTCTTCCCCTAGTCTCACAGCCAGATGGAAATTACCTAAACTGGCCACTGTGGAGTCTTACATGGCTAAACCGTCCTGTCCTGAGAAGCTATTGTCAGGAGGATGCTGACTGGTGTTTCACAGGGTATGACATGATGCTGAATAGATGGGAATTCTATTTTCAACCCCGAGCTTAAGCAGGAAGTGGCTGATCTTCCCAGCAGAGGTTTAAATCCCCTATGGCCACACTGCACTGAATACCAATCCCTGCAGAGAGGACACATACATAGCCTGCTCACATTAGATAAAAACAGACACTATATTAATCCACAGTGATAACCAGTATTTTGCAGAGCATATTTCAGGAAATAAAGATCCAGTAAGTGCTACCTGGCAAATTCCAAAGAAACAACTATGAGGATTTCATAGAGAGATGAGTAAATGGTTCACACAAAAAGCAATAGCTTTCCTTTATACCAGCAATAACCGCTAGAACGTAATTGAGGGAAAAAAATAGCACATTGACAATAGCGACAAAACCCATAAAATACTGAGGATTACCCAGACAAGAAATATACAACTTTTATTTTTAAAGAAAAGAGAGAGCTTATAAAAGTTTTCTCAAGGATAGAAGAGGAGACTTGAAACTATCTCCATGGAATACAGAAAAAAAAATTGCAAAGATATCAATCTGTCCATATCAACCTATAAATTCAATTGAATTCACTAAAACAAGTTTTTTTTTTTTTTTTTAATGTTACAAGCCAGTTCTAAAACTTATCTAAATCACATGAAGTCAGATATTACACCTTTCTCACTGTTCACTGTAAATCCAGTACCTGACATTGTTGGAGCCTATAAAAGGCCCTTGACTGATAAATACACATTTATTGAAAAATAAAAAAATAAAATTTTTTTAAATGAATAAGTAGAATTCACATAATAAATCTTACACAGCAAATACATAACAAATGTCTACACATTCTTGAAAAAGAAAAACAGCCTCCAATATATCAGACCATTCCGTGATGTTTTACACTACCTGCAATAACTGAATAACATGTTCTAGTCCAACCCTCCCACCATAAATGCCTGTAAAACTGGAACAGATTAACGAGACAAATGGTTTCAGGCATTGCCAAAAGACAATGAAATACAGTAAACTCTGAAAGAAGATAAAATCATAAAGTGAGTCCCATTTGTGCCTGGGGACAACTTCCTGCCCACTGTTGAGGGAGGAGGACCCCAAGCAGAGTATGTCAATCCTTTTTATGGAAACCTGACAAGCGCATAACAAGATCAAACAATTGGATACTAACATCTTTTTTCAACATAGATACAAAAATCCTCAAAAATATTATCAAACCAAATCCTGAAATATATGTAAAGGGTGATATTTTATGACCAAGTGGTGCTTATCTATTCCAGAAAGGTAACGTTGGTGTGAAACCAAAAAAACAAACCCATTGTCATTGAGTCGATATCCTATGGGGCAGAGTAGAACTGCCCCGTAGATTTCCAAACAGTGCCTGGTGGATTCAAACTGCCAACCTTTTGGTTAGCAGCCATAGCACTTAACCACTATGCCACCAGGGTTTCCAAAGGTTGGTATAACATTCAAAAATCAGTGTAATCTACTATATTAAAAGAATATTCCATGAAAAAAAATTAAAAGAATATTCCATGACACCACAGTAATTAAAACAGCCTTAGTGTTGAAAACCATACTATAAGAAATGGTCATTCCAGAGGTGGAGCCAACAAGGCACCATAGACAGAAGCACCATGCCATCCCTCTGCGGCACAGTCCCAAAAAGCTGGGTAAAACAGAGAATACAAATGTCAATCCTGGAACCCTAAGCATCAAACAAAGGGATAAAGAACTGGATCAAGCACCAAATGGAATAAGAAACTGAGAGAGAAAAAGCAATGAAGAGAGCTACGGAGCAGAGGTTCCCTGCCAGCTAACACAGCATGTGTTCACCATCTTGGACCACAGCCACCAAAGAACACAGCCAGGGAATACTGGAAGGCAACTTCACAGAGCTACCAACAGGGGACAGAGCACGAGGAGACAGAGTAATCAGTGATCCACGCTTTCCCACCCCCCACCCTTCTTCCCTGTACAAGGCCTCCACTGCCTTCCAACAGGCCATGGTCTCTCAGCTGAAGAGATACCAGCTCATGGCCACCCAGATTTGCCATCTTTTATGTCAGCCACCAAGGACTGAGGACAGGGAGTAGGGACAGCAACTTTGCAGAGCTCCCAACAGGAGACAGAATACCTGGTAACCAGGGATACACACTGTCATGGATTGAATTGTGTCCCCAAAAAATATATGTATCAATTTGGCTAAGCCATGATTCCCAGTATTGTATGATTGTCCACCATTTTGTCATCTTATATGTGATTTTTCTATGTGTTGTAAATCCTACTGCTATGAAGTTAATGAGGTGTGTTAGGCGGCAGTTATGTTAATGAGGCAGGACTCAATCTACAAGATTGGATTGTGTCTTGAGCCACTCTCTTTTGAGATATAAAAGAGAGAAGTAAGCAGAGAGTCAGGGGGACTTTATACCGCCAAGAAAGCAGAGCCAGGAGTAGAGCATGTCCTTTGGACCTGGGGTACCTGTGCAGAGAAGCTCCTAGTCCAGGAGAAGATTGATGACAAAGATCTTCCTCCAGAGCTGACAGAGAGGGTGTTCCCCTGGAGGTGATGCCATGAATTTGGACTTCTAGCGTACTAGACTGTGAGAGAATAAATTTGTTTGTTAAAGCCATCCACTTGTGATATTTCTATTACAGCAGCCCTCGATGATTAATACATATGCTTTCCCACCACCCACCTTCTTCCCAGTACGTGGCCTATGCCACTGTCCAACTGGCCACAGTTGCTCAGCCAGAGAGACAGCAGCTCACTGCCACCTGGGTCCACCCTGCCACCACTGGTCAGCCTCTTGGTTGTCATTTTTGTTTGTTTGTTTGGTTTGGTTTGGTTTTGGTTTTGGTTTTTTTGTTGCTTCTCTCTCTCTCTCTCTTTCTCTCTCTTGCTTACTTCCTTTCCTTTCTCCCACCCTGCTAGCCGCATGTGCCACTCCCTGCCCCTCTTGACAGGCTGATTTTTTTGTTTGTTTGCTTTGTTCTTTTTTTTTCTGTTTCTTCTCTCTTTCTACTTTCCTTTCTCCCACTCACCCAGCCCCGTTCACCACCCCGTCTTTTCTTGAGGGGCCATGCTGCACTTTTTGGCTGAAAAGTCACTGCGTGCAGCCTCCCTAGGCCTGCACTCCCATCACCAACCAGATCCCTCAGTACCATTTTATTTATTGTTTGTTTGTTCTTTTTCTTCTCTCTCTCTCCCTTTCTGCCTTTTCTTTCTCCCACTCACCCAGCCTTGTGTCCCCACCCTTCCCCCCCCCACCTTGGCTTGGAGAGTCTCTGGTAAAGTCCTCCCCAGGTCTGCACCACCCCATAGGCCATCTTCCTCAGTGCCAAATTTTTTATTTTTCTTTATCTTTCCCCTTCTTCCTTTTCCTTCTCCCTTCCACACTGCCTCCACCCCTTCCTGACAGGCTGTGTTGTGCCAACCAGTGAGAGAGACATCAGTTCACTGCCACCCCAATTCCACCATGCCTCCAATGGCTGGTTCTCCCACCAACATATTTTATTTTTGTTGTTGTTATTATTTTTTGATTTTTTTTTCTCTCTCTTTTCCCTTTTTTCTTTCCTTTCTCCTGCCCATGTAGCCCCATGTGGCTCCCACACACCTTCTTGAAAGGCCAAGCCATTCCTCATTGCCCCCAATCGCTGAATCCCACCATGCCACCATTTTGTTTACTTTTTCCTTTTATCTTTTTTTCCTTCATTTATCTCTCTTTTTTCTGCTTTTTGTTACTTTTGTTTTTGTGTTCTTTCACTGACCTACTTAGTTCCACACATCGCATTATCTCCCTCACTTCCTGCCTATCTGCACTGTGCATCAAGCACCGCTCCCTGAGCAGCACCAATGCTATCCTCCAAACCTTGCCTGCAGTGCTACCCAGCCCCACCCTGTTAGCCCTGGCTCATGCCACAAACTATCCATCCCCACCCTCCACCCCCACTGGACCTGCCCTACTGTACCATAGCTCAGTGGTCAACTGGACAAGGTGATGAGAAGCATTGTGCCTGCAGATGAGCAAGCAACAAAACATGTCCAGCTCGCCTGTCTAGTCATAACCAAATAAAATTAAAAAGCAGGACAAAACAAATCTACAATCAATAAATGAAGAAAATAATTCCTGCATGTCCCAGAGACAACAGATAATATCAAAACATATTAAAAAAAAAAAAAAAAAAACAGGACAGGATGGCTCCAGAAAACAACCAAAATAAAACACCAGATGACCTTCTGGTAAAAGAAAAGACACTGGAGCTACCTGATAGGGAAATCAAAACTCTAATATTCAGGATTCTCCAAAAGATGAAGGAAAATGCAGACAAAAATAAGGAAAAAATAGACAAAATCGTGGAAAATAGAGATAAAATCACAAAGCAATGGAAGAATTTGGGAAAGTAACACAGGGAAAAAAGTGTCAAAAACACAAATAAACAACTAGAAATCATATAGAAACAGCAACAGAAATTCAAAAGATAAACCACAAGATTTTAGAAATGGACAGTGCAATAGAAGGCTTTAGGAGCAAATTTAAACAATAAAGACAGAATCGGCGAAATTAAAGACAAATCCCTGGATGCCACTTTGTTTGAGGAAATTTCAGAGAAAAGAATGAAGAAAACGAAGAAACCCTGAGAACGATGTGGGATACAATCAAGAACAAAAATCTGCATGTGATCAGAGTTGCAGAACATGGGGAGAAAATGCAAAAAAGGAGAATCATTGAAGATTTGTCAACAGAAAACTCCCCTAATATCATGAAAGAAGAGAAGTCAACCATCCAAGAAGCTCAACAAACCCCATATAGGTTAAACCCTTCCAAAAAATCACCACCTGTTAACTCATTGCCATTGAGTCAATTCCAACTTATAGCAAGCCTACAGGACAGAGTAGAACTACCCCATAGGGTTTCCAAGGAGAGCTGGTGGATTCAAAATGCTGACCTTTTGTTTAGCAGCTGAGCACTTAACCACTGCACCACCAAGGTTCCAAAAATCACCAAGATACATCATAATTACATTCACTAAAACCAAAGACAAAGAAAGAATCCTGACAGCAGCTTCAGAAAATGAAAAGTCATATACAAAGGGGAAATAATACGAGAAACCTCTGATTACTCAGCAGAAACCATGCTGGCAAGAAGGAATGGAATGACATATATAAAACCTTGAAAGAAAAAACTACCAATAAAGAATAATATACTCTGCAAAACTCTTGCTCAAATGTGACAGCAAAATTAGGATGTCTCCAAACAGAAATTGAGCAAATATGTAAAAACCAAACAAAAATTACTAAAGGGAGTCTTTTGCTTAGGGAATCAACAACATCAGACAATAACCTGAATCTAGGACACAAGACAGCATCAGCCAGACACCAACCTAAATAATAAAGTCTCAAGAATAAAATAAAATTAAAAGATTTACAACAGGGAACCAGAGAGGTCAATCTGTAAATGACAACAATGTCAGGGCAATAAAGGAGGTAATAAATGGGGTAGGTATACAGCTTTCAAATGGATAGGAAGTCAAGGTGATATCAAGTAATAAAAAATTAGTCTGAACTTAGGAAGATACCGTAAACTTAAATGTAAACATAAAGAAAGTTAACAAACCTACTGTTTGAAATAAAGAAGAAAAACAAAGTCTCAGTAAACACAAAAACTAAAGAAGTGATTTTTAAAAATCTACAAAAAAAAAGGAATTCAGCACAGAAGAGGAAGAAGAACAAAGAAAACATCAGCACCACAAAAAAGCACTACAAAATGAGAGCAATAAACGCACCTACCAATAATCACACTGAATGTAAATGGCTTAAATGCACCCATAAAGAGATGAAGAGTGACAAAATGGACAAAAAAAAAAAAAAAAGGACCCATCAATATGTTGTCTACAAGAGACATGCCCAAGAAACAAAGACATAAATATAATACAAATCAAAGGATGCACAAAAATATTCAAGCAAACAGCAACCAAAAAAGAGCAGAAGTGGCAATACCTATCTCAGATAAATAGACTTTAAAATAAAATCCACCATAAAAGACAAGAAAGGATATTATATAATGATTAAAGGGACAATCCACCATGAGGATATAACCATAATAAATATTTACATGCACAATGATAGGGCTCCAAAATACATAAAACAAACTAACAACACTGAAAAGAGAAATTGACAGTTCCATAATAATAGTAGGAGACATCAACACACCACTCTTGGTAAAGGACAGAACACCTAGAAAGAAACTCAACAAAGATACAGAAGATCTAAAGGTCACAATCAGCCAACTTGACTACACAGATATATATAGAACAATCCACCCAACAGCAGCAAAGTACACATTCTTTTCCAAAGCATGGGGAATGTTCTCCAGAATAGACGACATCTTTGGCCACAAAGTAACCCTCAACAAAATTCAGAATGTTGAGATGATATAAAGCATCTTCTCTGATCACAACACCACCAAAGTACAAATTAATAACAGGAAGAGCAAGGAAAAAATCAAATACATGGAAACTTTATTACACACCATGCTTAAAAAATCACTGGGTAATCGCACATCAAAAAAGAAGAAAGGGACAAAATCAAAACATTAGCAATATGACTCAAAAATAAATAAATAAATAGAAAACAGAAAAAAAAAAAAAAGCCCACAGCCACCAGAAGAAAGGAAATAATAAAGATCAGAACAGAAATAAATGAAACAGAGAATTGAAAAACAACAGAATCAACAAAACAGAAAGTTGGTTCTTGGAAAGGATCATCAAAATCAACAAACTATTTGCCAAACTGACAAAAGAAAGAAAGAACAAGACAATGCAAATAACCCAAACAAGAAATGAAATGGAAGACAGTACAACAAGCCCAACTAAATAAAAAGGAAGGTAAGAGAGTAGTATGAAAACCTTTACTCTGACAAATTTGAAAAACTTGATGAAATGGACAAATTTTTAGAAACACACAACCTACATAAACTAACACAAACTGAGGTCAAAAATCTGAACAGACCCATAACAAGAGAAGAGTTTGAAAAAGGATACTTCTGAATTCATTCTATGCAACCATCGTAAACTTTATACAAAACCAGAGTCACTGCAAAAAAAAAAAAAAAAGATAATTACACACCAATATCTCTCATGAGTACAGATGTAGAAATTCTCAACAAAAAAAAATAACACACCATAACCAAGTGGGATTCATACCAGCTATGCAAGGATAGTTCAACATTAGAAAATTAATCAATATACTCCACCACAAAAATAAATCAAAAGACTCACATGATGATCTCAACTGACCCAGAAAAGGCACTCAATAAAGTCCAACACTTATTCCTGAAAAAAATGCTCAATAAAATAGGTGTAGAAGGGAAATTCCTCAACATAATAAAGGGTATCTATACAAAACTAACATTGGGTTTATACAAAACTAACAGGCAACATCATTCTTAATGGACAGATGCTGAAAACATTCCCCCTGAGAACAGGGACAAGACAAAGATACCCTTTATCACCACTCCTATTTAACATTGTGCTAGGCATCCTAGATAGGGCAATAAGGCAAGAAAAAGAAATAAAGGTCATCCAAATTGGTAAGGAAGAAGTAAAGCTATCCTTATCTGAGGATGATTTGATACTATACATAAAGAACCCAAAGAACTCCACAAGAAAACTATTGGAACTAATGGAAAGATTCAGCAGAGGAGCTGGATACAAGATAAACACACAAAAATCAGTCGTATTCCTATAAATCAATAAAGAGAACTACAAAAAGGAAATCAGAAAAAGTAATACCATTAAAATTGCCCCTAAAAAAATAAAATACTTAGGAATAAATTTAACCAGGGGTGTAAAAGACCTATACAAATAAAACCAAAAAAAAAAAAAAAATCACTGCAAGGAAATAAACAAGAGCTACATAAATGGAAAAACATACAGTGCTCATGGACAGAGACTTAACATTGTGAAAATGTCAATTCTACCCAAAGCAATCTACAAACACAATGTAATCCTGATCCAAATACCAGCAGCATTGTTTAACGAGATGGAAAAACTAATAATTAACTTCATATGGAAAGGAAAGAGTCTCACATAGTAAAGCACTACTGAAGAAAAAGAATAAAGTAGGAGTATTTGAACTTCCTGACATCAGAACCTACTACAGCTACGGTAGTCAAAACAGCCTGGTACTGGTGTAACAACAGAGACATTGACCAATGGACAGAATAGACAGCCCAGATATAAATCCAACCTGTGGTCACTCACTCTTCAACAAAGGCCTAAATTCCATTAAATGGGGGAAAAAACAGTCTGTTTAACAAATGGTGCTGGCAAAACTGGATGCCTATCTACAAAAAAAAATGAAATAAGACCCATCCTCACACTATACACAAAAACTAATTCACAATGGATCAAAGACCTAAATATAAAACCAAAAACTATAAAGATCATAGAAGAAAAAATAGGGTCAACATTAGAGGCCCTAATATACAACATAAATAGGATAAACCATAACTAACAATATACAAACTCCAGAAGGTAAGCTAGATAACTGGGATATTCTAAAAATTAAAACACTTAAATGTTCATCAAAAGAGTTCACCAAAAGAATCAAAAGAGAATCTAAAAATGGGGGAAAAAAATTGGCTATGACAAATTTGACAAATATCTATTTTTTAAAATCTATAGGAAAATCCAACACCTCTACAACAAAAAAGACAAATAATCCAATAAAAAATGATATGAAAAAACATTTCACCAATGAAGACATGGAGACAGCTAAAGACACATGTGGAAATGCTCACAATCACTAGCCATTAGAGAAATGCAAATCAAAACCACAATGAGATACCATCTCATCCTAGCACAATTGGTACAGATTTAAAAGAAAAAATAATAATAATGATGACAAATGTCGAAGAGGTTTCTGGGAGCTTAGAACTCTTATGCACTGCTGGTAGGAATGTAAAATGGTACAACCATTTTGGAAAACAATATGGTGCCTCCTTAAAAGCTAGAAATAGAAATATCATATGATCCAGCAATCCCACTCCTAGGAATGTATCCTAGAGAAATAGGATCCATCAGACGAATAGACATACGCATACCCATATTCACTGCAGCATTACTCACAGTAGCAAAAAGGTGGAAACAACTTAAGTGTCCATCAACAGATAAATGAATAAACAAGCAATGGTACATACACACAATGGAATACTATGCAACAATATAGAACAACAATGAATCTGTGAAGCATCTCAACAAGGATGAATCTAGAGGGCACTATGCTGGGTGAAATAAGTCAGTCACAAAAGGACAAATACTGTATGAGACCACTATTATAAAAACTCATGAAAAGATTTTTACACACAGAAAGTAACACTCTTTGATGGTTACTAGGGAAGGTAGGAGTGGGGAGGGAAAACACTAACTAGACAATAGATAAGTGGTAATTTTGGTGAAGGTTAGGACAGTACACAATACTGGGGAAGTCAGCACAACTTGAACAAGGCAAGGTCATGGAAGCTTTACAGATACATTTAAACTTCCTGAGGGACTAAATTACTGCATTGAGGGCCCAGTGTGTAAAAACAGCATGGGGGTAGTGTCTGACCTCCTCCAGCTTCACAAGGGGGAAGGAGAATCAAGATTAACAGCCCAAGGCTGATTCCTATGAGGCGAGGGTCGGACAGGCCTCCTCTCTCTGACATCTTTACCATTTCTGACACCAAATGTCCCACCCACAGCACTTTCTACTGGGTTCAATGATTCATTACAATGGCCACAAAGAACTCACTGACCATACTCACAATTATGGGATTTATTAGGGAAGTAACATTTACAATTCAGGCTCAGGAATACTGAAGGTACAGTTTTTCCATCAGGATAGCCTCTTCCCAGCCATGCTCCCAAGCATGTCTTTCCCTGACCCCCAGTCTCTGCCCAAGGTACTCAACTTTCTCTCTCCATGGTCTAGGAAGCCCACTGTGCCATATCCTACTGCAGAGTCTCTGCTCCTGGGTCTCTCCTTCCTTGGTAGTGGTGGGCTCCTCTCTCTGCTCTGGAATTGGCTCTCTTTTAAGGCAAAACTGATGAATCCCCTTGGTGGGCCACACATACCCTATCACAGAGTCCTGCCCGATCACCTGGGTAAGAGTTACAAGACCTTGGCTAGAAGGGCCACACACAAAAGTAATCGATTGAAACACAACTGGGTACCGTGGTCTCAGGGGACATCTAGCTCTATTGGCATAACATAGTTTATAAACAAAATCTACATCCTCCTTCTGGTGAGTAGCATCTGGTGTCTTAAAAGCTTGTCCCACTGGCCCCATCCCATCTGGAGCAACTGAGAATGAAGAAAACCAGAGACACAAGGGAAAGATTAGTCCAAAGGACTAATGGACCACAACTACCACAGCCTCCACAATACTGAGTCCAGCACAACTAGATGGTACCCGGCTACCACCACTGACTTCTCTGACAAGAGTCACAATACAAGGTCCCAGAGAGACCTGGAGAAAAATTTATAATAAAATTCTAACTCACAAAAAATGGCCAGACGTACTGGTCTGACAGAGACTGAAGAAACCCCGAGGTTATGGCCCCCAGACACCCTTTTAATTCAGTACTGAAGTCACTCCTGAGGTTCACCCTTCAGCCAAAGATTAGCCAGCCTCATGAAACAAAAAGAGACTAAATGGGCAACCAATCCAGGACAAGGATGAGAATGCAGAAGGGGACTGGGAAGCCGGTAACGGGGAAACTAAAGTTGATAAGGGGAGAATAGTGACATGTTGTGGGATTGGCAAGCAATGTCGCAAAACAATATGTGCATTAACTATTTAATGAGAAACTAATTTGCTCTGTAAACCTTTCATCTAAAATACAATAAAAAAAAGAAATGGACATTCCATCATCAACCAGAAGAGCACGTAAAGTGCAAATAGAATTAACTCACCTGGTCTGTGGAAGTAATAACAGTTTCTTAGATAATTGAAACTGGAATCAGGTCCAATTGTATGTAAATATATAGCAAAAACAATAATTTTTCATCTCAGCAAATCTATTTTACTTCTTCATAATGTTCTGATTTGAGCTTTTTTTTCTCTGACTCCTGCTGTACAGGTACACGAAGACCCTGTAGATCCTGCTTGGCTACTGACCAATTGCTATCTGGTACTTGGACGGCCAAAGCCGATCAACTGTTCCCCTCACAGAATTAAACTTCAGTGAGCTTTATATCTACCTGGTGCTTGTGTGTTACAATTTCGTGGATTAAAATATAGGCTATTGCCTAAGGTATAATTAAGACACTGTAGCATCTGTTTCCAGATAAACAATCGTTGGTTTCCAACGAACCACAGTACTAGAAAAAGTTATAACACCTCACTTTTAAAATTTGCATTTAATATGTTGTGATATCAAACCGTTTCAGTGCCTGCTTTCTCCAGTCCCTATGATATTGAAGATACACCCCTTTCCCCTCAAAGAAAAAAAAAAAAAAAAAACACTTTCCAACGAGTCAGTTCTCCCATGTCTGTCAGAGTAGAACTGTGCTCCATAGAGTTTTCAGTGCCTGCTATTTTGGAAGTAGATTGCCAGGCCTTCTTTCTGCAGTGCATTTGGGTGGATCCAAACCTCCAATATTTTGGTTAGCAGTCAAGCACTTAACCACTTGCACCACCCAGGGACTCCAAAAAAGCACAAATCACTAATACGTAGCTGATCTTCCAGGTACAAATCTCAGGTACGATGGACAGAATCTTATTGTGTCAGAAAAGAGACTTGGAGAAATAACTGTCAGGACCAACTTACTTGTCTTGAGGATGTTGAAGGATGAGAATTACATCCTTAGGAAGAAGAGAACATCTATTTCAGCCTCCGAATTACCTTTCATTTATTTCGGCTTTAATTTAAGACACTTAATCTAACACTGATCATGTTTCATCCTGGCTACAAGTGCCAGTCCTAGGCCTTGCGCTCAGATGCATTTCTTATCCTTCCCAACATGCGTGAATATGGGATTAACCCCAGTGAGCTGCATTCCCTAGGCTCCCACAATAGCCTGCTGTGTTTAGGTTAGGCTATCCCCAGGCACTAGGAAAGCTAAAGGAAGGAGATGCCAGGGTATTTCTTCTTCCCCTCCCCACTCAGCCGTGGGCAGTGTCTCTGCTGGTATCTGCTTCTTCTATGTGGCTTCAGCTCCTATGAGGCAAGCCTGCAATGGTTTAGCTGGGTCAACCCAGCGCTTGAGCTTCTTTAATCTTACCGCTTCCCTCTATCCTTCTAGGCTAGGAGTGGTGGTAGTGACTGCTATTCATCTCTGAGTTGTCTCAACCTTCCCTGTTTGGGATGTTTAATAGATTCCCTGAATATATTATCTCTAATTTAAATTCTCCGAAAGGTTTCTATTTTCTAGATGTATCCTGACAGCCATTCTACATGAGAAAAATACACACCAAAATGAAATTCTGGAGGTTTCCTGCTAAGCCAAAGGCTTTATTGGTGAGCTTTTCTGTTTTATTTTCCATCGGCACTTCATGAGAGTACGTCCCTTTAGATGAGGTTGGTAGAGTAAGTGTAGTTTTCCCCACCGCTGCTATTCTGACTCTAAACTGTGCTAAAAAGAAACCATGCTTCTCTTACTTGTTCTCACCTGCCGATTTGAACTGTGAAACCTAAAAATGCTGACCCCAAGACTTCTTAAAGCCTTTGACTTTGATACTGGCTCCCTTTTGTCGATGATTTACGGCTGCCTCTAAAATGCCTTCTGATTCCTACAAGCAGTAGACATCAGCTGTGTTTGGCTGCCCAGCACTACTTTCTCCCTAGTCAGGTAGCTGGAGATATGTTTTCTTCAGTGAGCTGACTCCACGTGCTGAGTGGGAGTAACCCCTCTTTCTCCTTCCTGTGACTACAGTGGTGGTCGTATGACCTGGGCCTGGCCAATGGGAGAGGCCCTTACTCCTGACCATTGTAATTGGGTAAGAGATTAGCAAGTTAGAGTTCCCCACCATCCCAATACTGGATTGTTCTGACTGCCATAACTGTTGGGAAAAAAATTGCCTTTTAAAATTAGGCTTGCCATAGTGGACTTGGGAGCCCCGGTGGTGCAGTGGTTAAGAGTTATGACTGCTAACCAAAAAGTTGGCAGTTCTAACCCACCAGCCACTCCTAGAAAACCCTACAGGGCAGTTCTACTTCATCCTCTGGGGTCACTGTGTGTTGGAATTGACTAGACGGCAATGGGTATGGACATGGGTATGGGTATGGGTATGGGTATGGGTATGGGTATGGGTATGGGTATGGGTATGGGTATGGGTATGGGTATGGGTATGGGTATGGGTATGGGTATGGGTATGGGTATGGTAGACCTGAAAATGTGTTGCCCAGATCCTCCTATAAGGAAACTTTCTGCAGTGGCTAGAGTGTGGTCAGCAAACATCCTTAGCTGTCAGTTCTTTTAAGGTCTGCTTAAGGTATAAAAACCTACCCCCATCTGAGGTTATACCCTTTTCGGATCAGCCTGTATCCAGAGATTGAGCAACATCTGATGCTGGGAACTCTGGTAAGGTATGCTTGTTAGCTCTCAGTTGGGTTGGCTGAGGTTTTGTCAAGCATGAATCAGAGTTTGACTTCTCCCTTTGCTCAGTCCTGCTTCTGCGCTCATCCTTTCACAGGGGTTGATCCATAATAAACATCTTGCACTCAAATTCCAATTCAGTATTTGTTCCTGGAGAAGCCAAGTCTGGCAGTTGGTATCGGTGTGGTCTGAGAGAACAGGTAATAAGATAAGGCTTTGGAAGTGGATCACTCAGCACAGGAATGGCAATGAATACAGCATCACTGATGATAGGTTTAAGAACCTGGAACAAGGTGCTGGTTTATTACCATAGTTTTCATGAATATGTTAGGCTGAATAATGGCCCCAAGGATATCCAGGTCTTAATCCCTGCAACCTGTGAATGTTACCTGATATAGCAAAAGGGACTTTGCAGATGTGATTAAGTTGAGGGTTTTACCATAGAAAGATTATCCCAGATTATCTAGGTGGGCCCTCAATGCAATCCCAAATGCTATTTTAACAGGGAGGTAGCAGAGAAAGCTTTTATTATAGAAGAGGAGAAGGGATGTAATGATGTAAGCAGAGATTGGAATGACGTCTTCACTACAAGTTTTTATAGAGTTTTCTTATATTTACACATCGTCTATGGCTGCTTTCACAGTATGCTGACAGAGTTGAGTAGTTGTAACAGAGACCATATGGCCGACAAAGCCTAAACTATTTACTATCTAGCCCATTAGAGAAAAAGATTACCAAACCCTCATCTAAGAGATGAGGTTTGGTGGTATCCATCATATCTCTGTTTAATTCAGCAGTTAGGTCCCTGTAGAAGCTGTAACAATCCAAAAGAATACTGTAGACTACCGTGGGCTCAACTAGATTTTAGTCCTGGTTATAGCTACCATGCCATATGTGGTAACTTTGCCACAGCAGATTAATATGGGCTGAGGTATATAATATGCAGACATTGATTTGCTAAATGCATTTTTTTTTTCTATCCCAATCAAAAACATCTGAAACATTTTGAAATCATATGGAATGGACAATAATACACTTTTGCAATTCTGTACAAGGGCTATGTTAACTTGCCTGTCCTCTGGTATAATCCAAAGTACCTGGACCATCTGAATTTCTCAGAATATCACATTTATTTGTACATCAATGATGCTATGTTAATTGAGCCATATGAGCAAGGAGTTGACAGCATACAAGAGGCCTTGTTAAGAGACATGTACTCCAAAGGGTTGGGGATAAACCCTGATAAAATTCAGGGGCTGCAATATTTATAAAAATTTTAAGGACTCAGTGATCATAACTGTGCCAGGACATTCTCTCCAATGAAAAAGACAAATTTTTGCATCTGGCATCTCCTACCATCCAGAAGAAAGCACAATATTGGGTGAGCCTCTTCTAGTTCTAGAGGTAGCATATTCTATACCTTGTGATACTGTTCTTGCTCATATACCAAGTGATGGTGAAGGCTGACAGTTTTGAGCTGGTCCAGGTCAGGAAAGCGTTCTCCAGCCAGGCCAGGTACAAGAAATCCCTGCTGCTGGGACCATACAATCTGGCATATCTATAGGGTTGGAATTATTCATGGTGAGACATATGCCCAGTGAAGTTTGTGGCAGTTCCCAGTGGCAGAATTCACTATGTAGTCCCTAAGGTTCTTGAGCAAGGCTATACCATTTTTGAAAAGCAACTCCTAGCATCCTTCTGGGCCTTGGTAGATACAAAATGCCTCAACGTGGGACACTAAGTGACCCTGCAGCCAGAATCATTCATCATAAAATGAGCTCTGCCAGACCCATCAAGTATGAAGGTCATGTGGGCAGAGTGGCAATCCACTGTACAATGGATCCGCCCAAGACTGAGCTTGAGCAAGCTGCATGAGCATTTGGGCCACAAACTCATGGCACCCACCATGGTTCTGCTAATGCCCCTTACTTACTTGACACTTGCGGCTACATGAAGGATACCGTGTGACAAGCTGAATAAGGTATAAAAGTCTGAGGTTGGTTTATAGATAGCTGAGCTTTGTAATGTGGGTACAAGGTACAAATGGATATCAGCTGCACTACAGCCTCACTCAAAGGTGTCCTTGAAATATAGTGACAAGAGAAAATCCTTCCAATGGGAACAGCTTTGGGGGATGTAACTTGCCATCCATTTAGTGTATAAATTAAAGTGGCTTGAATTTAGAATATATACGGACTCATGTGGCCGTAGCTAATGATACGGCTACCTGGTCAGATGCTTGCAATAAAAATGATTGGAAAATAAGAGATGAGGTCTGGAGTAGAGAAAAGTGGATGGACACATAAAAGTGGGCATGAGGTATAAAAATTTTTGTATCACATGCTATTGTTCACCAGAAAATGTCCACCACTGAAGAAACAATAATCAACCAAAAAGACAAAATTTCCCAGCCAGTTATGAAATCCATCCTCTGTCACCTGCCTCCCATGAATTAAGGAGAGATGGAAGCTACCTAGGGACACAACAGCGTGGATTTCCACTTACTAAAGATACTTTAGCTATTGCCTCTGAAGAATATTCAGATTTTCAGCTAGAAAAACCAACTCTTTTTATTTTTATTTTTCATTGTGTTTTAGGTGAAAGTTTACTGCTCAAGTTAGTTTCCCATACAAAAATTCATGCACACATTGTTACATGACCCTAGTTGCTATCCGTATAATGTGACAGCACACTTCTCCTTTCCACCCCGGATTTCCCACGTCCATTCAATCAGCTCCTATCCCCTTTTGCCTTCTCAGCTCACCTCCAGACAGGAGCTGCCCATTTAGTCTCGTGTATCTACTTGAACTAAGAAGCACACTCTTCATGAGTTTTATTTTATGTCTTATAGTCCAGTCTAATCTTTGTCTGAAGAGTTGGCTTCGGGAATGGTTTTAGTTCTGGGTTAACAGAGAGTTCGGGGGCCATGTCTTCTGGGGTCCCTCCAGTCTCAGTCAGACCATTAAGTCCAGCCTTTTTACTAGAATTTGAGTTGTGCAACCCCACTTTTCTCCTGCTCCACCAGGGATTCTCTGTTGTGGTCCCTGTCAGGGTGGCCATTGGTGGTAGCCAGGTACCATCTAGTTCTCCTGGTATCAGGTTGTTGGAGCCTCTGGTTTATGTGGACTTTTTGTCTCTTGGGCTAATATTTTCCTTGTGTCTTTGGTGTTCTTTGTTCTCCTTTGCTCCAGGTAGGTTGGGACCAATTGATGCCTCTTAGATGGCTGCTTGCTAGCTTTTAAGACCCTAGATCTCACTCACCAAAGTGGGATGAGAACATTTTCTTAATAAACTTTGTTACAACAATTGAGCTAGATGTCCCTTGAAACCACGGTCTCCAGGTCCCTGACCCTACTACTCTGTCCCTGGAAGTGTTTGCAGAAAAAACAACTCTTATCCTCAATATGGCACCACACCTTGAGGATACCAACCAGTTATTTCATAACAAATTGACTACCTCCAAGAAAGGACAGCATTTTTTTTCCACCGAAATAAACATGTATTCCAGGAATGGTATTACCTTTCCACTTTCTGAGGACTTACAAAGTGTTTGACCAACTAGAATAGGATCCTACATAACACTGCATTAGAGTAAGAGGTCACTTTGTAGCAAAGAAAGTGTATCATCTACTACACCATCTAGAAGTTGCCAACTGATAAAACATCAGAATGGCCTTTTGAAGGCATGGTTAAAGAATATGCTCAGAGAAATATTATGCAAGTATGGGAGCTATCCTCTAGAACAGGGGTCAGCAAACTATATCCTGTAGGCTAACTCTTACCTGCAGCTTGCTTTTGTACAGCCCTCAAGCTAAAAGTGGTCTTTACATTTGTAAAAAGTGCTACTGGCACTAGTATATAAAAACAAGGGATGTTGCTAAACTTTCTACAGTGCACAGGACAGCCCCTCACAACAAAGAATTAGCCAGCCTAAAATATCAATAATGCTAAGGTTGGGAAACTCTAACTTCAGGTCATCCACTTGGGCACATTTTTGGTATGCTCTTGTCCAACCGTAACTATAAACAGACAGCTATAGAAATCTCAAAGTGAGAATGGCATGGCAACCTAGGGCTCAGATACTTTGGGTTGAGAGTCTAGGTCATGACTACAGGTAGGTCATTGAAGCCAGCAGAGGTGGTAGCTAAGAATAAGAAAAATCTGGAATGGACACAAGAGAAGTGACAAACGTCAATTGTGACCTCAAGGCTGCCTTCAATGGCAGGGACTGTAGTTCTTCCCACTAAACACCCTCCCAAACATAGACCTGAGAACTAGATTCAAGCAGCACAATGGGTGATCTGTAGTAGATACAAAGACCCCCTTCAGGGAAAGCTTTCTGCACAACCACACAGAGTGCAGTCAGTAGACTCCTTCTAGCAGTCAATTCCTTCAGGGTCTGGCCAGCTTACAGGAGGTCAGACCCTGGCGGCCCTGCCCAGGGATGCATCAAGTGACTGAATGAGGTGGAGGGATAAAGACTCAGCCATTTTGACCTGATGTGAGACAGCTGTCAAAGTTACTATCGCTGTCATATTTCCTTGTCAGGTTGGTTGAGGTTTTGTAAGAAATGAATTTCAGTTTGCCATCCCTCTCTGCCCAATCTTGTCTCCTTCTCTTCCTTTCACAGGTATTGATCCCTGATAAATAGCTTGTACTCCAACTCCATCTTAGTATCTGCTTATTGAGAACACAACCAGTGACACTTGCTAAGTCACTGGGTGAGATTATTGGATTACTGCTCGTCATTTTTCCAGCACTTCCAAGTGACGGAAAGAAACTGTTACTGATGACGTCATTAGAGCTCCATGCCACACCTAATGCCACGACTAAAGCCAAATATATTCCTAAACTTTGTAGTTTTGTGGACCAAAACATTCTAATTATTGGTATTACTATTATTTTTGCATAAGTGATTTTAAATATATATATCACTTATAACTGATCTTTACTGACAAAGACCACTGAATTTACTAAAAAATGAAGATGAACTACAAAAAAAAAAAACCTGTTGCCATTGAGCCAATTCTGACTCATAGCGACTCTATAGGACAGGGTAGAACTTCCCCATAGAGTTTCCAAGGAGTGCCTGGTGGATTCAAACTGTTGACCTTTTGGTTAGCAGCCATGGCACTTAACAACTATGCCACCAGAGTTTCCAGATGAACTATGCATAGTTGTAAAACAAATAGAAATTGCATTCTACCTTGGCCTGTCCCAAAAATGACACGCTGATGTTTGGCTTAATTTCTTCTATTTCTGGTTTAATTATGAAAGAATGTAACCTATTATCACCACTTGCCATGCTGAATCAGAATTATCTTGTCCTTCTATAAATTCAGAGAACATTTGCTAAGCTATCAAAATCGTGGTTAAAAAAATTAAGGGCATAATGAATAGAGGACCATCAGCAAAGCCAAGCATATAGGTAAGAACAATAACAGCAATGCACTATACAGGAAATTTAACATATCTTTGCAATTGACTAGCAGGTGATTACATGTCTGATGTGTTTTATAGATTTTTAAGAAGACTTAAGGGACTGTTATTTGACACTTAAATACATAGAGCAAGCACATTTATAAAGAAAACATAAAGGTGTCTTGAAAGTAGTCATGAAGTTTAGTTAGGGTTTCTATTTGAAATTTCAGTTTTCAAGAATACTGTTGTGTGCAGTCAAGTCAGTTCTGATTCATACCACCATGGGTACAATAGGAGAAAACACTGCCTGGTCCTGTACCACCCTCATAATTGCTGTTATGCTTGAGCCCATTGTTGCAGCTACTGTGTCAATCCTTTTCAAGGATAAAAATAAAACTCATTGCCACCAAATTGATTCTGACTTATAGTGAACCTATAGGACAGAGTAGAACTGCCCATAGGGTTTCCAAGGAGTGGCTGGTGGATTGGAACTGCCAACCTTTTTGTTAGCAGCCAGTCTCTTTAACCACTGCACCACCAGGGCTCCTTCCAAGAATAGGAGAATGAAAAAAAGAGCATAATGCTGCGACCCCATAATAAGCAAAGCATATTTTAAATCCAAGCAGATTATTATTATCAAAGCAAAGATGTCATTTTGATGACCAAGGTGTGCCTGACCCAAGTCATGGTATTTTCAGTTGTCTCATATGCATGCGAAAGTTGGACAAAGGAAAACTTGCATTTGAATTGTGGCGTTGGTGAAGGATATTGAATATACCATAGGTCACCAACAAACAAATCTGTCCTGGAGCAAGCTCAGCCAGAAGTCTCCTTAGAAACAAGGGTGGTGAGACTTCATCTGTCTTTGAAAATGCCATTAGGATGGACTAATCCCTGAAGATGGACATCATGCTTGGTAAAGTAGGGGGTCAGTGAATAAAAGGGAGATCCTCAATGAGATGGACTGACATAGTGGTTGCAAACAACAGGCTCAACCATAGCAATGGTTGTGGATTGTGAGGCTGGTGCAGAAATGGGCAATGTTTTATTCTATTATACATAAGGTTGCTATGAGTCAGAGCCTACTCTACAGTCCCTAACGACAACAATATTCAAAAATGATAATTATGTCTAGTATAGGCTAAGCAAGTGGCTCAAAGTAGCAATGAATAATTATGTAATAAATTATGCTGTCAGTTCTCTGTCTTCATTCCATATGGCCAGGAGTAAGGGTATCAGACTAGTCTCATTGCACTACTCCATATGCCCATTGGAGTCTGGACTACAATGTTAATTGTTCTCTTTGTCCTACAAATAATAACCTTGATAAGTTTAGCATAGCTGAAGGGCTAGAAGTACCCTGGTCTGGAGGAGGTATGTGGCTCACAACAGACTGGATCCCCTGGGTTTATTTAGGAAAGAAAAATAATAATAAACATCTTGCTTAAGCATTACTGAGAAGCAGAGTCTGCTCTGAATTCGTCAAATGATGTGCTTTAGAATGTTCATGGCATCTTTAATCATAATATCCCCAAACTGGGAGCCACTGAAAAAACAATCATTAGGAGAAGGGATACATAAACTGTGATGTGTTCATAGAAAATGCATATTCTATTAAGAACATATGTTAAAATATAAAGGCCAGTGCTTATTCAGAATGAGTTAAGTAATCAGAATGGTGGCATATTAGGTACTTGGCCCTGAAACTTTGTTGTGCTACTATATGGCATGGCAGATTAGTCAACGTGTTCATAGTCCATTGATTCAGAATAGATAGAAAAAAACTTAAACTGAGCTTTAACATACATATAACAAAGTGCATAAAGCACACTGATCTTAAGTGTACATCTCAAGGAATGTTTACACACACATCCATATAACTACCACTTAGATTAAGATATAACACATTTCCAGAACCCCATAAATTTCCATCATACACTTCCTCAGTCAAAGCCCAGCCTCTCAGAGGCAACCACTATTTGACTTTCTGTTATTATCTATTGTTTTTGTTGTTGTTGTTAGGTGCTGTCAAGTTGGTTCTGACTCATAGTGACCCATAGTACAACAGAAGGAAACACTGCCTGGTCCTGTGCCATCCTCATGATCATTGTTATGTTTGAGCACATTGTTACAGGCACTGTGTCAGTCCATCTCATTGAGGGCCATCTTCTTTTTCACTGACCCTCTACCAATCATCAATTAGTTTTTCCTATTCTTGAACTTCATATATATATCAAGTTAATGAACTTCATATGAATATACATATAATGTACGCTCTTTTGTGCTGCCTTCTTTTTCTCAACATAATGATTGTTCCTTATATATTATTTCAAATAGCATCCATTTGTTCTTTTTCATTGTATGAACACATCACAACTATACCACAGATCAACACAAGAAAGACGAAAGTTTCATTTTCTTTTATTTTGTTTTCTCATTAGGGTGGTTGGTAGTGAGTGACTACAACAAAAAGTTCAAGTAATGAAATCATTAAAATTCAGGTCCCCAACTCTGAGTGAGACATCATTTATGAGACTTGCTAATCCTAGGTTTTATCAGAAATGTTGATTATTAGAGGCTTAGGAGTCTGAGGGACTAGTTAACAGCTTCCCTATCTTAACTGAGAACTTGGGAAAACTGCACTCTCTTTCCAGGCTGCGTTTTAAACAAATTCTCCCTGGTTCATTTTCAGAGTTAAATGGTTTCTGTGCTTAGAAAATAGAACAAACAACTGAATGCTGGTCTTGTAAATGTCTCTTCTCTTTCCAGGATGGTGGCATTTCAGCTACCACATGTCATATGCTTTTTAAGACTGTGGATTCTCTCAGACCATCCTTGAAAATAAGATCAGACACCTTTTGAGGAGGAGGAATCGTGTGCTATACTGAGCCTACTCTGTCCTACACTAGAGAAAACAAGGCTGTTAAAGAATTTGTGATGACCTGATATGCATAAAAATTTCACTTGGTGCAATACAATTTTGACTGTCTTTTAGGGAATAAAATGGGTCTTTTATGCATTTTATCCTGTGTGAGGGCCAAAAAATATTATTACTTACTAATGATGGAAATAATATATAATTATTACACTGTTAAACATATAGGAGGTACCCAGTACATTCTCATCCTCACATCTGGACCAATAAGCAACATAATGTTAAATGGAGAAAAGACTGAAGTTGTCAAGGATTTTATTTCACTTGGGTCCACAATCAACACCCATGGAAGCAGCAGTCCAGAATCAAAAGATGCATTGCATTTGGCAAATCTGCTGCAAAGGACCCCTTTAAGGTGTTGAAAAGCAAAGATGTCACCTTGAAAACTGCCAAAAGAATGAACAAATCTGTCTTGGAGGAAGTACAACCACAATGCTCCTTAGAAGCAAGGATGGCAAGACTGCATCTTACGTACATCGTACATGTTGTCGGGAAGAATCAGTCCCTGGAGAAGGACATCATGCTTGGTAAAGTACAGAGTCAGCAGAAAAGGGGAAGACCCTCAACGAGGTGAATTGACACATTGGCTGCAACAGTGAGCTCATGCATAGCAATGATTGTAAGAATGCACAGGACCAGGCAGTGTTTCATTCTGTTGTGCATAGGGTCCCCATGAGTTGGAAATGACTCAACAGAACCTAACAACAACAGTGCATTCTCTTGGACTGACTGACATGTAACACAACATGTGATTCTTTATAGTCTTTCATAGATGGGGAATCTCAAAAAACAGAGAAGGAAGGAAAATACCAGTACCTGAATATCCAACTCTGTTGTTCTGTCAACCATCTTTGGCCTGGGTAAGAAAATGTGTAATTTAGGTTTAAGTGGTCTTCAGATTGTGCCTCCTCAACCTTCCATGACACAAATGGAGCAGAACAAAGATATGCATAGAGAGGAAAAGACAAGTCAATGTGAAACCCCAAAAATCAACCCAAGATAACATCTTTTAGCACTGAAATGTGTGCCGTTCAAGGTACTCTATGAAGCAAACAAAAGAGGACAGAACCTGGTGCTTATAATGAGTCACTGAAATTAAAACTATTTTTATTAAAGATTAAGATGATACAACGTTCAAAGACAAATGTGCCTCTGGTTGAAACAGAATGAATAAGTAATTGGATAGGGAGAATGAGGTCGGAGAACTTCCTTAAATGCCGTAACAGAGAGGAAATAAAGTTGTTCATGTTTTTTTCTTGTGGTTGTTGTTTTATTGTTTTTCTGTTTTTTCTTTTTTGTTTTGTTTTTGCCCTTTGATCTCAGTTTAGTCTTTAGACTCTACCAATTTTTGTGAAGGGACCTTTTCCCAGTGCAGAAGTCTTGCCAATTCAATTTTGCTAATTCTTCTGAATCTTATATACTATCTGTAGGATACAATATCAGATAATTGTTCTTTTTCAAACAACCAGTTTACATATGCTGACCAACGCCTTGGTGACTTTAGTAGTATTGGCACACAATGGATAAATATTTGCCTACAAGAACAATCCCCCATGTGTCTGTCAGTTCACTGTACTGTGGGGGCTTGCATGTTGCTATGATGCTGGAAGCTATGCCACCAGTATTCAGATACCAGCAGGGTCACCCATGGAGGACAGGTTTCAGCTGAGCTTCCAGACTAAGACAGAATAGGAAGAAGGACCCAGCAGTCTACTTTTAAAAAGCACTAGCCACTGAAAACCTTATGAATAGCAGCGGAACACTGTCTGATATAGTGCTGGAAGATGAGCCCCCCATGTTGGAAGGTACTCAAAAGGAGACTGGGGAATAGCTGCCTCCTCAAAATAGAGTCGACCTTAATGACATGGATGGAGTTAAGCTTTTGGGACCTTCATGTGCTGATGTGGCATGACTCAAAATGGGAAGAAACATCTATAAATATCCATTAATAGTCAGAACCTGCGACATATGAAGTATGAATCTATGAAAATTGGAAATCATCAAAAATGAAATGGAAACCATAAACATCAATATCCAAGGCATTAGTGAGCTGAAATGGACTAGTATTGGCCATTTTGAATCAGACTATCATATAGTCTACTATGAATGACGCCTTGAAGAGGAATGGTGTTGCATTCATTGTTAAAAAGAACACCTCAAGATCTATCATAAAGTAAAACACTGTCAGTGATATGATAACATCCATACACCTACAAGGAAGACCAGTTAATATGAATATTATTCAAATTTATGTACCAATCACTAAGGCCAAAGAGGAAGAAATTGAAGATTTTTATCAGCTGCTGCAGTCTGAAATTGATCAAACATGCAATCAGGATGCACTGATAATTACTGGTGCTTGGAATGCAAAAGTTGGAAATGAAGAAGAAAGATCGGTAGCTGGGAAATATGGTTTTGGTGACAGAAATAATGCCAGAGATCAAATGACAGAATTTTGCAATATCAACGACTTCTTCATTGCAAATACCTTCTTTCACCAACATAAATGGCAACTATACACATGGACCTCACCAGATGGAACACACAGAAATCAAACTGATTACACCTGTGGAAAGAGAGGATGGAAAAGCTCAATATCATCAGTCAGAACAAGGCCAGGGGCCAATTGTGGAACAGACCATCAATTGCTCATATGCAAGTTTAAGCTGAAACTGAAGAAAACAGAGCAAGTCCATGAGAGCCAAAATATGACCTTGAGTATATTCCACCTGAATTTAGAGACCATCTCAAGAACAGATTTGATGCATTGAACATTAGTGACTGAAGACCAGATGAGTTGTGGAATGACATCAAGGACATCATCCATGAAGAAAGCAAGAGGTCATTGAAAAGACAGGAAATAAAGAAAAGACCAAGATGAATGTCAAGGAGACTCTGAAGCTTGCTCTTGAGCATCGAGCAGCCAAAGCAAAAGGAAGAATTGATGAAGTAAAAGAACTGAACAGAAGATTTCAAAGGGCCTCTCGAGAAGACAAAGTATTACAATGACATGTGCAAAGAGCTGGAGATGGAAAACCAAAAGGGAAGACCATGCTTGGTGTTTCTCAAGCTGAAAGAACTGAGGAAAAAATTCAAGCCTCGAGCTGCAACAATGAAGGATTCCATGGGGAAAATATTAAACGACACAGGAAGCATCAAAAGAAGATGGAAGGAATACACAGAGTCATTATACCAAAAAGAATTAGTCGATGTTCAACCATTTCAAGGAGTAGTATATGATCAGGAACCAATGGTACTGAAGGAAGAAGTCCAAGCTGCTCTGGAGGCACTGGAGAAAAACAAGGCTCCAGGAATTGATGGAATACCAATTGAGATGTTTCAACAAACGCCTATGCCAAGAAATATGGAAGACAGCTTCCTAGCCAACTGATTGGAAGAGATTCATATTTATGCCTATTCCCAAGAAAGGTGATCCAACCGAATGTGGAAACTGTAGAACAATATCATTAATATCACACGCGAGCAAAATTTTGCTGAAGATCATTCAAAATGGCTGCAGCAGTATATCGACAGGGAACTGCCAGAAATTCAGGCCAGTTTCAGAAGAGGACGTGGAACTAGGGATACCACTGCTGATGTCAGATGGATCCTGGCTGAAAGCAGAGAATACCAGAAAGATGTTCACCTGTGTTTTCTTGACTATGCAAAGGCATTCGATTGTGTGGATCATAACAAATTATGGATAACATTGCGAAGAATGGGAATTCCAGAACACTTAATTGTGCTCATGAGGAAGCTTTACATAGATCAAGAGGCAGTTGTTTGGACAGAACAAGGGGATACTGATTGGTTTAAAGTCAGGAAAGGTGTATGCCAGGGTTGTACTCTTTCACCATACCTATTCAATCTTTAGGCTGAGCAAATAATCCGAGAAGCTGGACTGTATGAAGAAAGGGGCATCAAGATTGGATGAAGTCTCATTAACAACCTGCATTATGCAGATGACACAACCTTGCTTGCTGAAAGTGAAGAAGACTTGACGCACTTACTAATGAAGATCAAAGACCACAGCCTTCAGTATGGATTGCACCTCAACATAAAGAAAACAAAAATCCTTGCAACTGGACCAATGAGCAACATCGTGATAAATGGAGAAAAGATTGAAGTTGTCAGGGATTTCATTTTACTTGGATCCACAATCAACAGCCATGGAAGCAGCAGTCAAGAAATCAAGACTCATTGCATTGGGCAAATCTGCTGCAAAAGACCTCTTTAAAGTGTTTAAGAGCAAAGATGTCACCCTGAAGACGAGGTGCGCCTGACCCTAGCCGTATTATTTTCAATTGCATCATATGCATGTGAAAGCTGAACAATGAGTAATGAAGACCAAAGAAGAATTGATGCCTTTGAATTGTGGTGTTGGCAAAGAATATTGAATATACCATGCACTGCCAGAAGAACGAACAAATCTGTCTTGGAAGGAGTACAACCAGAATGCTCCTTAGAAGCAAGGATGGCGAGACTGCAGTTTACATACTTTGGACATGTTGTCAGGAGGGATCAGTCTCTGGAGAAGGATATCATGCTTGGCAAAGTACAGGGTCAGTGGAAAAGAGGAAGACCCTCAACAAGGTGGATTGACACAGTGTCTGCAACAAGGGGCTCAAGCATAACAATGATTGGTAAGGATGACCTAAGACCAGACAGTGTTTCGTTCTATTGTGCATAGGGTCACCATGAGTTTGCAATGACTCGACAGCACCTAACAACAACAGCAACAACACAAGGGCCACATCTTAGAAACAAAGACATGAATGTATTAAAAATTAAAGGATGGAAAAAATATATCAAACCAAAAGCAATCAAAAAAGAATAGCTGTGGCAATACTAAACACAGATAAAATGGACTTTAAGACAAAATCCACCATAAAAGATAAAGGACATTAAGTAGTGATTAAAGGGAAAATCCACCATAATGATAGAACAATAATAAATATTTACATACCCAATAACAGGGGTCCAAAATACATAAACCATACTCTAAAAGAGAAATTGACAATTCCACAATAATAATAGACTTCAACGCACTGCTCTCACTAAAGGACAAAACATCTAGAAGAAACTCAACAAAGATACAGAAGATCTAAATGTCATAATAACCAATTTGACCTTATAAATATATAGACAGCTCCACCCAACAGCAGCAAAGTATGAATTCTTTTCTAAAACCCATGGAATGTTCTTCAGAATAGACCACATCTTTGGCCATAAAGTAACCTTCAATAAAATCCAAAACATTGAGGTAATACAAAGCACTTTCTCTGATCACAACACCACAAAAGCAGAAATTAATAACAGGAAGAGAAAGGAAAAAAAATCAAATACATAGAAACTGAATAACACCTTGCTTAAAAAAACACCAGGTAACAGAAAAAATCAAAGATGGAATAAAAAAATTCCCAGAATCAAACAAAAGTAAAAACACATCATAACAAAACCTCTGGCACACAGCAAAGGCAATACTCAGAGGTCAATTTATAGCAATAGATGCACATATCAAAAAAGAAGAAAGAGATAAAATCAAAATTTTAGTTTTACAGCTCAAACAAATAGAAGGAGAACACCAAAAGAAACTCACAGCCACCAGAAAAAAGGAAATAATATAGGTCAGACCAAAAATAAAGTAGAAAACAGAAAAACAATAGAATCAGCAAAACCAAAGACTTTTTCTTTAAAAGGATCAAGAAAATCGACACACCACTGGCAAATAGGAAAAAAAAAAAAAAGTAGAGGAAGCAAATAGCCCAAATAAGTTCAATATTGGATGGGGCTAAGATGGCCAAATAGATGCTTCCAGTGAGCCCTCTTACAACAAAGACCCAAAAAAGCAACGGAAACAATTTTATTTATGACAAGCTAGGAGCTCTGAACATCAAAGGCAAAGTTAGAAAACAGAACGAGCCACAGAGGGACAAAGAGACAGTTCAGAAGCAGAAAGGAGTTACCGGATCCGAATCGCCGGGAGCCCTCAGGCACCATTCCCGGAAGAGGTTGCATCAGGCTGGTACTACTGTTCGATTGCACTTTCTTCAGGGAGAAGCAGTGAGCCGGACAGCTTACTCACTCCGCCGGACCCAGATAAGAATGGTGCTCTCGGCGAAAGCTAAGTACTTGTGTGTATTTTACCGTGCCCCTGCTCCCAAGCTGGCTTCAGCAACTAATTTCCCTGGGTCTGAGATAGTGCCTGTTGAACGCCTAGAGCTATTCTCCCAGCCTTGGAGAAAGAATAAATTCACAATCTGGGGAAAAGATAATTTGCTGGCTCGCTAACTGGGTGAGCTCAGGACAGAAACAGATCCTGTCCAGGCATAAATGGTCCCTGGACATTGAATACCTTTCCCCCTTTCATGGACCTGTATGGGCCCATTTCAGGAGAATAGGCCCTTGTTGGCAGACTACAACTGTTTAAGCTGTGCAATGGAGAGGTGGGTGTTTGATGTTTGACACCACTTTGCAACTAAACAGCGTCCTCACCTATCCACATTGGGGGCATAAGGACTAGAGGCACCACTCAGGTCATCCAGCCACTCACGACAGGGGTCCAAGGATAACTGCTACCTCCCAGTCATTACAACCAAAAACTTTGGGTGCCCATGGTCCATCTGCAGAACACACCCAACTGCACACTTTAGGGAAGAGGGACATGCTTTCCTCAGAAACACTTGGGGAAAAATTCTTAGCCCCCTCCCTTGTTCAGAGTGTGACTCCCTGCTGCAACTAGATACCAGTAATTATACCATTCACCCCTGCCCCTCTAAGACTGTAGTGCAAGCCTGTACCACACAGTTGATGATCAGCTACATTCAAGACATCGGGAAGGACATCAGGCAATATGCAGAACAAGCCAAGGAATACACAGATAAGGCAGTTGAAGAAATTAAACAGATTTCAGGAATATAATGAAAAAATTAATAGGCTGGAAAAATCAATAGACAGCAATTAGAAATTCAGAAGATTAACAACAATATTACAGAATTAGACAACTCAATAGAAAGTCAGAGAGGCAGAATTGAGCAAGTGAAAGGAAGAATTAGTGAACTTGAAGATAAAGCACTTGGCACCAATATATTTGAAGAAAAATCAGAAAAAAATAACTTAAAAAATGAAGAAAATTTAAGAATCATGTGGGACTCTATCAAGAGAAATAGCCTACAAGTGATTGCAGTAACAAAACAGGGAGGGATAACTGAAAATGCAGAGAGAATTGTTGAGGATTTGTTGGCAGAAAACTTCCCTGATATCGTGAAAGATGAGAAGATATCTATCCAAGACGCTCATTGAACTCCACATAAGGTAGATTCTAAAAGAAAGTCACCAAGACATATTATAATCAAATTTGGCAAAACCAAAGATAAAGTAAGAATTTTAAGAGGAGCTGGGGATAAACGAAAACTCACCTACATAGGAGAGACAATAAGAATAATCTCAGAATACACGGCAGAAACTATGCAGGAAAGAAGACGATGGGAAGACTTACATAAAGCATTGAAGGAAAGAAACTGGCAGCCAAGAATCATATATCTAGCAAAACTCTCTCTCAAATATAAAGGTAAAATTAGGACATTTCCAGATAAACAGATGTTTAGGGAATTCGTAAAAACCAAACCAAAACTACAAGAAATACTAAAGGGAGTTCTTTAGTAAAAATATCAATAATATCAGGTATCAACCCAAGACTAGAACACTGGACAGAGCAATAAGATGTCAACCCAGACAGGGAAATCACAAAAATAAATCAAGGTTAAAAAAAAAAAACTCAAGACTGGAAAACAGCAATGTTATTATGTAAAAGAAGACAACATTGAAACAATAAAGAAGGACTGAAAAATGCAGTCATAGATCTTTCATACGAAGAGAAACACAAGGCAATATAAAGAAATAAAAGTAGGGTTTAAACTTAGAATAATAGGGGTAAATATTAAGGCAACCACAAAGGAGAAAACTCATCCTACACATCAAAATAAAATGCAAGAAAAAAATGGAGACTCAGCAGAAGCAAAATCAACAACAAATAAGAGGAAAACACAATACCTAAAGCTAAACTATTCAGCACAAAAAATTCAGTGGAAAACAGAAACTGTCAAAAACACACAAAAAAAGACATGAAAATGACAGAACTAAACTCATACCTATCCATAATTACGTTGGATGTAAATGGACTAAATGCACCAATAAAGAGAAAGAGAATGGCAAAATGGATTAAAAAACACGATCCATCCATATGCTGCCTACAAGAAACACGCCTTAGACTTATAGACACAAATAAACTAAAACTAAAAGGATGGAAAAAAATACATCAAGCAAACAACAATCAAAAAAAGACCAGGATTGGCAGTATTAATTTCTGAAAAAAGACTTTAAAGTTAAATCCACCACAAAGGATAAGGAAGAACACTATATAATGATTAGAGAGACAATATACCAGGAGGATATAACCATATTAAATATTTATGCACCCAATGACAGGGCTGCAAGATACATAAAACAAACTCTAACAGCATTGAAAAGTGAGATAGCTCCACAATTATAGTAGGAGATTTCAACACACCAATTGTGGTGAAGGACAGGACACCCAGAAAGAAGCTCAATAAAGAGAAGATCCAAATGCCAATCAACCAATTTGACCCTATAGACACATACAGAGCACTCCACCCAAAAGTAGTCAAGTATACTTTCTTTTCTAGTGCACATGGAACATTCTCTAGAATAGACAACACATTAGGTCATAAAGCAAGCCTCAGCAGAATTCACAACATCGAAATATTACAAAGCATCTTCTCTGAGCACAAGGCCATAAAAGTAGAAATCAATAACAGAAAAAGCAGGGAAAAGAAATTGAACACTTGGAAAATGAACACTACCCTACTTAAATAAGACTGGATTATACAAGACATTGAGGATGGAATAAAGGAATTCATAGAATCTAATGAGAATGAAAACACTTCCTATCAGAACCTTTGGGACACAGCAAAAACAGTACTCAGAGGTAAATATATATGAATGAAGGCACACATGCAAAAAGAAGAAAGGGCCAAAATCAAATAATTATACCTACAGCTTGAACAAAGATAAAGAAAACAACAAAATAAACCCTCAGACACCAGAAGAAAGCAAATAACAAAAATGAGAGCAGAATTAAATGAAATAGAGAACAGAAAAACAACTGAAAGAATTAACAAGACCAAAAGCTGGTTCTTTGAAAAAAATAATAAAATTAATAAATCATTGGCCAAACTGACAAAAAAAAAACCAGGAGAGGAAGCAAATAACCCAAATAAAAAATGAGACGGGTGATACTGCAACAGATTCAACTGAAATTAAAAGAATGATATCATTATAATTATGAAAAATTGTACTCTAACAAATTTGAAAACCTAGAAGAAATGAACAAACTCCTAGAAACACAATACCTACCTAAACTAACACAAACAGAGGTAGAACAATTAAATAGACCTATAACAAATGAAGAGATTTAAAAGGTAATCAAAAAACTCCAAACAAAAAAAAACCTGGGCCCGGACGGCTTCAATGCAGAATTCTACCAAACTTTCAGACAGAACTTAACACCACTACTACTAAAGGAGTTTCAGAGCATAGAAAAGGACGGAATACTCCAAAACTCGTTCTATGAAGCCAGCATATCCTGATACCAAAACCAGGTAAAGACACCACAAAACAAGACAATTACAGACCTATATCCCTCATGAACTTAGATGCAAAAATCCTCAACAAAATTCTAGCCAACAGAATTCAACAACATATCAAAGGGATAATTCACCAAGACCAAGTGGGATTCACACTAGTTATGCAAGGATGGTTCACCATTAGAAAAAAATTATTGTAATCCATCATATAAATAAAGAAAAGAATCACACAATTTTATCAACTGATGCAGAAAAAGCATTTGACAAAGTTCAGCACCAATTTATGATAAAAACTCTCAGCAAAATAGGAATAGAAGGGAAATTCCTCAGCATAATAAAGGGCATTTATTCAAAGCCAATAGCCAACATCATCCTAAATCGAGAGAGCCTGAAAACATTCCCATTGAGACTGGGAACCAGACAAGGATGCCCTTTATCACCACGCTTATTCAACATTGTGCTGGAGGTCCTAGCCAGAGCATTTAGGCTAGATAAAGAAATAAAGGGCATCCAGATTGGCAAGGAAGAAGTAAAAGTATCCCTCTTGCAGATAACATGATCTTATACACAGAAAACCCTAAAGAATCCTCAAGAAACGTACCGAAACTAATAGAAGAGTTAAGCAGAGTATCAGGATACAAGATAAACATACAAAAATCAGTTGGATTCCTCTACACCAACAAAAAGAACATCGAAGAGGAAATCACCAAATTAATACCATTTAGAGTACTCTCCAAGAATATAACTTAGGATTAAATCTTACCAGAGATGAAAAAGACTTAAACAAAGAAATCTACAAGACACTACTGCAAGAAACTAAAAGAGACCTACATATGCAGAAGAACATACCTTGCTCATGGATAGGAAGACTTAACATGTAAAAATGTCTATTCTACCAAAAGCCGTCTATAGATACAATGCAATTCTGATCCAAAGTCCAATGGCATTTTTTAATGTGATGGAGAAACAAATCACCAACTTCATATGGAAGGGAAAGAGGCCCCAGATACGTAAAGCATTACTGAAAAAGAAGAACAAAGTGGAAGGCCTCACTCTACCTGATTTTAGAAACTATTACACTGCCACAGAAGTCGAAACAGCCCGGTACTGGTACAACAACAGATACATAGACCAGTGGAACAGAATTGAGAATCCAGACATAAATCCATCCACATATGAGCAGTTGATATTTGACAAAGGCCCCAAATCAGCTAAACGGGGAAAAGACAGTCTTTTTAACAAATGGTGCCAGCATAAGTGGATACCCATCTGCAAAAAAATGAAACAAGACCCATACTTCACACCATGCACAAAAACAAACTCAATATGGATCATATATCTAAATATAAAATCTAAAACAATAAAGATCATGGAAGAAAAAATAGGGACAACATTAGGAGCCCTAATACATGGCATAAACAGTATATGAAACATTACTAACAGTGCAGAACAGAAACTAGATAACTGGGAGCTCCTAAAAATCAAACACCTATGCTCATCCAAAGACTTCACCAAAAGAGTAAAAAGATTGCCTACAGATTGGGAAAAGTTTTTTAGCTATGACATTTCTGATCAGAGCCTGATTTCTAAAATCTACATAATACTGTAAAAACTCAACTGCAAAAAGACAAATAACCCAATTAAAAAATGGCAAAAGATATGAACAGGCACTTCACTAAAGAAGACATTCAGATAGCTAACAGATACATGAGGAAATGCTCATGGTCATTAGCCATTAGAGAAATGCAAATCAAAACTACAATGAGATTCCATCTCACTCCAACAAGGATGGCATTAATCCAAAAAACACAAAATAATAAATGTTGGAGAGGTTGTATGCAGACTGGAACACTTATACACTGCTGGTAGGAATGTAAAATGGGACAACCACTTTGGAAATCGATTTGGTGCTTCCCTAAAAAGGTAGAAATAGAACTACCATAGGATCCAGCAATCCCACTCCTTGGAATATATCCTAGAGAAATAAGAGCCTTTACACAAACAGATATAGGCACACCCTTGTTCACTGTAGCACGGTTTACAACAGCAAAAAGATGGAAGCAACCAAAGTACCCATCAACGGATGAATGGATAAATTATGGTATATTCACACAATGGAATTCTACGCATCTATAAAGAACAGTGATGAATCTGTGAAACATTTCATAACATGGAGGAATCTGGAAGGCATTATGCTAAGTGAAATTAGTCAGTTGCAAAAGGACAAATATTGTATAAGACCACTATTATAAGAACTCGAGAAATAGTTTAAACAGAGAAGAAAATATCCTTTGATGGTTATGAGAGAGAGGAAGGAGGGAGGGAGAGGGGTTTTTACTAATTAGATAGTAGATAAGACCTATTTTAGGTGAAGGGAAAGACAAGACACAGTACAGGAGAGGTCAGCACAACTGTAATAATCCAAAAACAAAAAGTCTCCTGAATAAACTGAACACTTTCAAGGCCAGTGTAGCAGGGGCAGGGGTTGGGGGACCATGGTTTCGGGAAACATCTAAGTCAATTCACATAATAAAATCTATTACGAAAACATCCTGCATCCCACTTTAGGGAGTGGTATCTGGGTCTTAAATGCTAGCAAGTAGCCATCTAAGATGCATCAATTGGTCTCAACCCACCTGGATCAAAGGAGAATGAAGAACACCAAAGACACAAGGTAATTATGAGCCCAAGAGACAGAAAGGACCACATAAACCAGAGACTACATCAGCCTGAGACCAGAAGAACTAGATGGTGCCTGGTTATAATCGATGACTGTCCTGACAGGGAACACAACAGAAAACCCCTGAGGGAGCAGGAGAGGAGTGGGATGCAGACCCCAAATTTTCGTAAAAAGACCAACTTCATGATCTGACTGAGAATAGAATGACCCCAGTGGTCATGGTCCCCAGACCTTCTGTTAGCCCAAGACAGGAACCATTCCGAAAGCCAACTCTTCAGACAGGGATTGGAGTGGGCAATGGATAGAAAATGATACTGATGAAGAATGAGCTCCTTGGATTAAGCAGATAAATGAGGCTATGTTGGCATCGCCTGTCTGAAGGGGAGATGAGAGGGCAGAGGTGATCAGAAACTGGCCGAATGAACAGGAAAAGAGATGATGGAGGGAAGGAATGTGATGTCTCATTAGAGGGAGAGCAATTAGGAGTATATAACAATGTGTATATAAATTTTTGTATGAGAGACTGACTTGATTTGTAAACTTTCACTTAAAGCACGATAAAAAATATTAAATAGGGGGTATTACAACAGATCCAAATGAAATAAAAAGGATCATAACTGAACACTATGGAAAACTGTATTCCCACATATTGAAATCCTAGAGGAAATGGACAGATTTCTAGATACACACTACCTACCTAGACTAACACACACTGAGGATGAACATCTGAACAGACTCATAAAAAGACAGGAATTTAAAAAAAAATAATAAAAATCTTAAAACAAAACAAAAGTCCTGGACCAGATGGCTTCAATGGAGAATTATATCAAATGTTCAGAGAAGAGCTCACACCAGTACTACTCAAACTATTTCAGAACATAGAAAATGAAGAGTTACTTCTGAATTCATTCTATGAAGCCAGCATAACCCTGACACCAAAATCAGGCAAAGAAACCACAAAAAAGAAAATTACATATCAATATCTCTCATGAATATGGATGCAAAAATTCTCAACAAAATTCTAGTAAATAAAATTCAGCACAATATAAAAACAACGATACACCACGACCAAGGGAAATTTATACCAGGCATGCAAGGATGGTTCGACATTAGAAAATCAATCAACATAATTCACCATATAAACAGAACAAAAGAAACTGGTCAACATTCAACCATTTCAGGAGGTAGCATATAATAAGAACCAATGGTACTGAAGGAAGAAGTCCAAGCGGCACTGAAAGCATTGGAGAAAAACAAGGCTGCAGGAACTGACAGAATACCAACTGTGATGTTTCAACAAATGGATGAAGCCCTAGAAGTGCTCACTCACCTTTGCCAAGAAATTTGGAAGACAGCTACTTAGCCAACCAACTGGAAGAGATGCATATTTGTACCCATTCCAAAGAAAAGTGATTCAACAGAATTTGGAAATTATTGAACAATATCAATAATATCACACACAAGTAAAATTTTGCTGAAGATCATTCAAAAGTGGTTGCAGCAATACATCAATGGAACTGCCAGAAATTCAAGCCAGATTCAGAAGAGGACATTGTACAAGGAATATCATATTTTCGACCAGACGAATCATGGGTGAAAGCAGAAAATACTGGAAAGATGTTTACCTGTGTTTTATCGACCATGCAAAGGCATTCGACTGTGTGCATCATAACAAATTATGGGTAACATTTCGAAGAAGGAAAATTCCAGAATGCTTAATTGTGTTCATGAGGAACCTGTACGTAGATCAAAAGGCAGTCATTGGAACAGAACAAGTGGATTCTGTGTGGTTTAAAGTCAGAAAAGGTGTGTGTCATGGTTGTATCCTTTCGCCATACTTATTCAATCTGTATCCTGAGCAAATAATCCAAGAAGGGGGACTATGTGAAGAAGAATGCCATATCAGGATTGGAGGAAGATTCATTAACAGCCTGCATTACGCAGATGACACAGTCTTCCTTGCAGAAAATGAAAAGGATTTGAAGCACTTACTGATGAAGATCAAAGACCACAGCCTTTAGTATGGATTACACCTCAACACAAAGAAAACAAAAATCCTCACAACTGGACCAATAAGCAATATCATAATAAATGGAGAAAATATTGAAGTTATAAAGGATTTCATTTTACTTGGATCCACAATCAGCACCAACGAAAGCAGTGGTCAAGAAATCAAACGATACATTGCACTGGGAAAATCTGCTGCAAGAGATCTTTTTAAAGTGTTAAAAAGCAAATATGTCACTTTAAAAACTAAGTGGGCCTGACCCAAGGCATGGTGTTTTCAATCACTTCATAAGCATGTGAAAGCTGTACAATGAATAAAGAAGCCTGAAGAAGAGTCCATGCCTTTGAATTATGGTGTTGGCAAAGAATATTGAATATCCCATGGACTGCCAGAAGAACAAACAAATATGTCTTGGAAGAAGTATAGCCAGAATGCTCCTGAGAGGTGAGGATGGCAAGACTTTGTCTTACATGCTTTGTCCCTGGATAAGGATATCATGCTTTGTAAAGTAGAGGGTCAGTGAAAAAGAGGAAGATGTTCAAGGAGATGGATTGACACAGGGGTTGCAACAATGGGCTTACACATAACAACAATCATGAGGATGCCACAGGACCAAGTAGTGTTTTCTACTGTTGTACATAGGGTTGCTATGAGCCAGACCTGACTGGACAGCACCTAACAACAACAGTGTCACCCAAAGTAATTTACAGATACAATGCTATCCCAATTCAAATATCAACAGCATTCTTTCATGAGATGGAAAAGTTAATTATTAATTTTATATGGAAAGGAAAGAGCCCCAGATAAGTAAATCACTACTGAAGAAGAAGAACAAAGTAAGAGGTCTCACACTACCTGACCTCAGAACCTACTATACAGCCGTGGTAGTCAAAACATTCTGGTACTGGTACAATGATAGACACATCCATCAATGGAACAGAATAGAAAATCCAAATGTAAATTAATCCACCTATGGTTACCTGATCTTTGAAAAAGATCCAGAGTCCATTAAATGGGGAAAAGACAGTCTTTTTAACAAATGACACTGGCAAAACTGGATGTTCATCTGTAAAAAAAAAAAAAAAAAAAAGAAAGAAACAAAACCCATACCTCACACCATACACAAAAACTACTACCAAATGGATAAAGGACCTAAACATAAAACCAAAAACTATAAAGATCAGGGCAGGAAAAACAAGGTCAATGCTAGGGCCCTAATATACGGCATAAATAGGATAAAAACTGTAACTAACAGTACGCAAACACCAGAACATTAGCTAGATAACTGGGCTCTTCTAAAAATTAAATACTCATGCTCATCTAAAGACTTCACCAAAAGAGTAAAAAAAGAACCTACAGACTGGGAAAAAAATTTTGGCTATGACATATCCAACAAACATCTAATCTCTAAAATCTGTAAGGAAACCCAACACCTTAACAACAAAAAGACAAATAATCCACTTAAAAAGTGGGCAAAGCCTATGAACAGGCCCTTGACCAAAGAAGGCATTCAGGCAGCTAGCAGACACGTGAGGAAATGCTCTTAATCAGTAGCCATTAGAGAAATGCAAATCAAAACTACAGTGAGATACCATCTGTATGACATTACTGTCATGAATTAAAAAAAAAAAAAAAAAACAGAAAATAAATGTTGGAGAGGCTGCAGGGAGATTACAACTCTTATGCACTGCTGGAGGGAATGCAAAAGGGTACAATCACTATACAAAACAATACGGCGCTTCCTTAAAAAGCTAGACATAGAAATACCACAAGATCCAGCAATCTCACTCCCAGAAATACATTCTAGAGAAATAAAAGCTGTTCCCCAAATAGAAATATGCAGACCCAGGTTCACTGCAGCTTTATTATGATAGCAAAAAAATGGAAACAATCTAAGTGCCCATTAACAGATGAATGGATAAGCAAACTATGGTACATACACACCATCGGAACGATAAAGAACAATGATGAATCTGCAAAACATCTCATGATGTGGACGAATCTGGGGGACATTATGCTGAGGGGAACAAGTCAAACACAAAAGGGCAATTACTGTATGAGACCACTATTATAAAAGCTCATGAAAAGGTTTACACACAGAAAAAAACAATCTTTGATGGTTACGAGGTAGGGGATGAGTGGGAAGGGAAAACTACTAACTACACAATAAAACCAAATAGATAAGTGATAACTTTGGTGAAGGGTAAACAGTACAGAATACTGGGGAAGTCAGCACAACTTGACCAAGGCAAAGTCATAGAAGCTTCATAGACACATCCAAACTCCCTGAGGGACTGAGTTACTGGGTTGAAGGCTGGGGATCATGGCCTCATGGGAAAATCTAGCTCAATTAGCATAACATAGTTTATAAAGAAAATGTTCTACATCATGCTGCTCTGACAGGGATCACAATAAAGGGTCCCAGACAGAGTTGGAGAAAAATATAGAACAAAATTCTAACTCACAAAAAAAGACCAGACTTACTGGTCTGACAGAGACTGGAGAAACTCCCAGAGTATGGCCCCCAGACCCCCATTTGATTCAGTACTGAAGTCACTCCTGAGGTTTACCCTTCAGCCAAAGCTCAGGCAGGCCCCTAAAACAATAACACACATAGTTCAACCATGTATAGGAGATGAAGTGGGCACACCAGCCCAGGGCAAGGACAAGAAGGCAGAAGGGGCAGGAAAGTTGGGCGAATGGAAATGGAGGAGTCAGGGTTGAGAAGGGGAGAGTTCGGACATGTTGTGAGGTTGCCAACCAGTGTCACAAAACAATATGTGCATTAATTGTTTAATGAGAAACTAATTTGCTCTATAAACTTCCAAAGCATGATAATTTAAAAAAAAAAGAGAGAGAAGCATTTGAAAAGCTTCACAATTGTAAACCATTCCAAGAAGGTGCTGTAATTGGGGAAATGGTTAAGTCCTCAGCTGCTAACCAAAAGATTGGAGGTTTGAACCCACCAGCAGCCCTGTGGGAGAAAAGACCTGGTGATCTGCTCCCATAAAGATTTCGGCCTAGAAGACCCTATAGGGCAGTTCTACTTGGTCCTATAGGGTTGCTATAGAGTCAGAATCGACTCAAGAGCACACAACAATAAACCAAAAACCAAGCCCGTTGCCATCGAGTCAATTCCGACTCATAGTGACCCTATAGGACCGAGTAGGACTGCCTCATAGGGCTCCGAAGGAGCAGCTGGTGGATTCAAACTCCCCACCTTTTGGTTAGCAGCCAAAGACTTAACCACTGGGCAACCAGGGCTCCCCAACAACAGTAAAAGCTTTAAATTCTGTAGTGTAAAACAGAGTTAAAGTCTCCCCTACCCATATCACGGGGTTACTGTGACCTGCAAAGATGACCTATTGACCTTAGAAGGAAATTATGTGGCATGTGTGTCAGTGTTTTGTAAGCTGCAAAATGCTATAAATAAATAAAAAAAAAATACCAGTTATTATTTCTTTATAGCTACCAGCATGGTGCTTGCTTCCTAAAATTAAGAAAAATTTTCATCTTTTTTTTACATTTCTCCCAAAAGAATACCTACATCAGAATTGTTTACTATTCACAAACAAGAATGAAAAATATATTTACAACAAGAATACATGTCCCAAGTAATTCCCCAAATGCATTCTCAGGAAGCAAAGCTAATCTTTCTTGATCTAGCACAGCAACCCTAAAATCTCCGGGGTTTTAGTCAGAATAGACTCCTGCATTCTGGTATTATCTTTCCCCAGACATTAGTAGCTGCTCCTTCACCCCTGCCTGCACTCACACAGTTTTCATCTTTGCCACTCCTGTCCCTTTTAATAAAGTGTGCTGGTTCATTCTTCAACACACTCATGCCTCAGTGAGTTTGAAGGGCTGCCCACAAATTAAAGACTGTTTTGCAGGGGAAGGAGGGAGAACTTTGTTCCTGTTGCTTTGTCCTAGAGCAAAACCCCCACTTTGCCAGGATTCCTGACTTCAGTGAAGTAACATTGCTACTTAGCTAATTTTTAGGGTTAAATACTTGGCGTTTTCTTGGCGATAACTCACAATACTTTAAAGACATTATCAGACTCTATCTTGCAGAAGGACAGCTAAGGTAAAAGGTTAAGTGGGGTGTTGGTCAAAAGTGAAATTAGCTTACAATCTTCTGGAGCCACCGTGCTAATTTTAATCTCAACATCTCTGCTAATGTTGTTCATCGAATATAATGGCTTTCTCTTTTCCCTGACCTTCCAAATTTTATCGATCTTTCATGAATAAATTCAAATTCCAATTTCTTGGTGAAACGTTTCTCAGTAATTCTTGGCCACATTGACCGGCGCTACCTACCATACTTATTTTCTGTATCACACAGTTTGGCTTCAGCTATTATCTCTAACATCTATGCTTTTATCTGTCTAATCCAGCTTTCCTAGGAGATTGTGAGACCTTTGAGGACAGAGGCTGTGTCTTGTCAAGAAGTATTTACTGAGTGTGTTAGACAGGGTTCAACCAGTGAAGCAGAATCAGCAGGAGATACAGTTATTACAAGGAATCAGCTTGTACAACTGTGGGGGCTGACTAAGCAAGTACAAAGTGCACAGGACAGGCAGTCAGGAAAGGAAAATCACAAGCAGGCTGAAAGCCCGCAGTCATGAGCTGAAGCTTGTTGTTTACAGGTGGTAGTCAAGAAGGAAAATCCAAGGGGCAGGAGAACACTCACAGCCCTTAATCTCATTAAAAGAATTGGAGTCTTGACTTTAGGGGAAGCCTAAACCCTCATTCAAGGGGCTTCAAACTCATCATGTCAGGCCTACCCAGGATAATCTCCTTTTTGATTAACATAACATAAAGAGAGCCCTGATGGTGCAGTGGTTAAGAACTCAGCAGTTAACCAAAAGGTCAGCAGTTCAAATTCACCAGCCAATCCTTGGAAACACTATGGGGCCAGTTCCACCCCATCCTATGGGGTTGCTATGAGTCAGAATTGACTTGACAGCAATGTTTTGTTTGTTTTTAAGGGATTTTAATCACATCTGCAAAAACCCTTTCACAGCAGAACCTAATGTTTTACTGACTAGGAGAAGGTACATGTACAACACAAAATGGCTGCTGCCTCCATTCCGGCTCTAACTCTCATAAGAAAATGTCGTTCGTAATCCTTCTAAACCAGAAACATATGGGGACTGTAGTTTAGCCAAACAAAATGACACATCAAAAAGCCATCACACTGAGCATGTGGTACACAGGATATGCTATTGTTGTTGTTAGCTGCCTCGAGTTGGCCCTCGACTCATGGTGACCCCGCGCACAACAAAGGGAAACACTGCCCCATACTACACTATCGCATGATTTGTGATCTGAAGCCAGGCCACTCTTCCTAGTCCTTCTCAGCCTGGAAGTCCACTGAAACATATTCAGCACCATAACAACATGCAGCCCTCTTTTGACGGACAGGTGGTGCTATGCACGAGGCGCACTGGATGAAATTCCAACCCAGATCTTCCGAAGGAAGGCAAGAGTTCTACCACTGAGCCACCAAATTAAGGAAATAGAGGGTGCTATTACTGACCTTAAAAAATAAAATAAACCTATAAAAATAAAGTAATTTTCCTTCTACCCCAAATGTTTGGCTCTGCGCTAGCTACATAACAGATACTCAAACACTTGAAGTAGTTGGTAGCTTTTCCTAATCTCTACCAGTTTCGTAACGATCGATGTGCACACTAGACAGGCTTGAGAGCACATTGCTTCACCTGCATAAAATGATCTGATGGGAAGAGATGGTCAGTTTAGTAAATGGCAGGATCATGTTTTTCTCTCACTTTTTTCCTGTTAAGAGGTAGATGTTTAATAGTTACTTCTAAAAACAGCACAGAAATATTTGTATTATGTCTAATAAAAATATTTATTTAGCAGGCTATTTCAAATTCACAGCATAAGCCATCAATATGAATTATAAAATATTGAGGAAATTGTGATAACCCACTCTCCAAGGTCAACATTATTAATTCATTAATTGACCCGTTCATTCAATAAATATTCATCAAGTGCCTTCTGTGTCCACCACGGTTCCATGTGCCAGGGACACGGCAGAGGACAAAACAAAGTCTCTGACAAATAAAGCACGTGGTATGTAAGAGACAGGAAATGAACAAATGAACAATTTAATATTCAAAATGTCATTTACTCAGGGAAAAGCCAATAACTTAGGGCCTGAAATTTATATAACATTTTATAGGACTCAGAAAAATAAAATGCAAAGTCAATTAATACAAAATTAGATACACATGTTAATACTTAATAGACTGGGGAAACAATTACATAGAATGACAAAACAGTTATTAGGATGGGAAAACAAACATAAAAACATCACAAAATTCAGAAACCACACCATCAGTTTTATTGTCCTGCATAATCTACAATCCATTTTTACTGTATTTTTGTCTGGATACTCTGATGACCTCTTCACTTAAAAATGATTTTGTAGGGATGGGAGGATGGAGAGAGTTGGAAGCAGGCAAAATTGTCACGAAAGGAGAGACTGGACGGGCTGACTCATTAGGGGGAGAGCAAGTGGGAGTACGGAGTAAGGTGTATATAAACTTATATGTAACAGTCTGACTTCATTTGTAAACGTTCACTTGAAGCTCAATAAAAGTTAATAAATAAATAAATAAGTAAAATGATTTTGTAATATTTTCAAGATAGAGAAAAAAGAGCTAATTCAGGTTTTCCTCCAGCATGATTAATTCTTTCATTATTGGTGACTTAGAAGTATTTACATCAACTTCACAACTTGTTATTGCAATGTCATGTAAATTTTTGTGGTACATTATAAATTTTTATGCTAAAATACAGGAAATATGATACATGATATTTTTAAAGACTCACATTAAAAAGAAAAATTTTGGTTGTCATGGATTGAACCGTGTTCCCAAAAAATAAGTATCAACTCAATTAGGCCAAGATTCCCAGTATTGTGTGGTTGTCCTCCATTTTGTGATTGTAATTTTATGTTAAAAAGGATTAGGGTAGAATCATAATGCCATTACTGAGGTCACATCCCTGAGCCCGTGTAAACGGAGCTTCCCAGGAGTGTGGCCTGTACCACGTTTTATCTTACAAGAGATTAAAGGAAAGGGAAGCAAGCAGAGAGGTGGGACCCCATACTACCAAGAAAGAAGCACCAGGAACAGAGCGTGTCCTTAGGACCCAGGGTTCCTGCATGGAGAAGTTCCCAGTCCAGGGAAAGATTGACAAGAAGGACCTTCCTCTAGAGCCAACAGAGAAAGCCTTCCCCTGGAGCTGACACTCTGAATTTGGACTTCTAGCCTACTAAAAAAACCAAAACCAAACCCACTACCGTCAAGTCATTTCCGACTCATAGCGACCCTATAGGACAGAGTAGAACTGCCCCATGGAGTTTCCAAGGAGCGCCTGATGGACTCGAACTGCCGACCTTTTGGTCAGCAGCCGTAGCACTTAACCACTACACCACTAGGGCTTCCTGTAGCCTACTAAAAAAAGACTGTGAGAAAATAAATCTCTCTTTGTTTAAGCCATCCACCTGTGGTATTTCTGTTATAGCAGCACTAGTTAACTAAGACAATGGTATATAGGACAACATTTCTGTTTTAATTAGGCATCAAAGAAATTAACTCTTACCCTTAAAATTCTACACATCTGGTGCTTAAAATAATTTTCCCCCAATATACTTTCTAGTCCTTTATTCTTCAAACCTTGTTTCTTTCCAAATACCCTCATAATTCTTGTTCCAGGCACTGTAGAACACATTAAAATTGCCATGCGACCATGACCTGCACCTTCATTCCATAAATGCCACACACACTTACCTACTAAACATAAGTCAAATGTATTCCCAACTGAAATTCCCTCAGCCAGACCCCAACTATGCCTGCTGCCACTAAAATGTTACCCAACATGAGGGAAAATATAATACATGATTGTGGCTTTAAAAATTACTTTTATACCTTTTAGAAAACTATATGGCCATGTGAGCACGTGGAATCCTTAAAATGGGCTCTGAAAGTAAGAGACCCTGAATATTCAAGGACGAAAATCAGTAAGGCAGTTTAGCAGAGAATTTTCTCTATTATTTCCTGAAATTTTTGTTGATTTATGCTGTAGTATCCAAAGTATCTTCCATGATTACTGCTAGATCTACTGATCTTTGTCTATAACATAATTACTTAGGGTTTTAGTTAACTCCTGTATTGCTATGGAAATCATGGTGGCATAGTGGTTAAAAGCTACAGCTGCTAACCAAGAGGTCAGCAGTTCAAATCCACCAGCTGCTCCTTGGAAGCTGTGTGGGGCAGTTCTACTCTGTCCTATAGGGTCGCTATAAGTTGGAATCCACTCAACGGCAATGGGTTTGGTTTTTTGGTTTTGGTTTGTATTGCTACAGACTTTATACACTGTGTGACACTAACTGACTGTCTTAGGCTGGGTTCTCTATAGGAGCAAAATCAGGGAAGCATTGCCATTGAGATGATTCAGACTCATAGCTACCCTATAGGACAGAGTAGAACTGCCCCCAGAGGGTTTCCAAGGAGCAGCTGGGGGATTCCAAGTGCCCGCATTTTGATTAGCAGTCCAGTTCTTAACCACTATGCCACCAGAGCCCCAAATATTTATAGACAGAGAGATTTACTTTAAGGAAATGACTCATGCAATTGTGGAGGCTGGCAAGTCCCAAATCCATGGGTCAGGTGTCAAGCTGAAGGCTTCTCCTGACTCATGTAGTTGCAGGAGCTGATGAACCAAAAATCAGCAGGTCAGACAGCAGGCTGATGGCTCATGTCTCAAGAGCCAGAGGTCAGAGAATGACCAGTTGGATGCAAGATCAAGAGAGGGCAAGCTTAGCTGGAACATCCATACATATTGGATACAGGCCACACCCCCAAGGAAACCCTCCTTTCAACTGATCGACTGCTCACATCAGATCACAAAATGAAGTGATTACATAATATCCGCTAAACTACTGAAAATCATGGCCTAGTCAAGTTGACACATTACCTTAACCTTCGTAGTACATCCTTTGTCAACCTGGCACCTGTACATATCTCCTTAAACTACACATAATCTCTAAATAAAGAATTATAAAGCCATACTGGTGCCTAACATTATACAACATGTCTACAACTAAAAATGCATGAACCCCATTTACGTCTTATATTTTATAATAAAGAATGGAATAAGGGAGGGAATAAAACAAAGATATTTGCCATATATATATATATGTATTCACTTATTTATTTATATATATATACTGGTAAACCAGGGCTCCATATTGTGTGTGTGTATTTGTATGTATAAGTGTATATATGTGTGTATGTATGTATACGGGTGTGTATTTGTATGTATAAGTGTATATACATGTGTGTATGTGTATATATATGTGTGTGTGTATATATGGAGCCATGGTGGTGCAGTGGTTAAGAGCGATAGCAAACTACCCACACATACGCGTATAACAAAACAAGGAAGAAATACTAAAAACAATTACAGTCCTTATTTCTACAACTGCTTACATGGTCGTAGCTGGTATTTGGAACTACCTTCTTCCATCAACGTTTCTGTATTCCCTTTGCCCTCAGCCAGCACCTCAGCTGGTTGTAGTTTTTTGGTTGGTGAGGTGACCCAAACCTTCAGTCCAGAAGGGTCTGAGCCATTAATAGTGATGTTGGAATTGGGTTGCTGTATTTTTCCATTGTTCTTCCTCAGTCAACTGATGATAAGGAACTCCCCATGAGGCCATAGGTGCAGACTGAGAGAAGGAAGGTAATGTTACAGAAGTGGAGGCTATGGGCATTTGGGCCTCTCCTTCATATAACTTACTTGTGCCTTCAGGTCCTCCTCAGGCCCCGTCTTGTATATACCAGTTCCATTTAATAATGGAGTGCTGCTGTGCACATCTGACTTCATGACTCTGTGGGTCAGACAACACCCAGTTCATGATGGGCATCTCAGGCCACAGGGTGAATTCATGGCCCACGGTTAAGCATTCAGTCGCTACTAAGGCCCAGTAACAAGCCAAATACTGCTTCTCAAAAGGAGAGTAGTTATCTACAGAGGATGGCAGAGCTTTATTCCAAAATCCTAAGAGTCTGAGTTGTGATTCACCAATAGTGGTCTGGACAAGACTCCAAATAGCCTCTCTGTCTGCCACTGACAAGAACCATTGGGTCAGCCAGATCATACGGCCCAAGTGGCACAGCCCCTTGCAAGGCAGCCTGAACCTGTTACAGAAGCCTTCTCTTGTTCTGGACCCCACTCAAAACAAGCAACTTTTTGAGTCACTTGATAAGTAGGCAGGAGTAGCACACACATTTTGGGGGGACACAAAGGGATATGTTGCCATTAAAATCCAAAGAGATCCACCAGGTGTTGTTCCTCCTTTTTACTTGTAGGAAGGGCCAGATGTAATAACTTACCCTTCACTTTAGAAGGACTGTCTCGACATACCACACACCACTGGACCCCTAGAAATTTCACTGAGGTGGGAGCCACCTAAATTTTTGTCAGGTTAATTTCCCATCCTCTAGCAAGCAAATGTTTTACCAATAAATCCAGTCATTGACACTTCTCCCTTACTAGGTCCAATCGGCATGATATCATCAATGTAATGGGCCAGTGTGACACCTTGTGAAAGGGAAATGCAATCAAGGTCCCTGCAAACTAAATTATGACATAGGGCTGGAGAGTTGATATACCTTTGAGGTACAGTAGAGGTGTATTTCTGGCCTTGCCAGCTGAAGGTAAACTGCTTCTGGTATTCCTTTGAAACCAGAACTGAGAAAAAGGCATTGGCCAGATCAATAGCTGCCTACCAAGTACCAGGAGATGTTTTCATTTGCTCAAGCACTTAAGCCACATCTGGAAAAGCAGCTGCAGTTAGTCACCACCTGGGTTAAGTTTACAAAAATCCACTGTCATTCTCCAAGATGCATCTGTTTTTTTGCATAGGCCAAATTGGTGAGTTGAATGGGGATATGGTGGGAATCACTACTCCTGCATCCTTCAAGTCCTTGATGGTGGCACTAATCTCTGCAACCCCTCCAGGAATGCAGTATTGCTTTTCATTTACTATTTTCCTAGGTAGTGGCAGTTCTATTGCTTCTGTTATGGATTGAATTGTGTCACCCAAAAATGTATGTCAACTTGGCTAGGCCATGATTCCCAGTGTTGTGTGGTTGTCCACTATTTTGTGGTCTGATGTGATTATCCTATGTGTTGTAAATCCTAACCTATGCTGGTAATGAGGCAGGATACTCTAATGTTATGTTAATTAGGCAGAACTCAATCTACAGTATTAGGTTGTATTTTGAGTCACTCTGTTTTGAGATATGAAAGGTAGACTCAAGCAGAGAGGAGATGGACCTCATACCACTGAGAAAGAAGCACTGGGAATGAAGCATATCATTTGGATCCATAGGCCCTGCACTGAGAAGCTCCTAGATCAGGGGAAGATTGATGACAAGAATCTTCCTCCAGAACTGGTAGAGAGAGAAAGCCTTCACCTGGATCTGGTGCCCTGAATTTGGACTTCTATCTTCCTAGACTGTGAAAGAATAAACTTCTGTTTGTTAAAGCCATCCAGTTGTGGTATTCCTGTTACAGCAACACTAGATAACTAGAACAACTTCCACTTGGCTTTTCCTAGTATAATAGCCATTACTCCACTTATCCATTACTTATCCATTATTACTCCACTTATCTGGGCAATGGGCTCCACTTATTAGGGGATTCTGTCAATTGCTGAGAACATCTGTTCCAATTATGCATTCTGGAACTGCAGCAATCAGTACAGGATGGGTTCAGAGACCCACTGGACTCACTCTAAGATGGACCTGAGTGAGCAAAGACTTCATTAATAACCTGATCCCTATATACTGCCACTCTGACTGGTGGGTCACAGCAATACTTTGGGCCTCCTGTAATTAGTATCAGTACAGAGCCAGTATCCAGTTATCCTCGAGAATTTTGATTATTTTCTTTTCCTCAGTGAACAGTCACTCTTATAAATTCTTTTGGGGAAGGCTGGGAGAAAGATTCACAGTATAAATTTTAGGCAGTTCACTGGGGTCCTTACTCAATGGGACACAGCCTCCTCTTCATTCAAGGAGTTGTAGGTCTGCAAACTTCCTCAGGTCTGGGAATTGATGGGTTCTCTACTGCAGGATTTCAAGCTATACTGCTGTTCACATGACCTCAAATTCTTCTGCTTGCATAGATAAAGTAAATAGCAGGTTTCCCATCTATTTCAGTCCTATGGACACCATGACTAGGTAGCCATTGCCATAAGTCCATATGAGTCAGACTATTCTGATTACTGCTTTGACTCTGCTGTCCATTATCATAACCACACTCACCTTGCCTTAGTTGATAAAGTGCCACCACTTGGCCTTCACCATTGTAGTTAGATGTCTTAATTCAGTTAGGGCAGTTCCCACTGTCAAATCTGACTTTCATAAAATAGCAATCACTCCTCAAGGATGCTGGGGTTCCCTTCAAAAATTTCTTCCTCACTGTTGTGGTAAAAGGTGTGTCCTCTGGGCACTCCATGGGTGGATCTGTGGGTCTAACCTGATAAATCCACTCTAATATGCCAATTTCCCCAAACCGCTGGATGCCTTCTTCTACAGTATACCAAGGCAGTTCTGGCATTTCTATTTGATTTACTGTAGGCCACCACTGAATCCTTGCTTCAGTGAACCAACCAATTAAACTATCATATTTTTTTCTAATCTCTCAAGCTGAAACGTTGAAGGAAGAATGTGTGCTTAGTGAGCCCATATCAGTAAACTCAGACTGATCCAACTTTGTATTCCTTGTGTCATTATCCCATACCCTTAATAGCCACACATATTCTCCAGGTTTCTGTTTGTATATATTACAAAAATGAAGCATTTCTTTTGGAATATAGCATACCTCCTCCTGGGTCACACATGTACTTTACCTCTTGGGGCTCACTGAGACTTAAGTCTAGTTATAAATCTAGAAGCAAAAATGGGTGGTGGGACTGGGTCCTGGGGATATTCAGCAATGTCTTGTAAGGCATCTTCCTCAGGCGATGTTCCAGGCAATGCTCTGGGTACAGCCCCAGGTGATATCTCAGAGAAAGACTCTTCAGGCACAGCTGGGTTAATCTCATCAGAAGGAGTGGAAAGGATAATGGTTTTACTGGAGAGGGTGGCTTAGCAGACAAAGATGGAGGAATCTCTTCAGATGGGAATAAAAGGGTAGTTTTTGTTGACAGGAGTGATTCAACAGAATTTAGGGGCTCAATGCCCCCCTTTTCCTGATTATCTACCTGTATTTCCCCATCCCAAGTTTAAGGATCTCATTTCTTCCCAACCAATGCCCTCACTTTAACTTTGGACATTATTTAAGGCTGGGAATTCAATTGCCATTTTAATTCTGCCACTCTTATGGTAAGACTTTGAGTTTGGTTTTCAGCAAAATCAGCTCTATAACTACAAGAAATACAGCTTTCATTCAAGACACAAGTGGGAACTTACAGGTCTGTATGCAGCGCTTGTGTCTCTGAAACTTTGAGCTTATCCCTTTCTCTCACCACTTTGTCTAGCAAAAGTAGGACCAACCAATCAACCAGCTTCTTTATACTTCTCATTCTGACAAAATTGTAGAAAAGTGTCAAATATGCAATCACTCAGTCTTGCTTCTCGCAAATATTTCATCCATTGGTGAGATATTTTGTGTATTCCTATTGTCATCATGCCAAGGATTAATAGTGCCCTCCTTACTACAAGAAGCGGAGTCATCAGTGCCTTTAAAACTAGCTGGACTTGAGAACTAATTCAGAAAACTCATCCTCACAATTTTGTTCCTCTAGAACAATTCTCTGTAACAAGTGTCTTAGGCTGGGTTCTCTAGAGGAGCAAAACCAGTGAAGTGTATATACATAAATATATAAAGAGATTTATTTCAAGGAAATGGCTCACACAACTGTGGAGGCTGGCAAATCTCAAATCCATGGGTCAGTAGTCAGGCTAGAGGCTTCTCCTGATTCACGTGATTGCAAGGGCTGATGAACCTAAAATCAGCAGGTCAGGTGGCAGGCTGCAGGATCCCATCCCAAGAACCAGAGGTCTGAAGATGACAAGTCGATGCAAGATCAAGAGAGGGTGAGCTTTGCCAGAATATCCATATATATATTGGATGCAGGCCACACCCACAAAGGAATTCTACTTTCAACTGATTGGCTGCTCACATCAGATCACAAAATGAAGGATGACTACCTAATATCTCCCAAACCACTGAGAATCATGGCCTAGCCAAGTTGACACATGACCTTAACCATCACACTGATTCAAAAAATTCAGGACCTTCATCTCATTAGCAACTTTATAGTAGGGTAACATATTTGAAATATTACTTCATGTTTTTCTTTTGTCTTGATTTCTCAACCAGTCACAAGCCAGTCACCTGTTTTCCTACACAACTACTAGGTAGAACCACCATACTTGGTGAAGAATATGACAGTTAGCAGAAAACAGAAATGTCTTCCTGGATTTGGCTTTCAAAAGCCTAAAGGGAACTGAGAAGACTGCGCTTGATATCAAAAAGGAGAGAAACTGTAATAAACAGGGTGCTGCCTTAGCCCATAGAGAGAAAAAATTCCCCAAGTAAAGAAGGAAAAGAAAGTTGGAGAAGAAGAAACCATAGGTGTCAAGACGAGGGCTGGAGGGCTGTGGGATGGTAGCACCGGGCCCCAATTTATGGGCCTGGTGTCCTATTGTAGGTAAAGCCTCGTTTTAGCTATCTAGTGATGTTATAACAGAAACATCAAAGCGGATGGCTTCAGCAAACAGAAGTCCATTCTCTCAGTTTAGGAGGCTAAAAGTCCAACTTCAGGGTGCCTGCTCCAGGATAAGCCTTTCTTTCTCTGTCAGTTTTGGGGGAAGGTCCTTGCCATCAATCTTGCCCTGGTCTAGGAGATTTTCAGCACAAGGGCCCTGGGTCCAAAGCACGCACGTTCCTGGCTTCACTTGCTTGGTGGTAATGAGGTTCCCTGAGACCTTTTCGGAGTGTCCACTGGGTCAAAACTACTTTCACAACACTAAGGCTTCATTTGCCCTTTTCATTGTATTGACATTTGCACTGATGGTGTAAAAGCAATGGTGGGTTGGTGTCTTGAGATTAATCAAGTCAGTGACATCAAGCTCTACTAGTTGTCATCATATTCTTCACCACCACCAATTAAAAAAAATTTTTTTTTAATTACAACATAAAAAAGCCAGTTTCACTTAAGAATATCCTTCATGATTTTATTAAATCTTTGAAGTATACACTTTTAAGTATTCTGTATGGCAAAATTGGAAGTGCATATAAAGCAGTTCTGCTAAATACTTTGAAGTACAATGGTTGTCTCAAGGGAAAGCACTTGTATGATTGGATTGTGAGCTAAACACCATTTCTTCTTGAAAGGACTGATTGACTAGTATGGTTATTCAGACTCCAGTCTGAATTGTTGGATTCTACATTCCAACTAACCTTTAAAAAACTACCACTCGTTAACTTTTGGTATAGTAACAAAGAAGATTCACAATTATCAAAAAGTCTATGAAAAATACCCTTCCTTTTTCCAATCATCTATCTGTGAGAACCTGAATTTTCCTCATATATTCCAACCAAAACAACATGTGGCAATAGGTTTAATGCAGAAGTACATGAAAATCCAGCTGTCTTCTATAAAGGCAGATATCTTAGGCTAGGTTCTCTGAAGAAGCAAAACCAGTAAAGCATATAAATATATATATAGAGAGAGAGAGGTTTATATCAAGGAAATGGTCCACATGGTTGTAGAGGCAGGAACATCCCAAGTCCTTGCGTCGACATAGAGGCTTCTCCTGATTCATGTAGCCATAGTAGCTGGAGAACCCAAGATCAGCAGGTCAGACAGCAGGGCTCTTGTTCACAGGTTGTGAACATTGATGAATCCCAAGATCAGCAGGCAAGACAGCTGGTAAGACAGCTCAAGTCCCAAAACTGGAGGTCAGACAAACAGAAGCCACATGCAGGTTCCAGAGCAAGCAAAAGCCCATGAGCCTTGCCAGAAAGTCTACTTATACTCCATGCAGTCCACACCCCCAAAGAAGCTCCCTTCTTTGCCTATTGATCCAGAGGCATAAGGAGCCCAAAGTGGTCAGGTGGCATTCTTACCCTCCAGTTCAATGGAATCAATTATGTGTCTCCAGGTGGGAGCATTTTTCCCTTCTCCCATAAAGCATAAGGTCATGGGGACAAGAAGCAAAAATTTTTCAAGTTGGTCACTAGGGGTAATAGTGAGTGATATCACTCCCACTTCCGCCCCTTGATTCTTGGACATGAATCCTGGTTATGGGAGAAAGAGCACCATATATTTGGACTCTAGTTTAGAGCATATACAGCCTCCTGGAGAACATTGCTATACCCCTACAAGGCATTGTCACCTAGGTGGTGCTCCCCTTGCATCTTCAGAAGGCTACTTCATTGTTCTATCAAGCCAGCTGCTTCGGGATGATGGGGAACATGGTAAGACCAGCCAAGTTGATATACATTTTGGGAGGGAAACAATTCAATCCATAACAGCCCTGTAGAGTCACTAAGATAACCAAAAAAAGATGCATAGAGAACCTAGACACAGCAGGGGATCCCTTAGTACCACACAGGCCACTCAAAGGACCATACAGAAAGCAATGAGGGATGTGTCAGTGGTGCCCTGTATGGACTGAACAAAAAAAAAAAACAAAAACCCGTTGCCATCAAGTCAATTCTGACCCATAGTGACCATACGTATAGAGAACTAGATAAAAAGATGGACATCAAAGCAAATATTTGTAAAGACAAATAATATGAAGGGTCCACTATACTAAGAAGAGGAGGGATTTCTTTAATTGACTGGGATTAAATATTTTTTATACCCTGCCAGAATGGAAGACTAAAAATAGATATTAAATCAAGGTATAAAATAAATAAGAATTATAAGTAAAACTTAAGTGTGTACGTGTGCGTATGTATATGTGCATGTGTGTCTGCGTGTGTTTAACACATCTTGCATACTTGGATTGTACCCTGAAGATCATACCTAGTGTCTTCCATAGATCAAGCCATTCCATTGTGTTGTTGTAGTTGTTAGGTACACTCAAGTGGGCTCCAACTCATAACGACCCTAAGTGCAACAGAACAAAATACTTCCTGGTCATGCACCATCCTCACAATCATTGTTATGCTTGAGCCATTGTTGCAGCCACTGGGTCAATCCATCTACCCATCTCACTAAGGGTCTTCCTCTTTTTTTTGCTGATCCTTCACTTTACCAAACATGATGTTTTTCTCCAGGGACTGGTCCCTCCTGATAACATGTCCAAGGTATGCGTGAGGAAGTCCCACTATCCTTGCTTCTAAGGAGCATTCTGGCTGTACTTCTTCCAAGGCAGATTTGTTCATTCCTCTGGCAGTCGCGGTATATTCAATATTCTTCGTCAACATCGTAATTTAAAGGCATCAATTCTTCTTCGGTCTTCATTATTCATTGCCCAGCTTTCGCATGCATATGAGACAATTGAGAACACCATGGCTTGAGTCAGGCACACCTTAGTCCTCAAGGTGATATCTTTGATTTTTAACATTTTAAAGAGATATTTTGCAGTGGATTTGCCCAATGCAATATGTCATTGGATTTCTTGACTGTTATTTCCATGGGTGGTGATTGTGGATCCAAGTAAAATGAAATCGGTTTACCATGATGATACTTTTTTGTCCAGTAATTAACATTTTTGTTTTCTTTATGTTGAGTTGTAATCCATATTGAAGGCTGTGATCTTTGATCTTCATCAATAAGTGCTTCAAGTCCTCTTCACTTCTAGCAAGCAAGCTTGTGTCATCTGTATATCGAAGGCTGTTAATGAGTCTTCTCCAATTCTGATGCCACGATCTTCTTCATATAGTCCAGCTTCTTGGATTATTTGCTCCGCATACTGATGGGAGAATCAGTCAAGAAATCCAACGGCACATTGCCTAAGGCAAATCTCCTGCTAAAGACCTCTTTTAAGTGGTAAAATTCAAAGATGTCACCTTGAAGACTAACGTGCACCTGACCCAAGCCAGGGTGTTTTTAATCACTTCATATGCATGAGAAAGCTGGGCAATGAATAAGGAAGAATCAATGTCTTTGAATTATGATGTTGGTGAAGAATATTGACTATATCACGGACTGCCAGAAGAATGAAAAAAAACAGTCTTAGAAGAAGTACACCAGAATGCTCCTGAGAAGCAAGGTTGGCAAGACTTCCTCTCGCTTATTTTGCACATGTTATCAGGAGGGGCCAGTCCTTGAAGAAGCACATCATGCTTCATAGAGTAGAATTCCATGAAAGAGAGCCAGACCCTCAATGAGATGGAGTGGCACAATGGCTGGAACAATGGATTCAAACATAGCAACAATTGTGAGGACGGTCCAGGCCCAGGCAGAGTTTTGTTTTGTTGTACATAAGATCCCTATGAGTCAGAAGGGACTCGACTGCACCTAACAACACAACACAAGAAAGATTTAGAGAAACTAACAATTTTTAAAAATTAAATGTTTTTACTGAATATTGCTACATGTTTATCACAGAAAATGTGTAAAATGTATGATATTATCAAATGAGAAGTTATATAATCTTGCTATTCAGAGAAAACCATAGTTACCATTTTAATGTACTCCCTTTTAGCCTCTTTTTCAGTACATTTATGCATATAAAATGATAAAAATATGTATACTATCTTGACTTTTGTTTCATTTTTCTTTAAATTAACTTTATATCATAAACATTTTTCTAAGGAATTGAAGGTTATTTGAAGCAATGATTTTTAAAGAATGAGTAATATCCCATTATATGGATTTGCCAACTCATCCATTAGTGACAGATATTTAGGCTGTTTATAAATTCTTATTCTTATAAATAATGCTTTGATAAAAATCTCATTTGGGTAGAAATGTAATCATTTTCTTAGAATAGATTCCTAGAATGCAATTATTGCTTCAAAGGGAATAAATATTTTTAATGACAATTTAAGACATGAGATATTCTAAGGATTTCTAGTATTCTTCATTTTATTTATATTTCTTCAGAACTATAGCTTCAATTCTATTATTTAAAGCAAAAAATAACTTGATTTGCAAATATTCACTTCATGGATATGTGAAATACACTTTCATAGTAATATTTTTTTTGTGGCTCACATTTATATTCTTCACTGTTCTCAAAGAACCCTGCCATTTAGTTCCATAGCAGCATCCCTTGGCATTCTGGTTGACTCCATCACAATGATTGACTCTAATAAAATGACATGATGAAATTCATTTTCAGCTGATAGCTACATAATTATTCAAAAAGAAGAGGAAAGTAGTGGTTCAGAATCCATCAAAAGCCGTTCCTCTTCAGAGAAGTCTTGGAAATTTCCCCAGGAGTCTTCTAATTTCATATTATGTATTTGGGTCCTCTCACAGTGTGACTGACATGGATTTTTTTTTTTTTTCCTTACCACTGTTCAATTACACCAGTCATTTTGTTTAACAAGAGATTTAAAAGGAAGGGAAAATCCTACGATTTAACACTCTGAGGAAGAATGTTAAGGATGTGAGCATGTGTGCATACATGAGTGTAGGCTATGTGTACTCATAAGCATAAATACCAGATAAATATAGGGAGTTCTTTCATAATTGTTCATTCTTTGTGAAATTGACTTTATATATAAATGTGTCTTTGAAAGTTATATGCTAGGCTGTAGGATTTTTGGCTGCAAAGAAGAAATTGAATTTGCCCCAGCAGGCTATTTGCTCCCAATTGCGAGATATAAGTGTAACTGATTAGGGCCATGGTGTTTCAGGTTTACGCTCTATTTTTGGATGTTAATTCTGATTGCAGCTCAAGTTAGAACAGCAGGTGAAGAGCAAGCTTGTCAAAAATCTTTTTTTTTTTTTTTTTTTTTGAGGCTACTTTGTTATATGCCTTTAAGCTGCGGCCCTCTGTCTGTGGAGGTTTGCGTGTTGCTATGATGTTGAATGGGTTTCAGCAAAGCTTCCAGACAAAGATGGACTAGGAAGAAAGACCTGGAGATAAATTTCAAGAAATCAGCCAGTGAAAACCCTGTAGCTCACGATGGTCAGATCTGCAATCAATCATGGGTATGGTGCAAAACCATGCAGCATTTAGTTCCCTTGTGCGTGGGGTCTCTACAAGCCAGGGGCAGACTAGGCAGCTGATAACGACAGGCACTTGAACATTTGATTTCGATTTGTCCTGGTGTGGCCCAGGCTGTGGATGAATTTCTCATGTATTGTAACAATAAACCAATATCAATTTAAAATGGTAACTCAGTATAAATCTCAAAAGTTCAGAAAGTATAAATTTGTAATTTTTGCTCTTGGCTTTGTTGCGGTTTAATTAAATCCTTAACTTACCTGGCAGGTTTTCTTTTCTTCTGTAACTATAGTTCTTAAAATGTGTCAACTGTTCTTTAGAAATGGTTCTTTCGGAATATACTATTTTTAAATCCCAAGGCATCCTAGATCCATTGAAATCTGACCTGACCAAATCATTAATCAAGAAAAAAATACATAAGGATATTGTAGAATGTCTAAACAGCTTAATTTTTAAAGTTAATGAGATCATTTCATAAAATATTTTCAATCAATTTTTACCCACTATCCTCAGTATGATTACTTTTGAACAAAACCTTGCCTGAGTAATTTGAAGTGTCTTGCAAATATAGGTAACCTCAGCATCACTTCCCTCTTCATATCACACCTTTTTGACATGTCCTGACCTATGTTTGTAAAGGCATGTGGCAAAAATATTCTCTTTCATAGGGGAATAGATTAATTATGACAATCTTCAAAAATCTTGCATTTTCTTAGAAGGTAATAGATTACTGAGGTATCTCAAAAGTAGAAGTTTCTAAGAAAATTATTTAGTATACCCTAAGTTTTAAGGTAGTATATTTTCAACATAAAGCCTTATGACCTGGGCTGTTTATAACAAAAATATTGGGAATCTGCTATTTTAACTGTTTTTAGCTGTCTTAACAATCCTATTAACTGAACATTGCAGACATTAGTCATTGAGAATTATGTAACATGTATAAATACTTCAGTGTAAATTTTTGGTAATGGAGCAGTACACGACACCATCTTATCTGATGTTGCCTCTGCTTGTTTGCTTATTGTATTGCCAACTGGAGGTAAGAGTATCTTTTTACTCTTCATATATTTTCTAAAAATGCATCCATTCTCCTCCCCCCCACCTATATTCTTTGTCTCCTTTCTTCTCTTACTGAAAATTTGTGTCTGAAATCACTTACCTGTAATGGTCATGGCTTTCCCGAAGAGATGACTCAATTATGCAGATTTCAATTTTTTGTATCTCCTACTATCATTCACTCAACAATTAACTTCATCAGTTATTTTCTAAAACAATTTTATTAAATATTTGGAGGTAGTTGTGTTGGGGGAGCTTTGTTTTTGTACCTGTTTTCATGATAATCATTGAGAGATGATACTACACTTTTTGAAGGTGAGGATTTGATTTTATTTATACTGGGCCTTTGGTTCCTGGTACACACTCCAATCCCAGAACCAAATCCATGGGTGTCAACTCTGACTCATAGTGATCCTATAAAACAGAGTAGAACTGCCCCATACAGTTTCCAAGAAGAACCTGGTGAATTCAAAGTGCCAAATCCTTTTTTAGCAGCACCAGGGTTTCCAAACTGCCCCTAGAACTCAGTGAATTGTGTGCTCGGTATATTTGGCATTCATGATATTCTTAAATATGCAAGCATATTTCCAATTCAGAGCCTTTGTTCTTGAAATTTTCTGTGCCTAAAATGCTCATTTCATAAACATTCCAATGGCTTATTTTCTCATTCAGGTTTCTGCTGAAATGTCAGCTCCACAGAGGGGCTTTTCCTAAACCACCAAATTTAAATTGGCATGGCACACACATACTATTATCACTTCCTTGATTTTTTTTTCTTTCTAATGGGATTTACCAATACTTTAAATCTTATTTGTTTATTAACTGTCTTTCTCCTTCATTAGAATGTAATCCACATGAGGACAGGAACTTTGTTGGTTGCCAGCACTAGAACCCGTCTGACATGTTGTAGGCTAAATAATGGCCTCAAACATAACAAATCCTAATCCCTGGCCCATGTAACTGTTACCTAATTAGGGAAAAGAGTTTCTGCAGATGTGATTGAGTTCAAGCTCTTGAGATGGAAGATTATTCTGGATTATCTGGGTGTGTCCTAAATGCCATCACAAATGTCTTTATAGGAGAGCAGCACAAGGAAGCACACACAAGAGAAGGTGACGTGAAGACAGAACAGAGAGATTTGAAGACGCTGGCCTTGAAGATTGAAATGATACAGTCACAAGCCAAGGAATTACAGCAGCGACCAGAAGGCAGAAGAGGCAAGGGACAGATTCGTCCCTAGAGCCTCCAAAGGTAATGTAACACTAATTTTGGCCCTGTGATTTTGGACTTCTGTCTTCCAGAACTGCTGTTGTGAGGTGCCCTCCAGTAGGTTCGAACTCAGAGCGACCCTATGTAAAACATAACACCGTCTGGTCCCGCACCATCCTCAAAATTGGTATTATGCCTGAGCCCATTGTTCCAACCACTGAGTCAGGCCATCTCACTGAGGGTCTTCCTCTTTTCTGCTGACCCTCTACTTTACCAAGCATGCTGTCCTTCTCCAGGAACTGATCCCTCCTGATAACACGTCCAAAGTATATGAGATGTAGTCTCGCTGTCCTACATTCTAAGGAGCATTCTGGATGTACTACTTCTAAGACAGATTTGTTCATTCTTTTGGCAGTCCATGGTATATTCAATATTCTTCGCCAACACCACAATTCAAAGGCATCTATTCTTGTTCAGTGTTCTTTATTTATCATCCAGTTTTTGCATGCATATAAGACAATTGAAAGCACCAGGTTGGGGCATCTTAGTCTTCAAGGTGACATCTTGGCTTTTCAACAGTTTAAAGAGGTTTTTTGCAGCACATTTGCCCAATGCAATGTGTCTTTTGATTTTCTTTTTTTTTTATTATTGTACTTTAAGTGAAAATTTACAAATCAAGTTAGTCTCTCATACACAAATTTACATACACCTTGCTATGTACTCCTAGTTGCACTCCCCCTAATGAGACAGCATACTCCTTCTCTCCACCCTGTATCCCCCCTACCATTCAGCCAGCTTCTGTACTCCTCTGCCTTATCACCTCCCCTCCAGACAGGAGCTGCCCACCTAGTCTCATGTGCCTACTTGAGCCAAGAAGCTCACTCCTCACAAGTAGCATTTTCTATCTTATAGTCCAGTCCAATCCCAGTCTGAAGAGTTGGCTTTGGGAATGGTTCCTGTCTTGGGCTAACAGAAGATCTGGGGGCCATGACCTCCAGGGTCCTTCTAGTCTCAGTCAGACCATTAAGTCTGGTCTTTTTACAAAAATTTGGGGTCCGCATCCCATTGCTCTTCTGCTCCATCAGGGATTCTCTGTTGTGTTCCCTGTCAGGACAGTCATCGGTTGTAGCCGGGCACCATCTAGTTTTTCTGGTCTCAGGTTAATGTAGTCTCTGATTTATGTGGCCCTTTTCTGTCTACTGGGCTCATGATAACCTTGTGTCTTTGGTGGTCTTCATTCTCCTTTGCTCCAGGTGGGTTGAGACCAATTGATGCATCTTAGATGGCCACTTGCTAGCGTTTAAGATCCCAGACACCACTCACCAAAGTGGGATGCAGAATATTTTCTCAATAGATTTTATTATGCAAATTGACTCAGATGTTTCCTGAAACTGTGGTCCCCAGACCCCCGCCCGTGCTACTCTAGCCTTCGAATGATTCAGTTTATACAGGAAACTGCTTTTGGTTTAATCCATTTGTGCTGACCTCTCCTCTATTGTGTGTTGTCTTTCCCTTCACCTAAAATAATTCTTGTCTATTTTTTTTTTTACTATCTAATTAGTGAAAACCCCTTTCCCTTTCTCCCTCCCCACCCTCGTAACCATCAAAGAATATTTTCTTCTGTATTTAAGCTGTTTCTTGAGTTCTTATAATAGTGGTCTCATACAGTACTTGTTCTTTTGCAAATGACTAATTTCACTCAGCATAATGCCTTCCAGATTCCTCCACGTTATGAAATGTTTCACGGATTCATCATTGTTCTTTATCGGTGTGTAGTATTCCATTGCGTAAATATACTGTGATTGATTTACCCATTCATCCATTCATGGGCACCTTGGTTGCTTCCATGTTTTTGCTGTTGTAAACAGTGCTGCAATGAACATGGGTGGGCATATATCTGTTCGTGTAAAGGCTCTTATTTCTCTAGGATATATTCCAAGGAGTGGGATTGCTGGATAGTATGGTATGGTAGCTCTAATTCTAGTTTTTTAAGCAAGCACCAAATCAATTTCCCAAGCGGTTGTACCACTTTACATTCCCACCAGCAGTGTTTAAGTGTTCCAGTCTCTCCACAACCTCTCCAGCATTTGTTATTTTGTTTTTTGGATTAATGCCAGCCTTGTTGGAGTGAAATGGTATCTCATTGCAGTTTTGATTTGCATTTCTCTAATGGCTAATAATCCTGACCATTTCCTCATGTATCTGTTAGCTGCCTGAATGTCTTCTTTGGTGAAGTGCCTGCTCATATCCTTTCCCCATTTTTTTTTTTTTAGTGGGTTATTTGTCTCTTTGTTGTTGAGTTTTTGCGGTATCATGTAGATTTTGATCATGAGACACGGACCAGAAATGTTATAGCTAAAAGCTTTTTCCCAGTCTGTAGGTAATCTTTTTACCCTTTTGGTGAAGTCTTAGATGAACATAGGTGTTTGATTTTAAGGAACTCCCAGGTACCTAGTTTCTCTTCTAGTTTTTGTGCATTGTTAGTAATGTTTTGTACACTGTTTATGCCATGTATTAGGGCTCCCAGCATTGTTCCTATTTTTCTTACATGATGTTCATCATTTTAGATTTTGCATTTATGTCTTTGATCCATTTTGAGATAGTTTTTGTGTATGGTGTGAGGTATGGGTCTTATTTCATTTTTTCTGCAGATGGATATCCAGCTATGCCAGCACCATTTCTTAAGCAGACTGTCTTTTCCCCCATTTAACTGCCTTTGGGCCTTTGTCAAACATCAGCTGCTTGTATATGGATGGATTTATGTTTGGAACTTCAATTCTGTTCCATTGGCCTATGTATCTTTTGTTGTACCATTACCAGGCTGCTTTGACTACTGTGGCAGTATAATGTTCTAAAATCAGATAATGCGAGGCCTCCCACTTTGTTCTTTTTTAGTAATGGTTTACTTACCCAGGGCCTGTTTCCTTTCCATTTGAAGTTGGTGATTTGTTTCTCAATCTTATTAAATATTGTCACTGGAATTTGGATTGGATTTGCATTGTATCTATAGGCCGCTTTGGCTAGAATACACATTTTCACAACGTTGAGTCTTCCTATCCATGAGCAAGGTATGTTTTTCCACCTATGTAGGTATCTTTTGGTTTCTTGCAGTGGTGTCTTGTAGTTTTCTTTGTATAGGACTTTTATGTTTCTGGTTATATTTATTCCCAGGTATCTTATCTTCTTGGGGGTTACTGTAAATGGTATTGATTTGGTGATTCCTCTTCAACGTTGTCTTTGTTGGTGTAGAGGAATCCAAACAATTTTTGTATGTTTATCTTCATACTCTGCTGAATTCTTCTGTTTCAGTAGTTTTCTTGAGGACTCCTTACGGTTTTCTGTGTATAAGATTATGTGACCTGCAAATAGAGATGCTTTTACTTTTCCTTACCAATCTGGATACCCTTTATTTTTTCTTTAGCCTAATTGCTCTGGCCAGGACCTCCGGCACAATGTTGAATAAGAGTGGTGATAAGGGGCATCCTTGCCTGGTTTCCAAACTCAAGGGGAATGCTTTCAGACTCTCTCCATTTGGGATGATGTTGGCTATTGGCTTTGTGTAAATTCCTTTTATTATGCTGAGGAATTTTCCTTCTATTCCTATTTTTCTGTGAGCTTTTATCATGAATGGGTGTCGGACTTTGTCAAATGCCTTTTCTGCATCGACTTATAAGATCCTGTAGTTCTTGTCTTTTGTTTTATTTATATGATGGATTACATTAATTGATTTGCTAATGTTGAACCACCCCTGCATACCTGGTATGAATCCCACTCGGTCGCGGTGAATTATTTTCTTGATATGTTCTTGAAGTCTATTGGCTAGAATTTTGCCGAAGATTTTTACATCTAAGTTCATGAGGGATATAGGTCTGTAATTTTCTATTTTTGTGGTGTCTTTACCTGGTTTTTGGCATCAGGGATATGCTGGCTTCATAGAGTGAGTTTGGGAGTATTCCATCCTTTTCTATGTTCTGAAATACCTTTAGTAGTAGTGGTGTTAACTCTTCTCTGAAAGTTTGGTGGAACTCACCGGTGAAGCTTTCAGGGCCAGGGCTTTTTTGTCGTTGTTGGTAGTTTTTAATTACCTTTTCAATCTTTCTTTTGTTAAGGGTTTATTTCGTTATTCTACCTGCTTCTGTTAGTTTAGGTAGGTAGTCTGTCTCTAGGAATTCATCCATTTCTTCCAGGTTTTCAAATTTGTTAAAGAGTACGGTTTTTCATAGTAATCTGGTATGATTCTTTTCATTTCAGTTAGGTCTGTTGTGATATCACCCATCTCATTTCTTATTTGGGTTGTTTGTTTCCTCTTGTTTTTCTTTTGTCAGTTTTCCCAGTGGTTTATCAATTTTGTTAATTTTTTCAGAGAACCAACTTTTGGTCTTGTTAACTCTTTCAATTGTTTTTCTGTTCTCTATTTCATTTAATTCAGCTCTACTTTTTATTATTTGCTTTCTTCTAGTGCCTGAGGATTTCTTTTGTTGCTCTCTTTCTATTTGTTCAAGTTGTAGGGATAATTCTTTGATTTTGGCCCTTTCTTCTTTTTGGATGTGTGCATTTATTGATATAAGTTGACCTCTGAGTGCTGCTTTCAGTGTATCCCAAAGGTTCTGATAAGAAATGTTTTCATTCTTACTGGATTTTATGAATTTCTTTATTCCATCCTTCATGTCTTCTACAATCCAGTCGTTTTTGAGCAGGGTGTTGATCAGTTTCCAAGTGTTTGATTCCTTTCCTGCTTTTACTGTTATTGATTTCTACTTTTATGGCTTTATGGTCAGAGAAGATGCTTTGTAATATTTTGATGTTTTGGAGTTTGTTAAGGCTCGCTTTATGACCTAATATGTGGTCTATTCTACAGAATGTTCCATGTGTGCTTGAAAAGAAAGTACACTTGGCTGCTGTTGGGTGGAGTATTCTGTATATATATGTCTATGAGGTCAAGTTGGTTGATCGTGGCATTTAGATCTTCCGTGTCTTTATTGAGCTTCTTTCTGGATGTTCTGTCCTTCACGGAAAGGGATGAGTTGAAGTCTCCTACTATTATTGTGGAGCTGTCTATCTCATTTTTCAATGCTCTTAGACTTTGTTTTATATATCTTGAAGACCTGATATTGTGTGGGTAAATATTTAATATGGGTATATCTTCCTGATATATTGTCTTTTTAGTCATTATACAGTGTCCTTACTTATCATTTATGCTGGATTTAACTTTAAAGTCTATTTTGTCAGAAATTAATATTGGCACTCCTGCTCTTTTTTGATTGCTGTTTACTTGATACATTTTTTTCCATCCTTTGAGTTTTAGTTTGTTTGGGTCTTTAAGTCCAAGGTGTGTCCCTTGTAGGGGGCAGATAGATGGATTGTGTTTTTTTAATCCATTCTGCCACCCTCTGTCTCTTTTTTGATGAATTTAGTCCATTTACATTCAGTGTAATTATGGATACTTATGAGTTTAGTGCTGTCATTTTGATGTCTTTTTGTGTTGTTGCAGTTTCTTTTTCCCACTTAATTTTATGTGCTTGAGTATGTTTATTCCTTCTCCTAGGCTGGGAGAATGGCTCAGATCATGCAGCAGGACCTAGCTCAGGCCCAGGAAAATTTATAGGCTCTGAAGCTGGCTTGGGGGCTGCAGGCACGGTAAAATAAATGCAAGTACTTAGCTTTTGTCTAGAGCACTGTTCTTCTCCGGTTCTGGAGGTGTGAGTAAACTGTGCAGCTCACTGTCTCTCTGTGAGGAAACCCCTTTCCAAATGCTACTGCCAGCCCCACTGCAATCACTCCAAAGGATCATGTCTGAGGGGCACTGGTTCCTGCTGAGTCAGGTCCCACAACTTGACATTTCTGAACCGTCTCTCCCTTCCCTTGCCACTCAGTCCAATTTCTTGTCATTGCCTTTGATGTTCAGAGCTCCTTGCTTGTCATTTCACTTGTTTTTTGGGTTCTTTGTTGTAAGAGGGATCACCAGAAGTGTCTGACTACCGCATTGTCTTGGCCCCACCTCTGTATTTTGATTTGTTGATTGGAGCTTTTATGGGCATTGATTGTAGATCCAAGTAAAATGAGATCCCTGAAAACTTCAATATTTTCTTTGTTTACCATGATGTTGCTAATTTGTTCAGTTGCAAGGATTTTTGTTTTCTTTATGTTAAGGTGTATTGCATACTGAAGGCTGTGGCCTTTGATCTTCATCAGTAAACACTTCAAGTCCTCTTCACTTTCAACAGGCAAGGTTGTGTCATGGGGGCACATCACAAATTACTAATGAGCCTCCCTCCAATCCTGATGCCACATTCTTCTTCATATAGTCTAGTGTCTCAGATTATTTGCTCAACATACAGATTGAATACGTATGGTTTAAGGATACAAACTTCACACCTTTCCTAACTCTAAACCACTCAGTATCCTCTTGTTTTGTTTGAATGTCTTCCTCTTGGTCTATGTACAGGTTCCACAGGAGCACATCTAAATGTTCTGGAATCCCCATTCTTCACAATGGTATCCATAACTTGTTATGATACACACAGTCGAATGCCTCTGCATGGTCAATAAAACACAGGTAAACATCTTTTTTGGTAATCTCTGCTTTCAGCCAAGATCCGTCTGACATCAGCAATGATATCCCTCATTCCACATCCTCTTCGGATTCCTGTCTGAACTTCTGACAGTTCCCTGTCAATGTACTGCTGCAACACTTTTGAATGATCTTCAGCAAAATTGTGACGTTAATGATATTGTTTGATTATTTCCACATTCTGTGGGATCACCTTTCTTTGTTCTTTTATTTTTTATTGAGCTTTAAGTGAAAGTTTTATAGTTCAAGTTAGTTTCTAACACAAAATTTTATACACACATTGCTATTTGACCCTAGTTGCTCTCTCCACAATGTGACAGCACACTCCACTCTTCCACCCCGGATTTCCCATGTTTATTCAAACAGCTAGGATCACCTTTCATGGGAATGGGCACAAATATGTATCTCTTCTGACTGGTTGGCCAGAAAACTGTCTTCTAAATTTATTGACATAGATGAGTGGGCACCTCCAGTGCTACACCTTCTTTTTGAAACATCTCAATTGGTATTCCGTCTATTCCTGAAGCCTTGTTTTCCACCATTCCCTTCAGTGCAGCTTGGACTTCTTCCTTCACAACCATCAGTTTTTAATCGTATGCTACCTCCTGAAATGGTTGAACGTTGACAAATTCTTTTTGGTCCAGTGACTGTGTATCCCTTTCATCTTCTTTTGATGGATTTTGCATCATTCAATATTTTCACCATAGAATCCTTCAATACTGGAACTCAAGGCTTGAATTTTTCTCTTCAGTTCCTGCTGCTTGAGAAATGCTGAGTGTGCTTCCCTTTTGGTTTCTAACGCCAGATCTTTGCACATTTCATTAGAATATTTTACTTTGTCTTCTCAAGTTGCCCTTTGAAATCTTCTGTTGAGCAATTTTACTTCATCATTTTCTTCATTTGCTTTAGCTGCTCAACTTTCAGAGCAAGTTTCAGAGTTTCTTCCGACGTCCATTTTGTTCCTTTTTTTTCTTTCTTTCCTGTCTTTTTAATGACCTTTTGCTTTCTTCATGTATAATGTCCTTGATGTCATTCTACAACTTGTCTGGTCTTCATTCATTAATGTTCAATGTGTCAAATCTTTTCTCAAGATTGTCTCTATATTCAGGTGGGATATACTCAAGTTTGTGTTTTGGCTCTCATGAATCTGCTCTAATTTTCTTCAGCTACAATTTAAACTTGCATATGAGCAGTGTATCTCATTCTGGAGTGTGCTTTTGGGAGGAGTGAATGTATGCCAGTGGGGGAGGAACAACTCAAGAAAGGGTGAGAGTTGTTGCTCAGCCCAAAGAATGTGATGAATGTCACTAAATGGTAATGTAGAAACTGTTTAATTGGTATATATTTTGCTGTGTATATTCTCAACAACAAAATAAGTAAAAAAAAATTTTTTTAATGTAAAAACCATTCTTAGACCTTGAGCCATATAAAAAGAAGTGGTGGACTGGATTAGGCTTGTGAGCTGTAGTTTGGTGACCCCTATACTAACATGTGACTCTCACTCCTATATGTGACCTTCGTAGCTCTCAGTTGAAAGCCTGAGGATTCATCAGGGCATCTCAATATCACAGGTTTTGAACTCCAACCTCTCTCTCCATGGCTGTTGAAAATTTTCTTCAGCTTTTAGCTTCTACCTGATGTTTTCTGTTCAGTTTCTTGGGGTTTCTGCACATACTAGCTTAAAGTCAGGTAATGTTTGGAGGGAAATTTGTAATCAGGTTTATGCTCATTTCTCTGAGGTTCCCCTTCTTCAGGATTTGACTCCACATGTCCCAGTGTGTTCCTCTGCAGTCTGGGTTGACTACTGTTTTTTGATGAGGTTCTATGTACCCATCCTTCGTACACTGAAAATTAGAAAATCCCCATAAGAGGAAACATCAGTTTGAATATGAACCTTATTTTGTGTTTCCTTTTTTTCCCAAAGGTTGTATTTCCTCAATAAAGCCCTTATTTTTTTTTTAAAGTCCATTGCCCTCAAACTTTTGTCTTGTATATTGTATGAAGTTTTATTGTTATTTTCAGCAAGAGTTAATTTGGTCTGCTCAATGAGAGCAGAAGGCTGTATAGCTATTTCATTAACATGTAGTCAAATTTTTCAGTATAATTTGTAAGTTTCATAATGAGTTTAAGAAAATCCTTCTCATGATGATATAATAAAAATATCCCCCATGTTTTCTTCCAGTAACCTTTTTGTTTCAATTTTTACATTTTAATCAACTTTTTCATTTAAGGAAATCCTGGTGTCATGGTGGTTAAGAGCTATGGCTGCTAACCAAAAAGTCAGCAGTTCAAATCCACCGGGGGCTCCTTGGAAACTCTATGGGGCAATTTTGTCCTGTCATGTAGGGTTACTATGAGTTAGAATTGACACAACGGCAATGCATATTTTTTGCGGGGGGAAGGGTTCATTTAAATCATTGGTCAATTGGAAATTCATTTTTATAAGAGATATGAAAGTTTATGCCAGCTTTTTCTCAAATGACCAGCCAATTTTCTCAACAGTGATTATTTATTTGATTCCAAACTTGATATATTAAATTTGTAATTTTACAGGGATATATTTTGGAATTCTCTACTATGCTACACTGATGTAGCTATTTCTGGACCAAAATTTTTCTATTTTAGAATACATTTTATTATAAGGAAAGATATACCCCATTACTTTTCTTTTTAAGAAATGCCTTAGTTATTCTCATAAAAGAAATGCCTTAGTTATTTTCATAAAAGAAAAAGAGTGGTGATCTATATGTCACTTTTATTGGGATTGATGAAATTGATAGCTTTATAATACTGTGTCTTACTAAGAGCAAGATGCATTCTTCTATTTACTAATTTTTTATGATCCTCAGTATAGTGTTAAATTTTTCTTTGTATAATTTCTGAACATACCTGGTCTCTCCTAAAATTTTTTGTTTGTTTTTCTTGTTGTAATTTTGAATGAATTTTTTTCTTCCATTTTCTGACTGGTTCTTGCTTGAATATAAAACAATATTTGCTTACTTTATATTATATTGCTTTTTTTAACCAGCTACCTTGTTTTTCTCTCATGTTTTCTCTAGTATTCTGTTGGTTAATTCTTTTAAACAAGTATTTATTAAGCATAAGTATAAAGAAATGTTACCACCTTCTTGCCCTCAAGAATTTTAGTCTAGCTGAGAAATTAAAAAAACAAAACAAAAATCCATAAAATAATTAAGAAAACTAGAAGACAGCCTCTACTTCAGACTTACATTTTCTGAAGAAAACAAACCTTATGAAAATCGAGTCATGCTCTCACCCCACTAAATAAATACAGACTTTTAAGTGGTATACTAACTTACATGATATTTTCTATTCTATTTTACATTATATGTTACTATAATTGTAGGAGAAAAAAACATATGGTGGCAGACACTAATAACAGTATTGCCACACAGTGTTCCCAGGGGAAGATCTCGGTGGGAACAGTCAGTGATGTGGGCGATGCCTTTAGGCAGAAACTGCAGATCCCCTCCTGTCTGTCCTTGCCCAACTCATGTGTCAGGTCTGTGACCACGGACTGTGGTGGTCTTCCTCAGTCTCAGGTACGGTGTATCTCATCCTTGAGTACGCACCTCAGTCATGTTGGGAACTTGTTAAAAGTTTTTTCCTGTGTCTGACTTAAAGAATTTCTGACTCAGGCCTGTTGTGGAGCTCATGTACCTGGACTTTAAAACTGCATGCAGACAATTCTGATGCAGGTGGGTCATGGACCATACTTTGGGAAATACTGCTCTCAGATAGTAACAACTTCAACTACAAACCTCAAACTGCTTTTTGTTGAGCCAGGAAGGCAGTGCGAAATTAAAAATTTTAAATAAAATCCCTTAAAATGTTGTGATCATTAAGACAGTGTGTCAACTTGGCTGGGCCATGATTCTCAGTGTTCGGCATTTATGATGTAGTTTGGCAGCTGTATGATGATATGGTCACTTCCGTGATGAGATTTGATATAATGTGATCACCTCCATGACGGGATCTGCTGTGAGTAGCCAATCAGTTGACGGGAAGTTTCTCTGGGGCTGTGGCCCACATCCAATATAGGTGGGCTTTCTGGCAAGGCTGGCAGGCTTTTGCTTGCTCTGGGATCTTGCAGCTGGCTCCTGTTCGTCTGAGCTCTGTTTCCTGGGACTTGAGCTAGCAGCTTATCTTCAGTCTTGCCTGCCCATCTTGGGATTTGCAGCCTTCACAGCCTGTGAACCAGAGCCCTGCTGTCTGACTTAGTGATCTTGGGCTCACCAGCCCCTGCAGCTACTTGAATCAGAAGCATCCAGCCTGACTCATATTCCAGCCTCTACAACTCTGTGAGCCATTTCCTTGATATAAATCTCTCTCTATATATATTTATACACTTTATTGGTTTTGCTTCTCTGGAGAACCCAGCCTGAGACAAGTATTTAATTTCATGTTCCAAATCCTGGTTTGATCACAACTCCTGTCAACACTGGACCCTATCTGATCACAGTTTACACACTGACTGCTATCCTCTTCCTTATTACAGCTTCACTTCTCTGCCTCCACTCTCATCTTTGGAAATTCTTTAGTCCCTCACTGTTCTGCCCAGTGCACCTGGATTTCCTAACTGAGGCAGCTTCTCCCACAATCCCCAACAGCCCTGGCGTGCAGCAACACCACTCTGCTGTTCAGCTGGGTTGAGGCTGTGGAAACTCTATGAACCTTTACAGTCCTGTTGTTTAGCTCTTCAGATGCCACAGTGTTCTGTTGCTCTTCACTTCAGACCCACATTTTCAACATTCCAAGGAAAGCACTGTGAAAATAGCCCTCCTCAGCTGTAACTATATTAATTTATACAAGCATGTTACAGCACCTTTTGAATCTTGTCATTTATCTCTGCACATGCTGTGGTGTCTGATTATTCTTCACTTTCAAATCCATGTTGTCTACATTTCAAAGGATTCACTTCTGGGCTCGAGCTTCCATTTGGTATCATCTGATGCCATGCTTCACACAGTGTCGACTATTTTTGGCATCATCTGATGCAATGCTTCACACAGTGTCGACTATTTTTGGCATCATCTGATGCCATGCTTCACACACTGGCGACTATTTTTGGCATCATCTGATGCCATGCTTCACACACTGTCGACTATTTTTGGCATCGTCTGATGCCATGCTTCACACAGTGTCGACTATTTTTGGCATCGTCTGATGCCATGCTTCACACAGTGTCGACTATTTTTGGCATCGTCTGATGCCATGCTTCACACAGTGTCGACTATTTTTGGCATCGTCTGATGCCATGCTTCACACACTGTCGACTATTTTTGGTATCGTCTGAGGCCATGCTTCACACACTGTCGACTATTTTTGGTATCGTCTGAGGCCATGCTTCACACACTGTCGACTATTTTTGGTATCATCTGAGGCCATGCTTCACACAGTGTCGACTATTTTTGGCATCATCTGAGGCCATGCTTCACACAGTGTCGACTATTTTTGGCATCATCTGATGCCATGCTTCACACAGTGTCGACTATTTTTGGCATCATCTGATGCCATGCTTCACACAGTGTCGACTATTTTTGGCATCATCTGATGCCATGCTTCACACACTGTCGACTATTTTTGGCATCATCTGATGCCATGCTTCACACACTGTCGACTATTTTTGGCATCATCTGATGCCATGCTTCACACACTGTCGACTATTTTTGGCATCATCTGATGCCATGCTTCACACACTGTCGACTATTTTTGGCATCATCTGATGCCATGCTTCACACACTGTCGACTATTTTTGGCATCATCTGATGCCATGCTTCACACACTGTCGACTATTTTTGGCATCATCTGATGCCATGCTTCACACACTGTCGACTATTTTTGGCATCATCTGATGCCATGCTTCACACACTGTCGACTATTTTTGGCATCATCTGATGCCATGCTTCACACAGTGTCGACTATTTTTGGCATCATCTGATGCCATGCTTCACACACTGGCGACTATTTTTGGCATCATCTGATGCCATGCTTCACACAGTGTCGACTATTTTTGGCATCATCTGATGCCATGCTTCACACACTGGCGACTATTTTTGGCATCATCTGATGCCATGCTTCACACAGTGTCGACTATTTTTGGCATCATCTGATGCCATGCTTCACACAGTGTCGACTATTTTTGGCATCATCTGATGCCATGCTTCACACAGTGTCGACTATTTTTGGCATCATCTGATGCCATGCTTCACACACTGTCGACTATTTTTGGCATCATCTGATGCCATGCTTCACACACTGTCGACTATTTTTGGCATCATCTGATGCCATGCTTCACACACTGTCGACTATTTTTGGTATCATGTGATGCCATGCTTCACACAGTGTCGACTATTTTTGGCATCATCTGATGCCATGCTTCACACACTGTCGACTATTTTTGGCATCATCTGATGCCATGCTTCACACAGTGTCGACTATTTTTGGTATCATCTGATGCCATGCTTCACACAGTGTCGACTATTTTTGGCATCGTCTGATGCCATGCTTCACACAGTGTCGACTATTTTTGGCATCATCTGATGCCATGCTTCACACACTGTCGACTATTTTTTGTTCTGATGTTTCTATAATGATCTCAAATCTCACAAGGTATAAGACACTGTTATGCTTTCAAAATACGTATGTATAAGCACTCATGAAATGAACTTAGAAGTAAAAATATGTGAGGCTATCTAACATTAACTATAAGCCATTAGAAACCTGTAAGCCATGAGAAAGTTTTTAGAAAATTTCTGAACTTAGACAAAAACAAAGTATGTGAAAGTATGTAGAGAAAGTAAATAACCTGTAAGTTCACTTTGATCTGACATGTTGTGATAAAGAAGATATAACATAGTTAATCTTTGTAAACTATCCCTGAGACGTATGTATAAACAACCTCCCTAATTTCTAGCCTTGAAAAAAAAAGGTAACATTCAGCTAATCTCTAACCCTGGAAAAAAGACATCACATACTAGTCTTTGGCATCACAGTGGCCCTTACTATGTGAGGCCAAGGTGGGAATTTTACAAATAAATCCTTAATTTCTGCCCACTCACTGAGAGAAAACAGGTCTTTCTCTAGTCTCTTACTCTCTCTGAAGACCTAGATCCTGCTGAGACTCTGCCTGACACCACTGACCTCCAACCTTAGCTACGAGGGACCTCCGCTGAGCTAGAGCTGTGGTTAAATCTTCCTCCTGAGACCGCTCCTTAAAGATAAACCCTGAAGTTTAAGGATTTAGACTCTAGTCATTTAATTAACATTGTAATCATAATTGTTAATTCTGATTCTCCAGTTCTAAATGAATGTTGTGAAGTCTCACTTGCATGCCTTGCCATACCTACTTTGCAATAAACTAAACGAGTTTACACATGATAAACCTGAGTATCTCTCTATTAATTTTCTAAGGTAAAATCCTCCACAACAGTGTTCAATAAATATTTGATGAATGAATGCTAGGTTACAGAAAAGGGGAATGTATGATTTTTGGGGGCATCAGGCTTTGGTCTGTTTCCTAAATTTTCTTTTCTGTAGCATATGACTCAAGTATGATCAGTAGAGCAACAATAGGGATACCACCAGGCAAACTGCTAGAAATGAAGCCTCTCAGGCCTTATCCCTGATCTATTTGGATTAGATTATGGATTTCAACAATATTGTCAGGAGGTCCTTAAGCAAACTAAAGTTTGTCAAGCATTGTTCCAGGATACTAGTTCCTCAGATTCTAACAAAGCATTCAGTGAAAAATAAGTTAAGGGAAGAGTGGGCTAAGTATAGTTTATACAGGCTTTTATATAGTTATGTTGTTAGGTGCCATTAAGTTGGCTCTGACTCAGCAACCCTATGCGCAACAGCAAAACGCTGCCCAGTCCTGTGCTGCCCTCACAATCGTTGTTATGTTTGAGCTCATTATTGCAGCCACTGTTCAATCCATTTTGTCAAGGGGTTTCCTCTTTTTCACTGACCCTCTACCTCATCAAGCATGATGTTATTCTCCAGGTACTGGTACGTCTTGATAGTAAGTTCAAAGTATGTGAGAGGAAGCCTCGCCATCTTCACTTCCAAGCAACACTCTGGCTGTACTTCTTCCAACATAGTCTTATTTGCTCTTCTGGCAGCCCGTGGTATATTCAATATTTTTCACCAACACCATAATTCAAAGGCATCAATTTTCTTTGGTCTTCCTTATTCATTGTCCACCTTTCACGCGCATGTGAGGCGATTGAAAACACCATGGCTTGGGTTTGGCACACCTCAGTCCTCAAAGTGACATTTTGGCTTTTTAACACTTTAAAGAGATTGTTTGCAGCAGATTTGCCCAATGCAATAAGTCATTTGATTTCTTGACTGCTAATTTCATGGGCATTGATTGCAGATTCAAGTAAAGTGAAATCCTTGATAACTTCAATATTTTCTCTGTTTATCATGATGTTGCCCATTGTTCCAATTGTGAGGATTTTTGTTTTCTTTATGTTGAGGCGTAATCCATACTGAAGGCTGTGGTCTTTGATCTTCATCAGTAAGTGTTTTAAGTCCTCTTCTCTTTCAGCAAGCAAGGTTGTGTCATCTGCATATTGCAGGTTGTTAACGCGTCTTCCTCCAATCCTCATGCTGTGTTCTTTTTCATACACTATAGCTTCTCAGATTATTTGCTCAGGGTACAGATTGAATAAGTATGGTGAAAGAATACAACCCTGATTCACACCTTTCCTGATTTTAAACCATGCAGTATCCATGTGTTCTGTTCAAAGGACTGCCTCGGGATCTATGTACAGGTTCCTCATGAGCACAATTAAGTGTTCTGAAAAATCTCGTTCTTCACAATGTCATCCATAATTTTTTTTGATCCACACAGTTGAATGGCCTTGCATAGTTAATAAAACACAGGTAAATATCTTTCTGGTATTCTCTGCGTTCAACCAAGATCTGACATTAGCAATACTATCCCTCATTTTATGTCCTTTCCTGAATCCAGCTTGAATTTCTGGCAGTTCCCTATTGATGTATTGCTGCAGCTTTTTTAAAATTATGTTTAGCAAAATTTTATTTATGTGTTATATTAACAATATTGTTCGATAATATCCACATTCTGTTGGATCACCTTTCTTTGGAATGGTCATAGATATAGATCTCTTACATATTTTCCAGACGGCCAGGTAACTGTCTTCCAAATTTCTCGGCATAGGCAAATGAGTGTTTCCAGCATGGTATGAGTTTGTTGAAACATCTCAACTGGTGTTCTGTCAACTCCTGGAACCTTGTTTTTCCCAATGCCTTTCAGTGCAGCTTGGACTCCTTCCTTCTATGCCATCGGTTTTGTTAACATGCTACGTCTGAATCGGTTGAACGCCAACCAATTCTTTTTTGGTACAATGACTTTGTGTATCCCTTACATCCTCTTTTGACACTTCCTGCATCATTCAGTATCTTGCCCATAGCAGCCTTCAATACTGCAACTCAAGGCTTGAAGTGTTTCTTCAGTTCTTTAAGCCTGAGAAATGCTGACTTTTGGTTTTCTGACTGCAGGTCTTTGCACATTTCATTATAATACTTTACTTTGTTTTCCGTGGTGGTGTAGTTTAAGTGCTATGCCTGCTAACAACAACAAAAAAAAAGTCTGTAGTTCAAATACACCAGGCACTCCTTAGAAACTCTATGGGGCAGTTCTACTGTGTCCTGTAGGGTTGCTTTGAGTCAGAATCAACTCAACAGCAATGGGTTTGTTTTTTTGTTTTTGGTCTTTTCCAGCCACCCTTTGAAATCTTCTGTTTAGCTCTTTTACTTCATCATTTCCTCCATTTGCTTTAGCTGTTCTACACTCAAAAGCAAGATTCAGAGTCTCTTCTGAGATCCATTTTGGTCTTTTCTTTCTTTCCTGTGTTTTTAATGACATTTTGTTTTCTTCATGTGTGATGTCCTTGATGTCATCCTACAATTTGTCTGGTTATTAGTTTCAATGTGTCAAATCAATTCTTGAGAGAGTCTCTAAATTCAGATGGGATATACCCAAAGTCATATTTTGGCTCTTGTGGACTTGTTTTAATTTATTTCAGCCTCAACATAAACCTACCTATGAGCAATTGATGATCTGTTCTGAAGTCAGCCCCTGGCCTTCTTCTGGCAGATGAAATTGAGTGGTGGTTCTTATACAGCAGGATATCTGAAGAATCATCCATGTTTAAATTCTGACTTTCCAAGTTGGGAGGGAGTGGGAGATGTTAAAAAGTGTTTCCCAAACTCATTTGGTGATGGAATACTTTTTCCATAGAAATCACTTTGAAAAATGTTGCTGTGGTCACATGGCACAGGCATTAATCTCATAATTAAGTAGTAACTAGATTTGAAGGAAATTTAAGCAGGTAGCTAATCTTGGCTAATAATTACTGATATTCTGCTGAGTAGAAATACAAAACAGGTTTTCCAGAGAAGAAAAAACAAATGACAATAACAAAAAAAAAATCAAACACTAAAACAAAATCCTTTAGAGTATTAACTACGTATGATGAGAAACCATTAACAAAACAAAGCAACAATTATAAGAAGTAGTAGTTGTCCCATAAACTTTTTTTTAATAGAATTTTCTGAAGAATATGATGTACATATTTATAGCCCATTGGGTTTCAAGGATTTTTCTTTTTTTTCTGCATCAACGTAATTCTTTCTGTTTATGATATTCAAAATATTAGAAAGATTTCCACCAAACAAATAAAATTTTGCTGAAGATAATTCAAAAACTATTGTAGCCATACATTAACAGGGAACTGCCAGAAGTTCAAGCTAGATTCAGAAGAGGATGTAGAATGAGGGTTATCATTGCTGATGTCAGATGGATTCTGGCTGAAAGCAGAGAGTAACAGGAACATGTTTACCTGTCTTTTATTGACTATGCAAAAGAATTCAACAATGTGGATTGTAAAAAATTATGGATACCATTGTGAAGAATGGTAATTCCAGAGTACTCAATTGTGCTCATGAGGAATCTGTACATAGATCAAGGGGCAGTCATTCAAACAGAACAAAGGTATACTGTGTGATTTTAAAGTCAGGAAGGTTTGCATCAGGGTTGTATACTTTCACCATACTATTCAGTCAGTATATCCACTGCCGTCAAGTCGATTCCGACTTATAGTATGCTGAGCAAATAATCCAAGAAGCTGGACTCTGTGAAGAAGAATAGGGCATGAAGATTAGAGGAAGACTAATTAACAACCTGTGTTATGCAGATGACACAACCTCGTTTGCTGAAAACAAAGAGGACTTGAAGCATTAACTGATGAAGATCGAAGACCACAGCCTTCAGTATGGATTACACCTGCACATAAAGAAAAGAAAGATCCTTACAACTGGACCAATAAGCAACATCATGATAAATGGAGGGAAGACTGAAGTTGTCAAGGATTTCATTTTAATTGTATCTACAACCAACACCCATGGAAGCAGCAGACAAGAAATCAAAAGTCGGAGGCAGGGCCAAGATGGCAGAGTAGTCAGACACTTCCGGTAATCCCTCTTAAAACAAAGACCAGAAAAAACAAGTGAAATGATTATATATATGACAAGCTAGGAGCCCCGAACATCAAAGACAAAGTTAGAAAATCAGACTGAGTGACGGGGGAGGGAGAGATGGTTCAGAAGCAACCAGACTTGAATAGGAAGGAACCAGTGCCCCTCAGGCATGGTCCCCTGGAGTGACCACGGAGAGAATGGCTTAAGTGTCCAAGCTGCGGTTTCCTCAGGGAAAGGCAGTGAGCTGAACAGTCTACTCACACCTCTGCAACCAGAGAAGAACAGTGCTTTCGGCAAAAGCTAAATACTTGCATTTATTTTAACATGCTCCAGCCCCCAAGTGGCTGTCGATTTCCTGGGCTTGAGATATATCCTGCCGCACGTCCTGAGCCATTCTACCAGCCTTGAGAAAGAATAAATTAACAATTGGGGCAAAGATATTCTGTCAGCTCTACTAAGCCGGGGAACTCAGGACAGAAACAGCTCCTGTCCAGGCACAAACAGTTTGTGGACTTTGAATACATTTCACCCCTGCATGGACCTATGTAGGGCCATTTCAGGAGATTGTGCTTGAGATAAAAACACCAGTGCCATAGTAGTTAAGAGCTATGGCTGCTAACCAAAAGGTGGGCAGTTTGAATCCACCATGTGCTCCTTTGAAACTATATGGGGCAGTTCTACTCTGTCCTTTAGGGTTGCTATAGTCAGAATTGACTCAACAGCAATAGGTTTGGTTTTTTGAGGGTTGGTGCTGGAGATCTGACTTCAACTGTATCAGCTGTGCAGTGGAGAGGTGGGCTTTTGATGTTTGACACTGCTTTGCTTATTAAACAGAGTCCTCACCTACCCCCATCAGGGGACTGAGGACTGGTGGCTCCATCCACATCACTTGGCCACCTGCAACACAGGTCCAAAGATAGGTGATGCCTCCCAGTCTTTACAACCAAAACCACTGAGTGCCCATGGTCAAACTGCAGAACCCACCCATCTGTGTGCTCTAGGGAACAGGAAGTACTTTTGTCAGAGACACTCAGGGGACAGTTGTCAGCCACCTGCCTTGTTCAGAGCATGAACCCCTGCTGCAACCAGATACCTCTGCATCGCTAATCACTCCTGCCCCTCTAAGACTGTATAACAGAGCATGTACCCCACACTTGATGACCAACTACCTGGACACCTGAGCTGAATCCATACAAGAAAAGTGAATGAACTCCTAGGCTCATACACCTGGTAACAGCTCTAGCAATCTGGTGACAGGACATTAAAGTTTCAAAGATGTAAATAATCAAGCTAACTTACTCCAACAGCCTATTTGGGCGCATAAAAACAAAACAAAGCAAGCAGCTAGGATACAATAAACAAACATAAATTAGTAGAATAACTTATAGGTGGCTCAGAGACAAGAATCAATGCCAATTATCATATAAAGAAGCAGACCATAATCACATCAACAAGCTCTCAAAACAAAGAATCAAGGAATCTTCTAGATGAAGATGTCTTCCTGGAATTACCAGATGCATAATACAAAAGATTAATATACAGAACTCTTCAAGAGATCAGGAAGGAGAACAGGCAAAACAAGCCAAAGAACAGATAAAGCAGTTGAAAAATTAAAAAGGTTATTCAAGAACATAATGAAAAATCTAATAGGCTGAAAGAATCCATAGGAAACAGCAATCAGAAATTCAGAAGGCTGACGATAAAATTACAGAATTAGACAACTCAAAAGAAAGTAAAAGGAGTAGAATTCAGGAACTAGAAGGCAGAATTAGTGAGACTGAACATAAAAACTTGGTGCCAATATATTCGAAGAAAAATCAGACTGAAGAATTTAAAAGAAGGAAGAAACCCTAAGAGTCATGTGGGATTCTATCAAGACAAATAACCTACTAGCGAGTATCAGAACAGGGAGGGATAACAGAAAATACAGAGAGAATTGTTGGAAAAAACTTACCTAATATCGTGAAAGATGAGAAGATGTCTATCCAAGATGCTCATCGAACCCCACATAAGGTAGATCTCAAAAGAAAATCACCAAGACATATTATAATCAGACTTGTGAAAACCAAAGATAAAGAGAGAATTTTAAGAGTGTCTTTTTTTTTATGGATAAACGAAAACTCACCTATACAAAGGAGAGTCAATAAGAATAAACTCGGACTACTCAGCAGAAACCATGCAGACAAAAAGGTAATGGGATGACTTATATAAAGCATTGATGGAAAAACATTGCCAGCCAAGAATCAAATACACAGCAAAACTGTCTCTCAAATATGAAGGTGAAATTAGGACATTTCTAGATAAACAGAAGTTTAGAGAATTTGTAAAAACCAAACCAAAGCTTCAAAAAATACAAAAGAGAGTTGTCAGATATTAACCCAAGACTACAATACAGGACAGAGCAACCAGATATCAACCCAGAGAGCAAAATCAAAGAAAGAAATCAAGATTAAAAAAACACTGAAAATAGGGAAACAGCGATGTCATTATATAAAAGATGACAACATTAAAACAATATAGAGGGACTACAATGCATGTGTAGTCATAGATCTTTCATATGGAGAGGAAGTCAAGGTGATATAAAGAAATAAAAGTTTGGTTTAAACTTAGAAACATAGGGGTAAATATTAAGGTAAAAATACAGTAACCACAGCAAAAACTAACATTCCTACACATCAAAATTAAATACAAGAAAAACATAAATACTCAGCAAAAACAAAATCCAGAACAACGAATGAGAGGAAAACACAATATAAAAAGATATACTACTCAGCAGAAAAAATTAAATGGAAAAAAGAAATTGTCAACAACACTCAAAAAAGACATCAAAATGAAAGCACTAAACTCATACTTATCCATAATTATGCCAAATGTAAATGGACTGAATTCACCAAAAAAGAGACAGAGGGGGCACAATGGATTAAAAAACATGACTCATCTATATGCTGCCTACAAAGACACACCTTAGACTTAAGAGACACAAACAAACTAAAACTCAAAGGATGGGGAAAATGTATCAAGCAAACAACAATAAAAAAAAAAAAGCAGGAGTGGCAATATTAATTTCTGACAAAATAGATTTTAAAGTTAAATCCACCACAAATGATAAGCAAGCACAATATATAATGATGAAATGGACGACATACCAAGAGGATATAACGATATTAAATATTTACCCACACAATGACAGGGCTTCAAGATACATAAAACAAACTCTAAGAGCATTGAAAAGTGAGATGGACAGCTCCACAATAACAGTAGGAGACTTTAACACACCCCTTTCAGGGAAAGACAGAACATCCATAAACAAGCTCAATAAAGACATGGAAGATCTAAATGCCACAATCAACCAACTTGACCTCGTAGCTCATATATACAGAGCAATCCACCCAACAGTAGCCAAGTATACTTTCTATTCAAGCACGCATGAAACATTGTCTAGAATAGATCACATATTAGGTCGTAAAGCAAGCCTTAACAAACTCTGAAACATTGAAATATTACAAAGCATCTTCTCTGACCATAAAGCCATAAAAGTAAAAATCAATAACAGAAAAAGCAGAAAAGAAATCAAACACTTGGAAACTGAACAACACCCTGCTCAAAAACAACTGGGTTGTAGAAGACATGAAGGATGGAATAAAGAAATTCATAAAATCCAGTGAGAATGAAAACATTTCTTATCAGAACCTTTGGGACACACTGAAAGCAGCACTCAGAGATCAATTAACATCAATAAATGCATACCTCCAAAAAGAAAAACAGGCCAAAATCAAAGAATTATTCCTATAACTTGAACAAATAGAAAGAAAGCAACAAAAGAAACCCTCAGGCACTAGAAGAAAGCAAATAATAAAAAATAGAGCCAAATTAAATGAAATAGAGAACAGAAAAACAAGAGTTAGCAAGACCAAAAGTTGGTTCTTTGAAAAAATTAACAAAATTGATAAACCATTGGGAAAACTGACAAAAGAAAAACAAGAGAGGAAGAAAATAACCCAAATAAGAAATGAGGTGGGTGATATCACAGCAGACCTAACTGAAATTAAAAGAATCATATCGAATTACTATGAAAAACTGTACTCTAACAAATTTGAAAACCTGAAAGAAATGGATGAATTTCCAGAAACACAATACCTACCTAAACTAACAGAAACAGAGGTAGAACAACTAAATAAACTCATAACAAAAGAAGAGATTGAAAAAGGCAATTGAAAAACTACCAACAACAACAAAAAAGCCCTGGCCCTGAAAGCTTCACCGGTGAGTTCTACCAAACTTTCCGAGAAGAATTAACACCACTACTACTAAACGTATTTTAGGGCATAGAAAAGGATGGAATACTCCCAAACTCATTCTATGATACCAGCATATCACTAACATCAAAACCTGGTCAAGTCACTACAAAAAAACAAACTTACAGACTATATCCCTCATGAACTTGGATGCAAAAATCCTCAGAAAAAATCTAGCCAATAGAATTCCACAATACCTTAAAAAAATATATATAATAATAATTCACCATGACCAAGTGGGATTCATACCAGCTATGCAGGGATGGTTCGACATTAGAAAAACAATCAATGTAATCCATCATATAAATAAAACAAAAGACAAGAACCACATGACCTTATGAGTTGATGCATAAAAGGCATTTGACAAAGTCCAGTACCCATTCATGACAAAAACTCTCAGCAAAACAGGAATAGAAGGGAAATTCTTCAACGTAATGAAGGACATTTATACAAAGCCAAAAGCCAACATCATCCTAAATGGAGAGAGTCTGGAAGCATTGCCCTTGAGAACGAGAACCAGACAGAACCAGACAAGAATGCCCTTTATCACCACTCTTAGTCAACATTGTGCTGGAAGTCCTAGCCAGAGCAATTAGGCTAGAGAAAGAAATAAAGGGCATCCAGATTGGTAAGAAAGAAGTAAAAATATCTCTATTTGCAGATGATATGATCTTATACACAAAAAACCCTAAAGAATCCTCAAGAAAACCATTGAAACTAATAGAAGAGTTCAGCGGTGTATCAGGACACAAGATAAACATACAAGAATCAGCTGGATTCCTCTACAAGAACAGAAAGAACATCGAAAAGGAAATCACCAAATCAATACCATTTACAGTAGCCCCCAAGAAGACAAAATACTTAGGAATAAATTTAACTAGAAACATTAAAGACCTATACAAAGAAAACTACAAGACGCTACTTCAAGAAACCAAAAGAGACCTACATAAGCGGAAAAATATAACTTGCTCATGGGTAGGAAGACTCAACATTGTGAAAATGTGTATTCTACCCAAAGCGATCTAGACACAATGAAATTCTGATCCAAATTTCAATGGCATTTTTTAATGAAATGGAGAAATAAATCACCAACTTCATACAGAAAGAGAAGAGGGCCCAGATAAGTAAAGCATTACTGAGGAAGAAGACCAAAGTGAGAGGCTTCACACTACCTGATTTTAGAACCTATTATACTGCCACAGTAGTCAAAACAGCCTGGTGCTGGTATAACGACAGATATATAGACCAATGGAACAGAATTGAGAATCCAGAATAAATCCATCCACATATGAGCAGTTGATATTTGACAAAGGCCCGAAGTCAGTTCAATGGGGAAAAGATGGTCTCTTTAACAAATGGTGCTGATATAACTGGATATCCATCTGCAAAAAAAAGAAATAGAACCCATACCTCACGCCATGCACAAAAACTAACTCAGAGTGGATCAAAGACCTAAATAGAAAATCTAAACAGATAAAGATCATGGAAGAAAAAATAGAGGCAACTCTAGGAGCCCTAATATATGGCATAAACCGTATACAAAACTTTACTAAGAATGCACAAACACCAGAAGAGAAACTAGACAACCGGGAGCTCCCAAAAATCAAACACTTATGTTCATCCAAAGACTTCACCAAAAGAATTAAAAGATTACCTAAGACTGGGAAAAACTTTTTAGCTATGACATTTCCGGTCAGAGTCTCACGATCAAAATCTACATGATACGGCAAAAACTCAAAAACAAAAAGACAAATAACCCAATAAAAAAATGGACAAAGGATATGAGCAGGCACTTCACTAAAGAAGACATTCAGGCAGCTAACAGATATGTAAGGAAATGCTCACAATCGTCAGCCATTAGAGAAATGCAAATCAAAACTGCAATGAGATACCACCTCACTCCAAAAAGGCTGGCGTTAATCCAAAACACACAAAACAAATGTTGGAGAGGCTGTGGAGAGATTGGAACACTTATAAACTGCTGGTGGGAATGTAAAATGGTACAACCACTTTGGAAACCGATTCGGCACTTCCTTACAAAAGCTAAAGATAGAACTACCAAAATATCCAGCAATCACACTTCTTGGAATATACCCTAGAGAAATAAGAGCCTCTACACAAACAGATACACGCACACACATGTTCATTGCTGCACTGTTTACAATAGCAAAAAGTCAGAAGCAACCAAAGCGCCCATCAACAGATGAATGGATAAATAAAGTATGGTATATTCACACAATGGAATACTGTGCATCAATAAAGAACAATGATGAATCCACGAACCATTTCATAAAATGAAGAATCTGGAAGGCGTTATGCTGAGTGAAATTAGTCAGTTGCAAAAGGACAAATATTGTATAAGACCACTATTATAAGACTCAAGAAATAGTTTAAGTAGAGAAGAAAATATTCTTTGATGGTTATGAGAGTAGGAGAGAGAGAGGGAGGGAGAGAGAGGAGTATTCATTAATTAGATAATAGACAAGAACTCTTTTACGTGAAGGGAAAAACAACATGCAATACAGGAGAGGTCAGCACAACTGGACTAAACCAAAAGCGAAGAATTTTCCTGCATAAACCGAATGATTCAAAGGCCAGAGTAGCATGTGCAGGGGTCTGGGGACCATGGTTTCAGGAGACATCTAGGTCAACTGCATAATAAAATCTATTAAGAAAACATTTTGCATCCCACTTTGGTGAGTGGCGACTGAGGTCTTAAACACTAGCAAGGGGCCATCTAAGATGCATCAATTGGTCTCAAACCACCTGGCACAAAAGGGAATGACGAACACCAAAGATATAATGTAATCATGAACCCAAGAAACAGAAAGGGCCACATAAATCAGAAACTACATCAGCCCGAGACCAGAAGAACTACACAGTGCTCGGCTATAAGCGATGACTGCCCCGACAGGGAACACAATAGAGAAGCCTTGATGGGGCGGAAGAGCAGTGGGATGCAGACCTCAAAATCTTGTAAAGAGACCAGACTTAGTTGTCTGACTGAGTCTAGAAGGACCACTGCAGTCATAGTCCCCAGACCTTCAGTTAACCCAAGGCTGGAACCATTCCCAAAGCCGACTCTTCAGACAGGGGTTGGACTGGACTATAAGAAAACGCTACTGGTGAAGAGTGAGCTTCTTGGCTCAAGTAGACACATGAGACTAGGTGGGCAGCTCCTGTCTGGAGGGGAGATGAGAAGGCTGAGGGGGACAGAAGCTGGCTGAATGGACACGGGGGAATACAAGGTGCAGAGAAGGAGTGTGCTGTCTCATTAGTGGGAGAGCAACTAGGAGTACATAGCAAGGTGTATATAAATTTGTGTATGATTGACTTGATATGTAAATTTTCACCTAAAGCACAATTAAAAAAAACGTATGGAGCACAGAAGGAAAAAAAAAAGAAATCAAACAACATATTGCATTGGGCAAATGTGCTGCAAAAGACCTCTTCAATGAAGTGCAGAAAAGACAGGATATCGGTTTGAGGACTAAGATGTGCCTGACCCAGTAAGGATGTTTTCAGTCACCTCATATGCATGTGAAAGCTGAGGGAAGAATAAGGAAGGCCAAAGAAGAATTGACGCCTTTGAACTGTGGTGTTGGTGAAGAATATTGAATATACCATGTACTGCCAGAAGAGCAAACAAATCTATAGCAGAGGAAGTATAGCCAGAATGCTCTTTCATCTCACATACTTTGGACATGTTGTCAGGAGGGGCCAGTCCCTGGAGAGGGACATCATGCTTGGTAAAGCAGAGGTTCAGCGAAAAAGAAGAAAACCTGAATGAGATGGGTTGACAACAATAGGCTCAAGGATAACAATAATTGTGAGGATGTGGCAGGACAAGACATTGTTTCATTCTGTTGTCCACAGGGTCACTGGAGGGCACCTAAATAACAACAACAATGCTCCTATGTAATCTTTCAAGTTCCTATTGTCAATTTGATCCTACAAACATAGTTCTTAAAATAGTATAATGCTCAAGGCAGACATCTTTTACTAGTCAAGTTAAGCTATTGTTTGGTTTTAAGAAGACGTCAGCGGATGTTTTTGGTTTAAGCTTTAATGATTATCTCAGGGCAATGGTTTCAGAGTTTCATCCAACCTTCACGGCTCCAGGAAGTCTGGAGTCCAAGAGAATTTGAAATTCTACTCTGCAATGGTTGAAAACTCAATGTAAAAGTATTATTTCATGACATTTGAAAAATATAGGAAATTCACATTTTAACGTCAATAAAGTTTTATTAGAACATAGCCAAAACTCATTTACTTACAGATTTTCTATGGCTGCTTTTGTTTTGTAATGGCAAAGTTGAGTGCTGTGGGAGAGATCAAAGGCCAAATTCCTAAAGTTTTAATATCTGACTCTACAGAAAAATTTTGTTGACACCTGCCCTAGAAAGAAGAATAAAACCTCAATAGATCAGCAATAACAAGCGGAAAATCAACCTTTGTCAGGATCAACTTAATCTACTGTAATAAAATTTAACCTTCTTCTAGGAATATAATACTATGAAAAACATCTGCCAATTTAGACACAATGTCCAATACCCAATGTAAATTTAAAAGGCCTATATATACATTGGAAGCAGCTTTGGTGGCACAGTGGTTAAGAACTCAACTGCTAACTGAAATGTCAGTGGTTCAAACCCTTCAGCATCTTCAAGGGAGAAAGATGTGGCAGCTTGCTTCCATAAAGATTACAGCCTTCGCAAAGTCAAAGAAAATTCATAGACGTCCAAACTCCCTGAGGCACCAAGTTACAGGTCTGAGGGCTGGGGACCATGGTCTCAGGGGATATCTAGCTCAATTGGCATAACATAGTTTTATTTAAAAAAAAAAAAACAAAAAAAAACATGCTCTACACCGTATTTTGGTGAGTAGCTTCTGGGGTCTTAAAAGCTGGTGAGCAGCCATCTAAGATGGTCGCACACTGCCTGGAGCAAGGGACCATGAAGAAAACCAAAGACACAAGGGAAAGATTAGTCCAAAGGACTAATGGACCACAACTACCACAGCCTTCAACCGACTGAGTCTTGCACAACTAGATGGTGCCCAGCTACTACCACCAACTCCTCTGACAGCGATCACAAGAGAGAGCCCCAGACAGAGCTATAGAAAAATGTAGAACAAAATTCTAACTCACAAAAAAGACCAGAGCACAGGACAGGAACCATCCCCGAAGACAACTCATCAGACATGAAAGGGACTGGTCAGCGGGTGGGAGAGAGATGCTGATGAAGAGTGAGCTAATTATATCAGGTGGACACTTGAGAGTGTGTTGGCAACTCTTGTCTGGAGGGGGGATGGGAGGATAGAGAGAGAGGGAAGCCGGCAAAATTGTCACTAAAGGAGAGACTGAAAGGGCTGATTGAAGAGGGGGAGAGCAAGTGGGAGTATGGAGTAAGATGTATGTAAACTTATATGTGACAGACTGATTGGATTTGTAAACGTTCACTTGAAGCTTAATAAAAGTTAATAAAAAAAAAAAAAAGACCAGACTTACTGGTCTGACACAGAGTGGAGAAACCCTGAGAGTACGGCCCCCAGGCACCCTTTTAATTCAGTGTTAAATTCACTCCTAAGGTTCACTTTTCAGCCAAAGATTAGACAGGCCCATAAAGCAAACAATAGCACACATAGTATAATTGTGTATACAAGACTAACTGGGCACACCAGCCCAAAAGCAAGGATAAGGGAGGAACGGACAGGAAAGCTGGACAAATGGAAATAGAGAACCCAAGGTCAAGAAGGGGAGAGTGCTGACACTTCGCGGGGTTGGCAGCCAATGTCACAATACAATTTGTGTATTAATTGTTTAATGAGAAACTGATTTGCTTTCTTTTAAAGTAAAATTTTAAAAAATTAAAATTAAAAAAAAAAAGGACTACAGCCTTGAAACACTATGAGTCATTTCTACTCATATTCTATAGGGTTGGTATGAATCAGAATGAACTTGATGGTAATGCACTTATATATACATATATACGTATTTATGAATGTGTGTGTATACATATATATACATATTTATACATAAACACATATCTGTCAAGTCGATTCTGATTCATAGTGATCTTATACGACAGAGTAGAACTGCCCCATATGGTTTCCAAGGAGTGCCTGGTAGGTTCAAACTACTGACCTTTTGGCTAGCAGCTATACCTGTTAACCACTGTACCACCAGGGCTCTGAACATATATGTGTATATATATATATATATATATATATATATATATATATATATATATATATATATATATATATATATATATATCCAAAGCCAAAAAATAAAAATAAAAAGAATATAGGTGTTTTAGATATTGAGGTTATCAGACAAGGACTTTGTATATATATGTGTGTGTGTGTATACATATACATATACAAATATATATGTGTATATACATATATATGTATAATTATACACATGGACCTCACCAGATGGAATACACAGGAATCAACTGACTACATCTGTGGAAAGAGACGATGGAAAAGCTCAACATCATCACTTAGAAAAAGACCAGGGGCTGACAGCAGATCAGACCATCCATTATTCATATGCAAGTTCAAGTTGAAACAGAAGAAAATTAGAACAAGCCCACAAAGCCAAAGTACGACCTTAAGTATAGTCCACGTGAATTTAGAGACCATCTCAAGAATAGATTTGAGGCAATGAACACTAATGACTGAAGTCCAGATGAGTTGTGAAATGACATCAAGGATATCATACATGAAGAAAGCAAGAGGTCACTAAAAGACGGGAAAGAGGAGGCGGGGCCAAGATGGCAGACTAGGCAGACGCTACCTCGGATCCCTCTTACAACAAAGACACGGAAAAACAAGTGAATCGATCACATACATAACAATCTACGAACCCTGAACAACAAACACAGATTTAGAGACAGACAACGCACTAATATGGGGAAGCAGCGATTGTTTTCAGAGCCTGGAGCCAGCGTACCAGTCAGGTACGGCACAAGCACAGAGAGCTGCTCCATCTCCCTGAACCAACACCGGGCGGGGGCCCAGCCGGTTCGCGCGGGCGGCGTGGCAACGCAGCCGGTGGGAGAAGTCCCCGGGAGGCAGTGACTGGTCTTGGAGCGGGGAGAGCAGCGTCCCTGCTGGGGAACCATCCCGCCGGGATTTGGACTGGAAGCAGGTACGGCATAAACACGGAGAGCTGCTCCACCCCCCTGAACTAACCCCGGGAGGGGGCCCAGCCAGGTCGCGCGGGCGGCGTGGGACACAGCCGGTAGGAGAAGTTCCCGGGAGGCAGGGACTGGTATTGGAGCAGGGAGAGCAGCGTCCCAGCCAGGACACTCGGTCACGGCACAAGCACGGGGAGCTGCTCAACTCATGTGAACTAACCCCGGGAGGGGGCCCAGCCTGTTCGCGGGGGCAGCATGGCGACGCGGCTGGCGGGACGAGAAGTCCCCGGGAGGCAGCGACTGATTTTGGACTCGAGAGTGCACCACCCCAGCAGGGGAGCCTTGACGCTGGGCGTGGGGCTGGAAGCGGAGGATCTGACCGTGACTCCAGCGGGCCAGACCCCCCGGGCACAATCTCCGCACAGCCAGCACACATAGGCGACGCACCCCGCAGGAATCTCAGATATAATAGTCATTCCAAACAAGACAAGCAACTCTGGATATATTCTGAGGTGCTACACTCCTATCTCTCTGTTCCCTCCCCAACCCTCCCCAGGCGGCTTCATTAACATCCTAATAGCCTGAGCCAGAGGGAGAACTCTGATAGGGATCTGACTGCATTTTTTTTTAGCGGATTTTCTGGAAAAACTAGTTTCTCAGTGATGGCTCGGAGAAAACAAGCCATATCAAACCACTTAAAGAAGCAGATCATGACAGCTTCTCCAACCCCCCAAACAAAAGAATCAAAATCTTTCCCAAATGAAGGTACAATCCTGGAATTATCAGACACAGAATATAAAAAACTAATTTACAGAATGCTTCAAGACATCACAAATGAAATAAGGCAAACCGCAGAAAAAGCCAAGGAACACACTGATAAAACTGTTGAAGAACTCAAAAAGATTATTCAAGAACATAGTGGAAAAATTAATAAGTTGCAAGAATCCATAGAGAGACAGCATGTAGAAATCCAAAAGATTAACAATAAAATTACAGAATTAGACAACGCAATAGGAAGTCAGAGGAGCAGACTCGAGCAATTAGAATGCAGACTGGGACATCTGGAGGACCAGGGAATTAACACCAACATAGCTGAAAAAAAATCAGATAAAAGAATTTAAAAAAATGAAGAAACCCTAAGAATTATGTGGGACTCTATCAAGAAGGATAACCTGCGGGTGATTGGAGTCCCAGAACAGGGAGGGGGGACAGAAAACACAGAGAAAATAGTTGAAGAACTCCTGACACAAAACTTCCCTGACATCATGAAAGACGAAAGGATATCTATCCAAGATGCTCATCGAACCCCATTTAAGATTGATCCAAAAAGAAAAACACCAAGACGTATTATCAACAAACTCGCCAAAACCAAAGATAAACAGAAAATTTTAAAAGCAGCCAGGGAGAAAAGAAAGGTTTCCTTCAAGGGAGAATCAATAAGAATAAGTTCAGACTACTCAGCAGAAACTATGCAGGCAAGAAGGGAGTGGGACGACATACACAGAACACTGAAGGAGAAAAACTGCCAGCCAAGGATCATATATCCAGCAAAACTCTCTCTGAAATATGAAGGCGAAATTAAGATATTTACAGATAAACACAAGTTTAGAGAATTTGCAAAAACCAAACCAAAGCTACAAGAAATACTAAAGGATATTGTTGGGTCAGAAAACCAATAATATCAGATATCAGCACAACACAAGGTCACAAAACAGAACGTCCTGATATCAACTCAAATAGGGAAATCACAAAAACAAATTAAGATTAATTAAAAAAAAAATACACATAACAGGGAATCATGGAAGTCAATAGGTAAAAGATCACAATAATCAAAAAGAGGGACTAAATACAGGAGGCATTGAACTGCCATATGGAGAGTGATACAAGGCGATATAGAACAATACAAGTTAGGTTTTTACTTAGAAAAATAGGGGTAAATAATAAGGAAACCACAAAAAGGTATAACAACTCTATAACTCAAGATAAAAGCCAAGAAAAACTTAACGCCTCAACTAACATAAAGTTAAACACTATGAAAATGAGGATCTCACAATTTACTAAGAAAAACGTCTCAGCACAAAAAAGTATGTGGAAAAATGAAATTGTCAACAACACACATAAAAAGGCATCAAAATGACAGCACTAAAAACTTATCTATCTATAATTACGCTGAATGTAAATGGACTAACTGCACCAATAAAGAGACAGAGAGTCACAGACTGGATAAAGAAACACGATCCATCTATATGCTGCCTACAAGAGACACACCTTAGACTTAGAGACACAAACAAACTAAAATTCAAAGGATGGAAAAAATTATATCAATCAAACAATAAGCAAAAAAGAAGAGGAGTAGCAATATTAATTTCTGACAAAACAGACTTTAAACTTAAATCCACCACAAAGGATAAAGAAGGACACTACATAATGATAAAAGGGACAATTGATCAGGAAGACATAACCATATTAAATATTTATGCACCCAATGACAGGGCTGCAAGATACATAAATCAAATTTTAACAGAATTGAAAAGTGAGATAGATACCTCCACAATTACAGTAGGAGACTTCAACACACCACTTTCGGAGAAGGACAGGACATCCAGTAAGAAGCTCAATAGAGACAAGGAAGATCTACTTACAACAATCAACCAACTTGACCTCATTGACTTATACAGAACTCTCCACCCAACTGCTGCAAAGTATACTTTTTTTTCAAGCGCACATGGAACATTCTCTAGAATAGACCACATATTAGGTCATAAAACAAACCTTTGCAGAGTCCAAAACATCGAAATAATACAAAGCATCTTCTCAGACCACAAGGTAATAAAACTAGAAATCAATAACAGAAAAACTAGGGAAAAGAAATCAAGTACTTGGAAAATGAACAATACCGTCCTGAAAAAAGACTGGGTTATAGAAGACATCAAGGAGGGAATAAGGAAATTCATAGAAAGCAACAAGAATGAAAATACTTCCTATCAAAACCTCTGGGACACAGCAAAAGCAGTGCTCAGAGGCCAATTTATATCGATAAATGCACGCATACAAAAAGAAGAAAGAGCCAAAAGCAGAGAACTGTCCCTACAACTTGAACAAATAGAAAGCGAGAAACAAAAGAATCCATCAGGCACCAGAAGAAAACAAATAATAAAAATTAGAGCTGAACTAAATGAATTAGAGAACAGAAAAACAATTGAAAGAATTAACAAAGCCAAAAGCTGGTTCTTTGAAAAAATTAACAACATTGATAAACCATTGGCTAGACTGACTAAAGAAATACAGGAAAGGAAACAAATAACCCGAATAAGAAACGAGAAGGACCACATCACAACAGAACCAAATGAAATTAAAAGAATCATTTCAGATTATTATGAAAAATTGTACTCTAACAAATTTGAGAACCTAGAAGAAATGGATGAATTCCTGGAAAAACACTACCTACCTAAACTAACACATTCAGAAGTAGAACAACTAAATAGACCCATAACAAAAAAAGAGATTGAAACGGTAATCAAAAAACTCCCAACAAAAAAAAGCCCAGGCCTGGACGGCTTCACTGCAGAGTTCTACCAAACCTTCAGAGAAGACTTAACACCACTACTTCTGAAGGTATTCCAAAGCATAGAAAATGACGGAATACTACCCAACTCATTCTATGAAGCCACCATCTCCCTGAAACCAAAACCAGGTAAAGACATTACAAAAAAAGAAAATTATAGACCTATATCCCTCATGAACATAGATGCAAAAATCCTCAACAAAATTCTAGCCAATAGAATCCAACAACACATCAAAAAAATAATTCACCATGATCAAGTGGGATTTATACCAGGTATGCAAGGCTGGTTTAATATCAGAAAAACCATTAATGTAATCCATCACATAAATAAAACAAAAGACAAAAACCACATGATCTTATCAATTGATGCAGAAAAGGCATTTGACAAAGTCCAACACCCATTTATGATAAAAACTCTTACCAAAATAGGAATTGAAGGAAAATTCCTCAACATAATAAAGGGCATCTATGCAAAGCCAACAGCCAATATCACTCTAAATGGAGAGAACCTGAAAGCATTTCCCTTGAGAACGGGAACCAGACAAGGATGCCCTTTATCACCGCTCTTATTCAACATCGTGCTGGAAGTCCTAGCCAGGGCAATTAGGCTAGACAAAGAAATAAAGCGTATCCGGACTGGCAAGGAGGAAGTAAAGTTATCACTATTTGCAGATGACATGATCTTATACACAGAAAACCCTAAGGAATCCTCCAGAAAACTACTGAAACTAATAGAAGAGTTTGGCAGAGTCTCAGGTTACAAAATAAACATACAAAAATCACTTGGATTCCTCTACATCAACAAAAAGAACACCGAAGAGGAAATCACCAAATCAATACCATTCACAGTAGCCCCCAAGAAGATAAGATACTTAGGAATAAATCTTACCAAGGATGTAAAAGACCTATACAAAGAAAACTACAAAGCTCTACTCCAAGAAATTCAAAAGGACATACTTAAGTGGAAAAACATACCTTGCTCATGGATAGGAAGACTTAACATAGTAAAAATGTCTATTCTACCAAAAGCCATCTATACATTTAATGCACTTCCGATCCAAATTCCAATGTCATATTTTAAGGGGATAGAGAAAGAAATCACCAATTTCATATGGAAGGGAAAGAAGCCCCGGATAAGCAAAGCATTACTGAAAAAGAAGAAGAAAGTGGGAGGCCTCATTCTACCTGATTTCAGAAGCTATTATACAGCCACAGTAGTCAAAACAGCCTGGCACTGGTACAACAACAGGCACATAGACCAATGGAACAGAATTGAGGACCCAGATATAGATACATCCACGTATGAGCAGCTGATATTTGACAAAGGACCAGAGACAGTTAATTGGGGAAAGGATAGCCCTTTTAACAAATGGTGCTGGCATAACTGGATATCCATTTGCAAAAAAATGAAACAGGACCCATACCTTACACCATGCACAAAAACTAACTCCAAGTGGATCAAAGACCTAAACATAAAGACTAAAACAATAAAGATCATGGAAGAAAAAATAGGGACAACCCTAGGAGTCCTAATACAAGGCATAAACAGAATACAAAACATTACCAAAAATGATGAAGAGAAACCCGATAACTGGGAGCTCCTAAAAATCACACACCTATGCTCATCTAAAGACTTCACCAAAAGAGTAAAAAGACCACCTACAGACTGGGAAAGAATTTTCAGCTATGACATCTCCGACCAGCGTCTGATCTCTAAAATCTACATGATTCTGTCAAAACTCAACCACGAAAAGACAAACAACCCAATCAAGAAGTGGGCAAAGGATATGAACACACATTTCACTAAAGAAGATATTCAGGCAGCCAACAGATACATGAGAAAATGCTCTCGATCATTAGCCATTAGAGAAATGCAAATTAAAACTACGATGAGATTCCATCTCACACCAACAAGGCTGGCATTAATCCAAAAAACACAAAATAATAAATGTTGGAGAGGCTGCGAAGAGATTGGAACTCTTATACACTGCTGGTGGGAATGTAAAATCGTACAACCACTTTGGTAATCTATCTGGCATTATCTTAAACAGTTAGAAATAGAACTACCATACAACCCAGAGATCCCACTCCTCGGAATATACTTTAGAGATACAAGAGCCTTCACACAAACAGATATATGCACACCCATGTTTATTGCATCTCTGTTTACAATAGCAAAAAGTTGGAAGCAACCAAGGTGTCCATCTACGGATGAATGGTTAAATAAATTATGGTATATTCACACAATGGAATACTACGCATCGATAAAGAACAGTGACGAATCTGTGAAACATTTCATAACATGGAGGAACCTGGAAGGCATTATGCTGAGCGAAATTAGTCAGAGGCAAAAGGACAAATATTGTATAAGACCACTATTATAAGATCTTGAGAAATAGTAAACCTAAGAAGAACACATACTTTTGTGGTTACGAGGGTGGGAGGGAGGGAGGGAGGGAGAGGGGTTTTTTTATTGATTAATCAGTAGATAAGAACTGCTTTAGGTGAAGGGAAAGACAACACTCAATACACGGAAGGTCAGCTCAATTGGACTGGACCAAAAGCAAAGAAGTTTCCGGGATAAAATGAATGCTTCAAAGGTCAGCAGAGCAAGGGCGGGGGTCTGGGGAACATGGTTTGCAGGGACTTCTAAGTCAATTGGCAAAATAATTCTATTATGAAAACATTCTGCATCCCACTTTGAAATGTGGCGTCTGGGGTCTTAAATGCTAACAAGCGGCCATCTAAGATGCATCAATTGGTCTCAACCCACCTGGAGCAAAGGAAAATGAAGAACACCAAGGCCACACGACAACTAAGAGCCCAAGAGACAGAAAGGGCCACATGAACCAGAGACCTACATCATCCTGAGACCAGAAGAACTAGTTGGTGCCCGGCCACAATCGATGACTGCCCTGACAGGGAGCACAGCAGAGGACCCCTGAGGGAGCAGGAGATCAGTGGGATACAGACCCCAAATTCTCATAAAAAGACCAAACTTAATGGTCTGACTGAGACTAGAGGAATCCCAGCGGCCATGGTCCCCAGACCTTCTGTTGGCACAGGACAGGAACCATCCCCGAAGACAACTTATCAGACATGAAAGGGACTGGTCAGCAGGTGGGAGAGAGATGCTGATGAAGAGTGAGCTAATTATATCAGGTGGACGCTTGAGATTGTGTTGGCAACTCTTGTCTGGAGGGGGGATGGGAGGATAGAGAGAGAGGGAAGCTGGCAAAATTGTCACTAAAGGAGAGACTGAAAGGGCTGATTGAAGAGGGGGAGAGCAAGTGGGAGTACGGAGTAAGATGTATGTAAACTTATATGTGACAGACTGATTGGATTTGTAAACGTTCACTTGAAGCTTAATAAAAGTTATTAAAAAAAAAAAAGACAGAAAAGAAATAAAAGACCTAAATGGATGTCAGAGGAGACTCTGAAACTTGTTCTTGAACATCTAGTAGCTAAAGCAAAAAGAAAAAATGAAGTAAAAGAGCTGAACAGAAGATTTCAAAGGGCGGCTTGAGAAGACAAAGTAAACTATTATGATGACATGTGCAAAGACCTGGAGATAGAAAACCAAAAGGGAAGATCCCAATCAGCATTTCTCAAGCTGAAAGAACTGAAGAAAACATTCAAGCCTTGAGTTTGCAATAATGAAGGGTTCTACGGTGAAAATATTACACAACACAGGGAGCATCAAAAGAAAATGGAAGGAATACACAGGTTGACATTCAACCATTTTAGGAGGCAACTTATGATCAGGAACCGATGATACTGAAGGAAGAAGTCCAAGCTGTACTGAAGGCATTGACAAAAAACAAGGCTTGGGAATTGACAGAATACCAATTGAGATGTTTCAAGAAATGGATGCAGCACTGGAAGTGCTCATTCGTCTATGCCAAGAAATTTAGGAGACAGTTACCTGACCAGTAGACTGGAAGAGATCCATATTTATGCCTGTTCCCAAGAAAGGTGATCTGACCAAACATGGAAATTATAGAACAATATCATTAATATCATATGCAAGCAAAATTTTGCTGAAGATCATTCAAAAGTGGCTGCACCAGTATATTGACAGGGAACTGCCAGAAATTCAAGGCAAATTTAGAAGAGAACGTGGAACCAGGGATATCATTGCTCATGTTAGACGGATCCTGACTAAAAGCAGAGAATGCCAGGAAGATGTTTACCCATGTTTTATTGACTATTTGAAGCCTATTCAAAGACTATTCATTTGACTATATGGATCATAACAAATTATGGATAACATTGTGGAGAATGGGAATTCCAGGACACTTAATTGTGCTTATAAGGAACCTGTACCTAGATGAAGAGTCAGTCACTGGAACAGAAAAAGGGATACTACATGGTTTAAATTCAGGAAAGGTATAATTCGGGGTTGTATTCTTTCACCATGCCTATTCAGTCTGCATGCTGAGCAAATAATCTCAGAAGCTGGACTACGTGAAGAAGAATGTGGCATCAGGATTGGAGAAAGACTCATTAACAACCTATGTTATGCAGATGACACAACCTTGCTTGCTGAAAGTGGACTTGAAGCACTTACGGATGAAGACCAAAGACCACAACCTTCAGTATGGATTATGCCTCAACTTAAAGAAAACGAAAATTCCCACAACTGGACCAATAAGCAACATCATGATAAATGGAGTAAAGATTGAGGTTGTCAAGGATTTTATTTTACTTGTATCTGTAATCAACATCCATGGAAGTAGCAGTCAAGGAATCAAAAGACACATTGCATTGGGCAAATGTGCTGCAAAAGACCCCTTTAAAGTGTTGAAAAGCAAAGACGTCACCTTGAAGACTAAGGTGCGCCTGAACCAAGCCATGTTGTTTTCAATCACGTCATATGCGTACGAAAGCTGGACAATGAATAAGGGAGCTGGAAAAAGAACTGACGACTTTGAATTGTGGTGTTGGAGAATAATATTGAATACAGTGTGAACTACTGAAAGAACAAACACATCTGTCTTGGAAGAAGTACAACCAGAATGCTCCTAAAAAGCAAGGATGGCAAGACTACATCTCACATATTTTGGCCATGTTATCAGGAGGGCTCAGTCCCTGGAGAAGGACATCATGCTTGGTAAAGTAGAAGGTCAGTGAAAAAGAGGAAGATCCTCAATGAGATGGATTGACACAGTGGCTGCAACAATGGGCTCAAGCATAACAACCATTGTGAGGATGGCGCAGGCCCTGGCAGTGTTTTTGTTCTGTTGTACATAGGGTCACTATGAGTCAAAACCAACTTGACAACACCTAACAGCAACAGCAACATACATATAATTAATAGATTCAAGAAAATAGTGGAAAAGATAAAAAAATCTTAACAAGCATCTCCATTCTGAAAGAAAAAACCTGAAAATCTGAGAACCCAAAGATACTGTAAGTAAAATTAAGAACTAAAAAGATGGTTTAGTAGAAGATAAAACAGGGAGGAACAGAAGAGTAATAACAAGAAAATAAAATCAGTGAATTAAAGCACAGAAAGGGGGAGAAAACGAAAAATTCAGAAAACAGCAAAAGTGACATGTCAAAAGCTCTCATTACATGTAAAATGAAGTCTCAGAAATAGAAGAGAATGATAATGAGAGAGGAAATATTCAAGAGAGTTCTTCAACACTGACAAATGATATCTAACTATATATATCAAGAATATCTGCAAACATCAAGCACATTTTCGTCAGCCTGTTGAAAATCAAATGGAAAGAGAAAATCTTAAAAGCTACTAGACAAAGAAATCCCTCTGCTTTCAAAGGAGAAAAAAAAGACTGATGAATTTTCAATAACTGATATCTTCAAAAAGCTGAAAGTGCAAAAATGATAAGAAAAGTTTAGAATTCTTCACCTAGCTAAATATCCTTCAAGCATTAAGATGAAATAAAGACATTTCCAGATAAAATCTGAGAAATTCATTGGCAGCAGATCTACAGTAAAAGAAATACTAAAGGAAGCTCTTCAGGAAGAAGAAAAATGATCCCAGATGGAAGCACAAAATGTAACAAAAGAATGAAAAACACCAGAAATGACAAATATGTGAATTAATGTAAAAAGAATACTGACATTTTTAAAACAGCAATAATCACTACATCTTGTGCAGTGCAAAACAAAATTGAGTAAAATATATGACAATCTTAGCATGAAAAAGCAAGGGAGGTAAAAATAGATTTATACTGTTGTAAGATCTTTCTTCAGCAAACACTGTATTAACCTAAAGTAGACTGTACTAAGTCAAAGACGCATATTGTAACTTCTGTGGTAATAATTAAGAGAATAATAAAAGAATGCTTAACTAAATAGCAAACACAGATGGAAAATGGGGAAAAACATATATATAATTTAAAAACAAAGAACGAAAACACACATGAGGCAATTAGAAAATAAGATGATACTTAAAATCAAGTACATCTTGTAACTGTATTAAATGTCAATGTAGTAAATAATCCAATTTAAAGACCAAGAATGTCCAATTGGATTAAAAAAATGTATATTACAAATAACCCATTTTATTTACTTACTTTTTTTTCTCTGTGGTGCTATTTTGTGTGTGTGTGTGCGCGCGTGCTCACTTTAGGTGCAAGTTTACAGCTCAAGTTAATTTCTCATACAAAAATTTATACAAATATTGTTATGTGACTCTAGTTGCAGTTCCTATAATGTGAAAGAATACTCCCCCTTTCCACCCCAGGTTTCCAGTGTCCATTCAACTAGCTCCTATTCCTTTCTGCTTTCTCACCCTGCCTCCAGACAGGAGCTGCCCATTTAGTCTCGTGTATCTACTTGAACTAAGAAGCACACTCTTCACGAATATTATTTTATGTTTTATCGTCCAGTCTAATTTTTGAAGAGTTGGCTTCAGGAATGGTTTTAGTTCTGGTTAACAAAGCATCTGGGGGCTTCTGGGGCTCCTCTAGTCTCAGTCAGACCATTAAGTCTGATCTTTTTACGTGAATTTGAGTTCTGCACCCCAATTTTCTCCTGCTCCATCAGGGATTCTCTGTTGTGTCCCCTCTCAGGGCAGTTATTGGTGGTAACCAGGCACCACCTGGAAACCGTGGTGGCGTAGTGGTTAAGTGCCATGGTTTATGGTTGCTAACCAAAAGGCCAGCAGTTCAAATCCACCAGGCACTCACTGGAAACCCTGTGGGGCAGTTATATTCTGTCCTGTAGGGTCACTATGAGTCAGAATTGACTCAATGGCAATGGATGATGATGGTGATGATGACAATGATGATGGGCACTGTCTATTTCTTCTGGTCTCAGGCTGTTGGAGTCTCTGGTTTATGTGGCCCTTTCTGTCTCTTGGGATAATGTTTTCCATACGTCTTTGGTGTTCTTTATTCTCCTTTGCTCCAGGTGATTTGGGACCAGTTGATGCATCTTAGATGGCTGCTCACAAGCTTTTGAGACCCCAGACACCACTCATCAAAGTGGGATGCAGAACAATGTCTTAATAAACTTTGTTATAGCATTTGACCTAGATGTCCCCCAAAACCATGGACAAATGACCCACTTTAAATATAAGGTTACGGGAATGTTGTAGTAAAGAAAAATCACAGAATGTTTGGAAATTAAGCAACAAATTTATACATACCTCCTGTGTCAAGGAGGGAATGACAGTGGAATTTAGGAAGCATTCAAACTTAGCGATAATGAAAAGACAACACTTTAAAACTTATGAGATGGAGCTAAAGCAGTGCTCAGAGGGAAATTCATAAATTTAAAAATATTTTTAGAAAAAGAGAGGTTGAAAATGCAAGGACAACAAATGAAAAGTTGTATAAAGCTCAGAGACACATTGAATAAAAGAAGCCAGACAATAAAAGGGAACATAATGTATGACTCCATTTACATGATGCTCAAGATCAAGTAAAACTCATCCATGGCAATAGGGTTTGGGATATCCTTAAAGAATTAAGATGAAATAAAGATGTCTTCAGACACACAAAATCTGAGAAAATTCGTTGGTAGCAGATCTGCAGTAAAAGGTTCTAAAGGAAGTTCTTTAGGAAGAAGAACTTTGGGAGAACTAGGTTATTGTGGGAAGAATATTGCTTGGAAGGAGTCTAAGAAAGCCATCTAGGTACTAGAAATATTCTATATCTTGATCTAAATGGTAGTGCACATAAGATTTCTGCCTTTTATTATACATGTTATACCTCAATTTTTAAAAATCTTCTATAAAGCAGAAAATACCATAAACAAAATTAAAGAAAACTATAATGGGCTAATTTCTAACATATACAATGACAATAGCCTATAGCACCTTCTCTGTGTTTGAAAGTGTTCTAGTGCTTTACATACTCATTTAATCCTCAGGACAGCACTATAAATAAGGCAATACTATTATCCCCAGTTTATAATTAGAAAACTGAGGCACAGAGATCCTATTCTGTGTTTCCATATTTAGAAAGTACAGGTCCAGGATTCAAATTTAGGCAGTATGTCCTCAGAGTACTTGATTTAATTATGACCAATAACAAAAAAAACCCAACAACCCATTAAAGAAATGGTCGAAGAACATGAACAAATAACAGAAAAAATAAACTTATGAAAACATGTTTCTCTTCATTCATTAGAAACTATATACAAATTAAAACAAAAGTATAGTGTGACAGTTCATATAGACAGTTCATATAGTCACCTTGAGTAGCCCAGTTGTTTAAAGCACATGCCAACATAGGTGTTTTGCCGTGAAGGTCTTTCACAGATGTGGTTAACATATATAATTAGTTGACTTTAATTAAGGAGATTACCCTCTACAACGTAGGTGAACCTCATCCAGTCGGTTGATAGTTTTAAAAGCAAAAACTGAGGTTTCCCAGAGAAGAAGAAATTCTGCCTCAACACTAAATTGTCAACTCCAGGAGTTTCCAGCCTAGATTTCAGACTCATCAGGCACAGCTGCATGAGCCAATTCCTTAAAATAAGTTCCTTAATAACTATTTATCTACTTGTATCTATTTACTATCTATCTATCATCTGTTATGGGTTGAATTGTGTTCCCAAAAATGTGGTCAACTTGGCTAGGCCATGATTCCCAGTATTGTATGATTGTCCACCAGTTTGGCATCTGATACGATTTTCCTATGTGTTGTAATCCTACCTCTACAATGTTAATGAGGCAGGATTTGAGGCAGTTATGTTAATGAAGCATGATTCAATCTACGAGATTAGGTTATATCTTGAGTCAAGCTCTTTTGAAATATAAAACAGAGAAGGGAACACAGAAATGAGGGATCTCATCCCACAAAGAATGAAAAACCAGGAGGGGAGCATGTCCTTTGGACCCAGGGTCCCTGTGCTGAGAACTCCTCAGACCAGGGAAGATTGATGACAAGGGCCTTCCCCCCAGAGCCAACAGAGAGAGAAAGCCTTGCCTTGGAGCTGGCACCCTGAATTCAGACTTCTAGCCTCCTAGACTGTGAGAGAAATTTTTTTCACCTTTGTTAAAGTCATCCACTTGTGGTATTTCTGCTATAACAGCACTAGACAACTAAGACACTATCTATCATCTATCTGTCCACCTATCTATCAATCAAATCTTCTATTGGTCCTGCTTCTCTGGAGAACCCTGACTGACACATATAGTATTAACTCTCATTCACCAATTAATACTTTTTAAAAATTTGATGATACCCGTTGAAAAAGTATGTAGAAGTCTAAAAATCTTATATTCTGTGAATGGAAGGATAAATTGCTATCAGTATCTTGGAGGGAATTACAGCAATATTTTAAAAACTTTAAATGTGACTATCCTTTGACCATCACTGTTTTTCTAAAAATTCATCTTATTATGTACACAAATATGAAAAGCTATATATCCAAGAATGTTTTTAAGAGGAATAAAAGGAAACACCCTAAACTTCTACCCATAGTGGACTGATTAAATGAATAGGGTACATGAACACACTGTGTCTCAGTTACCTATTGCTTCATAAAACAGCACCACAAAACTTAGTGGTGGTTCAGCAGGGTCAGTTTGCTCCCCTCAGCATCAGCTGGGTAGGTCGAAGGCTAACAATCAAAATCATCAGAAGCTTTGTCCATTCACATGTCTGGTATTTGATGCTGACTGTCAGTTGGGACCTTAGTGGGGCTGTCAGCCAAACAGCTACAAGTGGCCTCTCCATGTGTCTTGTGCTACCTCACAGCGTAAGGGCTTACCAACAGCAGGCATCACGAGAGAGAGAAAGAGAGAGCCAGGGAGAAGCTGTATCACATTTTATGATGTAATGTTGGAAGTCACACAGCATCATTTCTGCCACATTCTATACCCTAGAAACAAGTCACTAGGTGTGACTCACATTCAAAAGAAGAGGAATAAGATTTCACCTCTTGATGGGAATAATGTCCAAGAATTTGTGAACACGCTTAAAACCACCACAAAATAGAATGTGATATCCACTGTAAGAAGAAAAGCAATGGAGTACATCTCTAAATTTTACATGTCCAAATTTTAACAAGGCTCCAGGAATTGATGGAATATCAATTGAGATGTTTCAACAAACAGATGCAGCGCTGGGGGTGCTCACTCATCTATGCCAAGAAATATGGAAGACAGCTTCCTGGCCAACTGACTTGAAGAGATCCATATTTATGCCTATTCCCAAGAAAGGTGATCCAACAGAATGTGGAAATTATAGAACAATATCATTAATATCATACGCAAGCAAAATTTTGCTGAAGATCATTCAAAAGCGGCTACAGTAGTATATCGACAGGGAACTGCCAGAGATTCAGGCCAGTTTCAGAAGAGGATGTGGAACCAGGATATCATTGCTAATGTCAGATGAATCCTGGCTGAAAGCAGAGAATACCAGAAGGATGTTTACCTGTGTTTTATTGACTATGCAAAAGCATTCGACTGTGTGGATCATAACAAACTATGGAGAACACTAAGAAGAATGGCAATTCCAGAACACTTAATTGTGCTCATGCAAAACCTTTACATAGATCAAGAGGCAGTTGTTCGGACAGAACAAGGGGATACTGACTGGTTTAAAGTCAGGAAAGGTGTGCATCAGGGTTGTATTCTTTTACCATACCTATCTAATCTGTTTGCTGAACAAATAGTCCAAGAAGCTGGACTACACGAAGAAGAACGGGGCATCAGGATTGGAGAAAGACTCACTAACAAACCTGCGTTATGCAGATGACACAACCTTGCTTGCTGAAAGTGAAGAGAACTTGAAGCACTTACTAATGAAGATCAAAGACCACAGCCTTCAGTATGGATTACACCTCAACATAAAGAAAACAAAAATCCTCACAAATGGACCAATGAGCAACATCATGATAAACGGAGAAAAGATTGAAGTTGTCAAGGATTTCATTTTACTTGCATTCACAATCAGCAGCCATGGAAGCAGCAATCAAGAAATCAAAAGACGCATTGCATTGGGCACATCTGCTGCAAAGGACCTCTTCAAAGTGTTGAAAAGCAAAGATCTCACCCTGAAGACTAAGGTGCGCCTGACCCAAGCCATGGTATTTTCAATCACATCATATGCACGTGGAAAGCTGGACAATGAATAAGGAATACCAAAGAAGAGTTGAAGCCTTGGAATTGTGGTGTTGGCGAAGAATATTGAATATACCATGAAAGATCAAATCTGTCTTGGAAGAAGTGCAGCCAGAATGCTCCTTAGAGGCAAGGATGGTGAGACTGCATCTTACATACTTTGGACATGTTGTCAGGAGGGATCAGTCCCTGGAGAAGGACATCATGCTTGGCAGAGTACAAGGTCAGCGGAAAAGAGGAAGACCCTCAACGAGGTGGATTGGCACAGTGGGTGCAACAAGAAGCTCAAGCATAACAACGATTGTAAGGATGGCACAGGACTGGGCAGTGTTTCGTTCTGTTGTGCATAGGGTCGCTATGAGTCAGAACCGACTCGAGGGCACCTAACAACAACAGCATACTTCTCATACTCTATAAATTATGGTCCAGAACAGCTAGGAAATCAAAATGCAAGGCCAAGACTAAAGAAACTGTATTGGAGATATAACCCAAATATATCAATGTGATGTGTTCCTCCGTGAGATGTCAACTCCTCGAGTGTATACCCAGGCCTTGGATATTGTAGCATGTAATATGAATAACAGACTTCATGAGACAGCTGTCCTCAATTCCACTTAATGAATAACTTTTTGTTTTTGCTTCAATGCAAGACATAAAGAATTTCAATTTCTTTAATTTTCAAGTTCTTCAAATAAGTTATCTTTACCATTTTCCCCATTTCAAGTATCTTTTCTCATTTCCCACTCTTTGAAATGTAAGCCATTTAGAAAATGAACTCATCAGCATAAAATTGCCCAAGAAATCAAACCACAAGAACGCATATTCACTTCCAATCTCAGTGTTCCCCAACCTGCTGATGGTGCTAATATGGTTGACTCAATAAATAAACTTTTTGCATGTTATATAGGAAATGTATTTCACAGTCTTCAAAATCTACGGATATTATCACAATTCAAGCTGTTTTTTTTTCCTCTTGTACCAGAGTAGGCAGTTCCCAAGATTCAAATGAGCTATGTCCCAGCATTTGGTTTTTGAATCAGCTATTAAGAACTAGGAGTGTATTTCTCCCCTGACAGAAGCAATAGTATAAATGGTGCATGTGTTCTCAATCTAAACCACAATAATCTGCTTAGTCTGTAGAGTAGCTAAAATAAAGTACTTCTGAGGGGCAGGGTGCATAACAAAGACATCCTATGCCTTGAAGTCAGACCCAGATTAGAATCCTGTCTGACACTTCCCAGTTGAGTAAATCATTTAAAGAAAGTCAAATTTCCTCATTTGTAATATAAAAACCCATTGCCATCTAGTCTATTCTGACTCATACCAACCCTGCAGGACAGAGTAGAACTGCCCTGGAGGGTTTCCAAGCAGTGGCTGCTGGATTCAAATCACCGAACTTCCTGGTTAGCAGCCAAGCTCTGAACCACTGCACCACAACAGCTCCATCTGTAAAACAGGGATCATGATATTTTATTTCCCAGAGTTGTCTTGAAGGTTATCTGAGATTATGCAGTTGGCCATTTCTTTCTTCCTGCATACTCTTCTAAAAAAATTTTTTTTTTTTTCTAGCTTCCCCTTTATACTGGGTTATGCTATCTTACCTCTTCATTCGAAAGCAGAGGGTTTTTTTGTTTATTTGTTCTAAGCTACTAACCAAAAGGAAACCCTGGTGGCGTAGTGGTTAAGTGCTACGGCTGCTAACCAAGAGGTCAGCAGTTCAAATCCACCAGGCGCTCCTTGGAAACTCTATGAGACAGTTCTATTCTGTCCTATAGGGTTGCTTTGAGTCGGAATCGACTCGACGGCTGTGGGTTTGGTTTTTTGGGGACTAACCAAAAGCTTGACACATAGAGGTGCCTTGGAAGAAAGGCCTAGCTATGTGCTTCTGAAAGTCGCAGCCATGAGAGCCCTATGGAGCACAGTTCTACTTTGAAACACATGGGGTTGCCACGGCCATAACTGATTCAACAGCAACTGATGTTTTGTTTTGTTTTGTTTTGTTTTGTTTTGTTTTGTTACACCAGTTATACTATTAGCTAAGCTATAGAAATGGGCTTACCTAAATTTAATCACAGCCTCAAGGAGCATGTGAGAGATGAGTACTGCTTCAACTCTGAACAAACAGGAGAATGGAGCACAGGGCTCCTGCAAGGTCCTTTGGTGATGATGGCTTATATCAGTGGCCATCCATAATCATCAATGATTAAGACCACAGGCTATGAAGCAGGAGTAATCAAGTTCATAAATCTGGATCCACCACTTATCAGCTGTGCAGACTGAAACAAGATACCTAATCTCTTTGTGCCTCAGTTTCCTCATCTGTAAAGTAGGAATAATACTAAATACTAAGATTTATTAAAATATTAAATAAAGCAATGCATATAAAATACTTAGAAGAATGCCTTTCTGATATCATTTTTTATAGCTTGTTGCTGTTGTCATTAGGCATCACAAGTCAGTTTCAACACTTAGTGACTCTGTGTACAAGGGGACAAAACACTGCTGTGTCCTGCGCCATCCTCACAATCGTTGCTATGTTTGAGACCATTGAGCCACTGTGTCAACTATCTCATTCCCTTTTTTCACTGACCCTATTTTTACCAAGGATGATGTCCTTATCCCGGGAGTGGTCCTTTCTGATAACAAGTCCAAAGTATGTGAGACTAAGTCTCCTCATCCTTGCTTTTAAGGATCATTCTGGCTGTACTTGTTCCAAGACAGATTTGTTTGTTCTTCTGGCAGTCCATGATATATTCAATATTCTTTGATGACACCATATGAACACTATATGAGGAAGAACTTAACATCAGCATTGGAGGAAAACTCACTAACAACCTGTTATATGCAGATGACACAATATTGCTTGCTGAAAGTAAAGAGGACTTGAAGCACTTACTGATGAAGATCAAAGACTACAGCCTTCAGTATGGATTATACCTCAACATAAAGAAAACAAAAATCCTCACAACTGGATCAATAAGCAACATCACGATGAATAAAGAAAATATTGAAGTTGTTGAGGATTTCATTTTACTTCCATCCACAATCAACACCCATGTCAAGAAATCAGATGACACGTTGTATTGGGCAAATCTTCTGTGAAAGACTTCTTTAAATATTAAAACTCAAAGATGGCAATTTGAAGACTAGGGTGTGGCTGACCCAAGCCATGGTCTTTTCAGTCACCTCATATGTACATGAAAGTTTGACAATGAAAAAGGAAGATCAAAAAAGAATTGACACCTTTGAATTATGGTGTTCATGAAGAATATTGAATAAACCATGGGCTGCCAGAAAAATGAACAAATCTGTCTTGGAAGAAGTACAGCTAGAATGATTGTTAGAAGCGAGGATGGTGAGACTTCATCTCACATACTTTGGACATATTATCAGGAGAGACCAATCCCTGGAGAAGGACATCATGCTTAATAAAGTAGTGGGTCAGCAGAAAAGCGGAAGACCCTCAACGACATGGATTGACACAGCGGCTGTAGGAAGGGGCTCAAGCATAGCAGTACTTGTGGGGATGGCACAGGACCAGGCAATGTTTCATTCTGTTGTACACAAGGTCACCATGAATTGAAACCAACTTGATGGCATCTAACAACAAGAAGCCCCAAAAGATTTTTAAACTAAAAAGAGTACTTACATACTTCTCAACTAATTTAGGAAAATATTGCACATTAATTTCAAAAATGTATATATATATATATATTTTTTTTTTTTTTTTTTTAGTTTGGAGCCCTAGTGGCAAGGTGGTTAAGAGCTCAGGCTGCTAACCAAAATGTCAGCAGTTCATATTCACCAGCTGCTCCTTGGAAACCCTATGAGGCAGTTCTACTCTGTCCTATAGGGTTGGTATGAGTCAGATTTGACTGGACAGCAATGGTTTGGTTTTGGGGTTTTCCTGGGTCCTTATTTGTACATTCAGGATTCAAGGCTTTAGGTGCTTGTTATGGATTGAATAAAAAAAAAAAAAAAATTTTTTTTTTTCTATAGTGTCCCTCAAAAATGTGTTGGAATCCTAACCTTGGCACATGTGGACGTAATTCCATTCAGGAATAGGGTTTTCTTTGTTATGTTAATCAGCCAAATCGGTGTAGAATATTTCTTAAATCTACTCACTTTTGAGCTATAAAAAGAACAGATTAGGCACAGAGAGGTAAGCACAAATGGACGGGGGGAAGATATATGCCTTGTGGAGATCACCAAGGGATGGAGAAACACCAGGGCTACAGAAATGGGAAAAGATCTTTCCTCAGAGGCAACAGAGAAAGAGCCTTCCCTTAGAGTCAGTGTCCTGAATTTAGACTTATAGCATCTTAACCTGTAAGAAAATAAATTTATGTTCTTTCATGCCTTTCGCTTGTGGTATTTATGTCACAGCAACACTAACAAACTAAGACAGGGCTCATAGTGCACACTGATTAATCAGTGTAAGGGGATGAATATCAGTTCACAAATTAAGTATGAAAATGTAACTGCACTGTGTTTTATATACATTTTTATATAGACCCTACTAAGCCAAGATGACAGAAACTTTTATCTCTGCATTTCAGGTTTTCTAGGAATTGTGTTCCATTTGTAGGGACTTCATACAGTTCCAAGACATTGGCATTGTAAAACAGGGGCATTGTAAAAACAACATGTGGGCAGTGTCTGAACTCTTTTCACTTCATAAGGGGGAAGGAGCTTCAAGATTGACAGCCCAATGCTGGTTCTTATAAGGCAGAGTTCAGACAAGCCTCGTCTCTCTGCTGTCTTTATCAATTCTGACACCAACTTTCCCTCCCACTGCTCTCTCTACTTCTCTGTAAAAAAAAAAAATAAATCTACTGGGTTAGATAATTCATTGCAATGGCCACACAGAACTCACAGACAATGCTCATGATTATGGAGTTTATCAGGGAAATAACAGGTTACAATTCAGGTAAGAAACGCTCAGGATAGTTCTTCCATTAGGATAGCCTCTTCCAGCTGTGCTCGCAGACATGCCTCTCTAGCCCTCAGCTTTTGCCCTGCTTGGGCAAGTGTTACAATGCTGTTTTAACTCTGCGGACAAGCATTCAGAGGCGCTCTATTCTGCCAACAAGCCTCCTGCCCAAAGGCACTCAGTTTTCTCACTGGGAATCCCACCAATCCATCTCTTGCCTTCATTTCTCTGCCATCACTTCTCAGGCTCTCTCTCTCTGTCCTGGTTCCAGGAGCTTCTCAGCACAGGGATCCTGGTCCAAAAAACACGCTATCCGCTCCTGGAGGTTCTTTCTTAGTGGTGGTGGGGTCTTCTCTTTCCCACCTCTGGGGTGGCTCATTTTAAGCCCAGCACATTGGCAGCGTTACCGGAACAAGGTTCTTGCCTCTCACTGGTCAAGAGTGACCAGGTAAAGCACATAGTTTTCCACGCAAGCAAAGCTTTAGCGAAGAGGCTTGCAGATGGAGACAAGGGAGGCCTAGAGCAATGCTTAGCCTCATCTCACAGAACAAAAGACGGCCCGAGTTTTTTAAAGTTCTTCGGCAGGAAAAGATTCATGTTTATTCATAGGCACAGGCAGGGATATGTTAACTAATGTGCTCACGCAGCAGCTTTCCAAGATGGCTCCTGTCCTGGAGGCCTCCAGGATTTATAGCAGGACTTATTATGGGGTGTCATGCCTACACAGTCTCTCACTCTCCAAGTTCGATCCCCCAGCTGGGGCTGTAGCCCCTCACTGCCCCCAGTGGAAGGTCACACAGCGGTCACAGGTGGATGTTCTGCACATGTCCCTGGGCCTAGTTTTCTCCAGCTGCTTCTGAAAGACAACTTTAAAGAAGTTTGCAGGCTATTTTTAGATACCCTGCCCCATTGTTCTGGGGAATGGCTTTATTTCTGTGCCCTGGCCCATTTCTTATTACTTTGTTGGTAGGTTTGGGAGCCCCTCTGTTCTCTGTCTTACTAAGTCTCTAGGTTCTATACTCAACCCCCGTTACCTCCTTGATAGTATAGTCTATTTCTCTTTTACTTGCTTCTCCTCTAACTACACCAGTCTCATCACTATTTTTCAAACAGGCACCCTCTAATCTCAGGGTCTTTGCTCCCTGTCTTACTCCCCCCTGAGAGACTTCAACCCCATAAATCTTTATGGGAATGTGGATGGAGGCCTCTGCTTCTGTAACTTCTTCATACCGGACTGGGGCATTGTTCTTGCCTAACCAAGTAGAAGTCTCTCGCTACCTGATTTAAGTTACTATCAGGGCCCCTTCTTGGGGAATCAGTTGATAGTCTTGCATGACCAGGAGCTTGGTCTGACTAAAAGCTTAAACAGGCAGCAGCCGAACGTGAATAGTACTATTCTCCTAGTCAAGGCTGTAGACACTACTGTGCTTACTGTCATGGAAAGATCTTGGTAGTCTAAATCAGGGAATTATTTCTTTTAAAAGCCCTTTTCTTTTTATACATTTAGACAATAGTCTTAGGAGGGCATCCCTGCCACGGCATGTAGCATCATGGAAGGTTTTACTGGGGCACATATAATACTGTCTCATCATTCTTCATCCATCCTGTCTTATCATAAGAAAAACCCCTTCTTTTCTCTTAGGGCATACACCAGAGCAGTTAGCTCAGCTTTTTGGGCTTGTGTTTCTGGTGGTAAAGCTCTTGTCTCAATAACACCAGTCTAGGTGACAATTGTATAAAAGGGTGGCAGAGTTCAAAGTTTGGCACACTTTTAAGTTTAACTCTGGGGTATCTAGGAGGAGGGCCCAGAAAAGTAGAAACCAAGTAACAGAGGGGAGTGTTTTCTACACTGCCCACTAAACATATTGCCGTCCCCCTCTTTTGTTTTTTTACATTCTCTGGCCCAATTCACAGGAAAGGGGAAAAGCAAAGTTCTTTACCTTAGGCTTTCTGTCAATCCCAATGACTGTACAGTCATGACTGGAGTGTGGGCCTGGATTTTGGGTTAAAATAGACAAGGCAGCTTTTGTGTTTAGCAAAAATTCAGTCTCCCTACCTCCCATGTCGAGAGTAACTCAAGGCTCTGCTGCAGAAATAGTGATGGTCTTCTGGCCAGGAGCTGAGTGGACCTCTGGGCCTAGTCAATAGGGCCGCTCTTCCTCTTCCTCTTCCTCTTCTGAGAGGGACAACAGGTGCTGTAGGCCTGCCTGGACTGGCCTCTGGGGGAAGTCAACTGGACGCCCTGTTATAGAATGCTCAGGACAATCCACCTTAATGGCCTCTCTTTTTTCAGTACCCACATTGGTCTGGCTTGATACAGACTGATGAAGAAATTCTTGTGGAGGTCTTGCTCTTCAGGATCTGTTGGGTTACCTTGAGGTGGGCCCTGAAGTGCTACTGCCAACCATCGGGCCTTTTTTTTTTCATTTTATCCTCTGCTGCCAGGGCCCTGTTCTTAAAGACCTTAAAGGCTTCCTCAACCAGTTGTGAGAGTGGAGTCTGGGGTCCTGTCTCTATCTTTTGCAGTTTCTTTTTAATAACTGCTGTTATAGGTAGCAGTCTTTTCTTTTGGGCTCTCAGGGTCAGACTATTTCCTAAAAGCCTCAGTCGGCCTGGTGAGGAAGACTGCTGGGTTTTCTTCTGCTGTCTGGGTAATAAATCCTTTTAACCTATTATAATTAACAGGCTTGGCTAAACCTCGCCTAGTACACATGCAACTAAATAGTTGGCTCTTTTTTTTTTTTTTTTTTTTTTACCATCTCTATTGTAATCCCAATTCAGCTCCGCATCGGGGACTGTTTCTTCTCCCAGTCTGAAAATAACATGTCTTGGTTGTGGACAGGTAGCATCGTCTGCCTGTTCACCAGCCTTAGTCAGGATCTTAGTCTCTTCATCCATACTACAACAGTGAGTTAAAATGACCATCACATCTCTCTAGGTCAGATTAAAATTCAAGCTGTATTTCATAAATTCATCCTTAAATCTCTCAGAGTCTTGTACACACTCTCTTATCTTTTTTTTTGCATAATTTCTTAAAGATTTCTCTAATTTATATATACCATAAATAGGAATTAAAGTTACCAACCATACCCTGAGCATTGGATGAATGAGCTTTTTCTGACTCTCGTTTTACAAAGGACGATAAATTTAACATTACCTTTAACACACAAAGTTTGTCTGAAGAAAACAGAAAATATAGAAAAACTTATGTGTGACAACTAAGTTTTCACCATTAGCTTTTGTTGCTGGAGGCCTTCAGTGAATCTATTTAAAACATACTAAGCGTTTTCCCTGAGGGCAAGCTGTCCCTCTTTGGTTTACCTATTAATAGTCATGGGTCACTTATTCAGAAGCAGAAGTGGAATCTAAGACAAAACGGAGTCTGAGCCATGAGGTAGATCTCCTCTGAGAACCTGGTTTAAGACGTAATTTTCTGTATAGCAAGAGGGTAAGTTTGATTACAAACATTAGACAGGTACCTCATGCAACATTGTCTAGAAGACGGATTAAAATGATTATTGATTTACCCTAAACATAACTCTCAGTCTAATCTTCGGAGTCGGTTTTTCAAAACAGACTGAATTCTTCAAAAAAAAGCACAGTGCCCAGAACAAAAAGGTCTTGCTAGTTTATCTGGACAATTGTTTGCAAAAGGACTCCCAGAGGCAATGACCTATGTGGGCTGCCTCAACTTCCACGAGAGTCAGAAATCTGGATTTTAAGAGAAATCCGTACAACTCTTCCATGATTCCCTCTTATCATGATCTTGTTATAGAATCTTTGATTAAAAATATTCAAGCACTAACTGTTTTTAAGATCTCAGGCACCATACAGCAAATCAGGAGGTAGAAAAGAAACACTAACATTAGGCCAATTGTCCAAAATAACCAATGAAGCCATGACCCCAAGGCCTTTGAACCAAGGAAACAAATTTCATGAGGTGTTTTTTCACGCATAAGAAGCATCAGTTAACTGTTTTTCATGTGCCTCAGCAACAACTACATTCTGTCTAACCTAAGACTGATATTCTAATTTGTAAAATCATAGCTCAAATTTCAGGCACCTTTCTGGTCATGATATCTACAACTTTGTTAAGTTTGTCAGCAAGAACGGCAACAAAAATAACTTCATAGGTAAATGATGTGAATTCTCTAATCAAACCATTGGCTTTTAATGTTAGACTCAAAAAATAAATTAACCAAGTTAGCAAGAACCCAAAGAAAAAGAATCAGGCACTTTTTATGACTTTAACAACATGGCCCCTGTAATTTATATCATGTTAAATAGACCTTTTTAGTATTTTTTCTTCATAAAAATTTTTGTGGCTTTCCAACTTGTCAGGAGTTTATCATAAGTTACCAAGAAACGATAATTCAGTTATTTAACCCAAAGATCTTAAAATAAAAATCTTTGTTTTTTCTTAAAGCCCTGTGGCTTGGTTTCCGACTCAGGAATCTTATTCTAATGACAGACTGAAACTGTCTTTGAAGCAGATTCAATTTAACATCAGTAAGTTACCTAAAAGATCTTAGAAATTATTGTAAGCCTGTATACTGTAAAACACAACTAATTGAAAAAAAGTTTCTTTAAATATTCCAAATTTTCATTCGACTTTTACTATTTCTCATATTTTTTAATTTGATTTTATCAATTGGCTTTGGAACTCAGCTGACCAATTAACATTTCTCCAGGCCATTTCAGGGTGTTCCATTGTGGCCTTGGCAGCTGAGGGATGGGGGCTAAGGAGTCCTGGTTTTGCCCCATTTTTACCTGCCTTTTAACTCAAGGTAGAAGACAAGATGAGCCCATTCTGATTCATTTACATACTGAGGCATTTTGAAAGGCTATCTACCCAGCCCCATAGGGTCGCTATGAGTCGGAATTGACTTGAAGGCAGTTTTTTTTTTTTTTTTTTCTTTTTAATCTACCCAGTAAATACCAAAGCTCTTTAGAAATTTTGTAAACGAATCCAATTGTTAGCTAGGGAGGTTGGAAGCTGGAGGGAGTCATCCCAATTCCAGACATTTTGATAGGCAAAAGACAACAAGTTCTTTCTCTTTTGCTGTTCTGGAACTACTTTTACTTTAAGACAAAATTACCCTTTTTCTTCAAACCACCTAGAGCAAAAGATGACCAACTGCTCAGTAAACAGCCCAGTCAGTAAATTCTCAGGAGTCTCCACAAGCATGCTCCAATGCAACCTGAATTTCTCTTCACCAATTAATTTCTATGCAACACACACATTACACATAAGACACAGACAGAGGTGACTGAGATAATCTCGCAGTCTCAACCTCCCAGACAGCCCCGGTCACACATAAGACAAATAAACAGAGAGTGCTCGGACCAGACAAGTCAGAAATGGCTTAGTGAGGTCTAACATATTACTAGGAATATCTGAATCTCCCCTTTGATCTTCCAGATACCTCTTATGTCCTATACGGAACAGAGGGCCTTCATCTCTCAATCCAGAGACCTCTACATCCATTCCCCTAGAAACAGGGTGTACTATCTAGAGGCAGACAATATCCAGACACACAAAATGAGGGAAGAAACAAGTGCCTGGGCAAAAGGCCAGCTTGAGAGGAAAGCAAAGAGAGGAGAAAGGCAGGCTGCAGTTCCTGGCAAGAATGCACTACCAGCAGGTCGGAAATTCCCTACTGTCTGGGGTCAAACAGACGGCGTCCCTTGGACCATAGGGCTTGAAAAGCCTGTCGCTCTGGGGTTGCTCCATGAATGTGTCCCTTGGTCCCTAGGGTCAAATGACCCGTCTCACTGGGGACAATCCCAAGACCTTTCTGTACTGATTTCTGACGTGGAGACCCCTAGTCCCTGAAGTTTAAGGTATCTCTTGGTCCCTAGGGTCAAATGACCCGTCGCACTGGAGACTCTTTAGAAGACGTCCCTTGGTCCCTAGGGTCAGTTTAGGCCCATCGCTCTGGGGACGCTTCACCCTTCACTAATGCCTCCGACCCCCACAGCACGAGACACCCGTCCGTGGGGACTTCCGGGTGGCCTTACCCAGGGGAGTGACTCATCCGCCACTCGGATTTCTGTTGAGTCCTTGCCATTGCGCTTCATGTTTCCAAGGAAAAACAGACAGAAAGACAGGAAGTTTGTTCGGGAGAAAAATGAAACTAAGGTTTGGCTGCAAGGAGTAAAGGGGAAAAGTCCTTACACAGCGGAGAAATGCGAGAATAAATCAGTCTCGGCAGCTGCTTCCTTCATCCTCCAGGGTCAGGCAATTCTCTCCAAACTGCTTCCGCAAGAGAAGGGGACACAAAGAATTCCTTTGTGCCTCCTGGCTACTGGCTCACCAAAATTGTTACCAGAATAAGGCTCTTGCCTCTCACTGGTCAAGAATGAAGATGCATGGCATGTAGTTTCCCACACGAGCAAAGCTTTAGTGAACAGACTTGCAAGTAGAGACGAGGAGGGCCTAGGGCAATGCTTAACCTCATCTCACAGAACAAAAGACGGCCCGAGTTTTTAAAAGTTCTTCGGCAGGAAAAGATTCATGTTTTTTCATAAGCACAAGCAGGGAGATGTTAACTAATGTGCTCACGCAGCAGCTTTCCAAGATGGCTTCTGTCCTGGAGGCCTCTGGGATTCATAGCAGGACTTATTATGGGGTGTCATGCCTATGCAGTCTCTCACTCTCCAAGTTCGATCCCCCAGCTGGGGCTGTAGCCCCTCACTGCCCCCAGTGGAAGGTCACACAGCGGTCACAGGTGGATGTTCTGCGCATGTCCCTGGGCCTAGTTTTCTCCAGCTGCTTCTGAAAATAAATAAATAAGGCAACTTTAAAGAAGTTTGCAGGCTATTTTTAGATACCCTGCCCCATTGTTCTGGGCAATGGCTTTGTTTCTGTGCCCTGGCCCATTTCTTGTTACTTTGTTTGTAGATTTGGGAGCCCCTCTCTTCTCTGTCTTACTAAGTCTCTGGGTTCCACACTCAACCCCCTGGTACCTCCCTGATAGTATAGTCTATTTCTCTTTTACTTGCTTCTCCTCTAACCACACCAGTATCTTCACTATTTCTCAAACAGGCACCCTCTAATCTCAGGGCTTTTGCTCCCTGTTTTAGCAAAACTGACCAATTCCTTTGGTGGGTCACAATTACCTGTCACACGGTCCAGCCCAATCACTTGGGCGGGAGTTACAAGACCATGGCTAAAAAGGGCACACAAAAATGGTCCATTGCATTGGAGGCATGTAGCACTTCATGTCAGCTGTCCACCTAGGTGTCTGCTGAATCATCCTGTTGGGTCCTCAGTCATCCCTTCACATGGGTTGCTCATGAAGCATTCCTTATCCGTACTGAGTGGGCTCAAGTTTGGTGGCTCTGCTACTTCCATGCCTCACCTGAATCTCTGCTCTTTTCATGCCATCCTGGAGCTCAAAAATTTCTGTGCAGGTGTCTAATACCCTGGAAATATGCAGCCATCCCCTCTTCACTGCCCAAGGGTTTGACCAGAAAGCAGGATGCAGAACCTTTCTATCTGGAAACCACCATCATTTATATTCACCTCACTTCTCTTTCATCCCCTACTATGATTTAAGGTGTGAAAAATCCTTGAGTGGTCTTGACAGCAATGGTAGGTGGGTTTCTTCTAGTTATTACCTGATTGGGTTCCATGCTCTGGAGCAGTCGAGCCAGATGAAACATACTCCAAGTCAGTAAGAGTGAGAAAGTTTATTCAGATGTATATACATCACCAGGGACCCAGCAGCAACACAGGCTGTCTCTATGGAGTCCCAAAGAGCAATTTTACATGAGAGCTTATACAGAATTTTAAAAGGGTTAGAAGTGTCTTTGTAGTCTGAAGATGGCCTGGTCAGAGGAGTTATTCATTACAAGGTAGGGACAAAAGACTATCAGACTAAAGGGACACATGCCGGAAATCTCTTTATCAGGCTAAAGACATACGTATCAGACACCTGGGCTCTAATCTCCATGTGGGGGATTGAAAGTCACAGATGGTCGGACAGAACAAAGCAAAGTTATTTTTGTCAGATCAAACAAAAAATTAAGTCATTAACATTAAGTCAAAACAAAGTCATTAACAAAGGTATGCGAAAGAGGAGGCAGGCAGAGGAAAGAAAAAAGCTTAAGGTTCATCATGGCATTAGCTATGTCAAGCTCTCAGTTGCCCATTCTGAAAAAGGAGAAAACATGCAAGGGAGTATTGGGGTCACATAGTGGCATTAAAGAAGGGAGCAGGGTGTTGTATGTGGCATATATATATACATATATATATACTTATAATTTGATGCTGTATTATATGTTATGTTAGCATTATTTGGAGGCCATTCTGATACTACCTTGCTTAGATTTTATTTGTTCTGGAGCTTTCTTTGTGATCCTATTTGTACTGACACCCTTATAGCATCATCAGTCGTTGCCGTTGTTACCTTAATCCTCCTAGATGCTTTTTCTCTGCACTACCTCTTGTCTTTCTTGATTGGGAGCCTCTCTATGTCCATTTATATCACATCTCTATTTTTACTGGCATTTTTGAGCTAGTTTTTAGTTCATGCAGCTCTGTTATTTTCCAGGTCAATTTGATTTATATTTACAACGTTTTGTGAGAAGCTATATAAAATGCGTTCTCCCATTTTGTCATTCAAAGAAATCTTATCACATTTCCCCGAAAGACCAAGGACAACTTGAGGATATTTCTCATTCTTTTTCTGAGGTAGTTTTATGCTGTGCTCTATTAAATTTCAATTTGAATTGCTTGAGGTTTAGTCTTTTGAAACTCTTTGAAAATATGGACATTTGTTTATCAATGTAACATCTCTTTTCTGGCTGCAGGAAAGGAGACCTAAATCCTAAATAAGAGAGCCATTTCTCCATAAAGGCTTATTTAAGTAATATATTATTATTATTAATAATAAACCAAAAAACCCAGTGCCGTCGAGTCGATTCCGACTCATAGTGACCCTATAGGACAGAGTAGAACTGCCCCCATAGAGTTTCCAAGGAGCAGCTGGTGGATTTGAACTGCTGAACCTTTGGCTGGCAGCCATAGCACTTAACCACTACGCCACCAGGGTTTCCAATATATTATATTAATTATGTATATATATGCAGCATCTAGCATTTTTTTCTAATTTAAAAACAATTGAACAAAGTAGTATTGGCTCATGGTCAGGGGTCAGGGACAGAAAAAAATAAATCTAGAATTACAAAAAGAAAAGAAAAAGTTGTGACCCAGACGATTTACAGTAAAATAAGACAATAATATCCTATTTTTTCAAGCCGTCAGCACTCAGTTCTGTTGCTGGCACCTGTACGCCTTTAATTAAATAGGGTTCCTGCCTCTCACTGGTCAAGAATGAACAAGTGAGGCACGGAGAATTTTCCACAAGAGCAAAGCTTTACTAAAGAGGCTTGCAAGCGGAGACGGGGAGGGCCTATGCAACACTTACCTCCGTCTCCCAGAACAAAGAACTTGCATGGGTTTTTTAAAATTCTTGGGGTAGGGGGAGATTCATGTTTATTCAGAGGCATAGGCAGGGTTTTCCAGCAAGTGGCCCATTTTGGGTGGGGATGGGTTAACTAAGGTGCGTGCGCGGCAGCTTTTTAAGATGGCTTTAAAAAAAAAAAAAAAAAATTTTTTTTTTTTTTTTTTTTTTTTTTTTTAGGACGGGTCCTGTCCTGGAAGCTCCTGGGATCCACAGCAGGACTTATTATGGGTGTTGCACCTGCGCAGTTGCTTGTTCCCTGAGCTCGATTCCCCAGCTGAAGCTGCAGCTGCAGCTCCTTACTGCCCCTGGTGGAAGGTCACACAGCCATCACAGGTGGATGTTCTGTGCATGCTCCAGGGACTAGATCAGGTTGGTCCTTCTGAAAAACATCTTACGAGGCAGTACATAGCTTGTTCTTTCTTTATGGCACATTCCAGGATGGGGGCTTTGTGTCATTAGCCAAGCACATAATTATGTAAGTAAGTTGCAAGTTGCAGGTGCTGCAGGGCTACTTGCCTAGGGGCTCAGTCCTTGTTTCTTCCCTATCTCAGTTCCTTGAGACGATGATAGTCCTCCATCTTGATACTCGGTGTGATCATGCAGCCTGTCCTTTTAAGGACAGATTGTGTTATTTTTTTCCTATAGATGGTGTCAAAAATAAACATAGTTCCAATCACATTCAGTTTTAGAAACTATCAGAAGCGTATTTTAAAGCCAATGAAGAGGAGAGACAAATAGAATAAGCCATAATTTCAAATACTAGAATTTACACTGACTTTTCATAAAGTTGGATACAGAAAACCTGACAGATAAATGAGAGCCATGAAACAGATAGAAAAAAAAATCACTGAGTTTATTGCATGGTTATTTACAGCAAAATTAAGAACAGATAAAATATATAAATTGATAACTCTTCCAAAATGTTCCTGTTTTATGACTCTCTGTAATTTTCTAAGCTGCATCACAAAATGTGATGCCTTCATTTCCTAATATCACAAGAAAGAACAGAAGAACAGAAATTATTGTTTCACAGCTCCGGAGGCTAGCAGTGTGGATATAGGGTGTTGGCAGGACTGTGTTCTCTACAAAGGCTTTAGAGGAAGCTCCTTTCTTGCCTCTCTCAGCTTCTGGTAGTTCCAGGCATTCCTTGGCTTGCAGGTGCATCATAGCTCCCTCATCACATGCCTGTCTTCTCTGTGTCACTTCTTCTCTTTTATAGGACATCACTCAGACTGGATTAGGACCTACCTTACTCCCAAATGACCTCATGTTAAACAAATTGATAATGTCTTCCAAGACTGTATTTCCCAAAAATGGTCATGTTCATAGGCATCAGGGGTTAGGATTTCAACATTTTTTGAGAGATGCAATTTGATCCATAACACATGAAATATGTATAAAAGTAGCAATTGAAACTGATATTTTTAAAAAGAAAAAAGTCAGACTAAATATATTTGAGCAAGTTCCTCTCTTCTTGTACCTTTGGTGTGAATGAGCAAAAACAGCAGTGTGTGACGTTTCATGAGAGAGAGGGAGAATGTGATAGACAATTTGACTTAGGATCTCTGCTGTTAAACCCAACAATTTCAGCTGAGTTTTGTAATCCACAAGGTATTGTATACATTCAGAGGCAATTTCGTGCACTGCCTCTTGATAAATAATCTAATTGATTGCTTTATACTTTCCCCATAATTAATGTTGGATTTCTTCTAAGGGAAACATTCAGAGGCCTTATTTTACATTCCATTCTCAAAAAGGGATTTTATAGTATTTTATCACCACACTGGAAACACACAGCTACCCTCTCTGAATTGGTCCTCTTTGGAAAAGTAGCAAATTTATGCCTTCTTGATGGCCACAAAAGGGGAGGCAGCAGGGGACTATAGGAGGCTAACAGGTCCTGGCAGAGCTAGAGCTCCTCAAGGCAGCCTGCACTTAGGAACACGATTCTGTTACCAATTGGTCTAAATGGCCACGGGCAATGGGAACCATTATTCTGAGATTGGGTAAACATAAGTGAGAACTAGAAATTTCTTTGTTTCTAACAACAGCAAGGCTGTGCTTTTTAAAGCCCTATTCTTAACTGCAACAATAGAAAAATGCTCCTGATAAAATCTTAAGTTAAAAAAAAATGAAATCATATCTATGCTGTGATTATGAATGTGTAAATTTCACAGGTATAACAACAGAAATGAAAGGAAATATAGAAAAGTAAAATGTTTTACTTTTTAAAAAAGATTATTAAATTATAAGTGATTCCACATTTTTCAGGTTTTGAGTCTTCCTTGTTAAAATACGGTTTATACAATACACACTAAAAAAAAATCCTTAAATTATAAAAAAAATTGTAACTTCACGTGTTCCCAGTTGAGACTCTTAATATTTCAGTTCCCAGGTATTTTCAGTATCCCTTGATCCTTTTGGTACATTTCACCCGAATAAAAGGGGCATTCAAGTTGGTAACTTGCCAACACCCAGCTGAAGCATCTCATGATTGCAAAGGACCTTTAGAAAATGCTGTAACAAGTTACCACAAACTGGGTGGTTTACAAGAATGAAATTTATTTTTTAACAGTGCTGGCAGCTAAAAGTCTGATATCAAAGTGTCAGCAAAGTTGATTGCTTCTGGGGGCTCTGAGAGAAAATCTGTTCCATTCCTCTCCTAGCTTCTGGTGGTGGCCAGTAATCTTTGGCATCTGTTTACATATAGCCGTACCACTCCAATCTCTGCCTTTATTGTCACATGGCTTTCTCCCTGTGTGTCTCTTCACATGGCCTTCTTCTCCCTGTGTGGGTCCGTGCCTCTTCCGATGTGGATGACAGTCACTGAATTAAGGCCTGCCCTAATCCAATGTGATCTCATTTTCTCTTGATTACATCTGCAGTCCCTATTTTCAAAAAGGTCACATTCAGAAGTTCCTGTTAGACATAAATTTTGGGGAGAAGGGAGGATATTGTTCAACCTAGTACATCTTCCATTTTTTTTTTTAATTTTGCTATGAGTTTTACATTCTCAGTTTACTTATTTTGATTTTGATTTTTTTCATAGACTCCTGTGTTGTATATGTTATATGCTTTCATAGCTCTTAGAATATTAATCAGCATTTTTCCTGCATTACCTCATCTAGCTCTCTCTGATTTTTTTTTTTTTTTTTTTTTTTTACTGTTTTCTCTTTTTGGTCTCTTTTTATGTGATAGAATGTGATTTCTGTTTGTTTTTTGATATATAAATGAAAAACTTAAAGAGCTACTTACTAGTTCTGACTGTAGGAGAAGGGATTTTCCACGGGAAGGCTTCATTTCTGAAAGATTAGTCATACAGTTGACCCCTTCATTAAGTTCCCCAAATTTTGGAAGCCCTTTCTTGTGGTTTCTTCAGGACCTTCTGAGAGTAGTTCTCCAAGCTCCTATTTGTGACCTAGATGCTAACTGCTGCCATTGTGTGGATGCGATGGGAGGAGAGGCAACTGTCAATCCAATCATTCTGATTACAAACTCTACAGTAAGTCTGCTATGACCTGGAGTCCCAGACCACTCTCACTGAATTTCAAGATAATAAATCTCTAAATTCTTGCTTCAAAGAAATTATCTAAATGTACTATTGGAGTTTGTGTTTTTTTTTTAATATATATAGAATTTCACTCTATGTTCCTGCTTTTTTACCCTATTCCTCTTCCTCCTGATCCATTTTAACTCATGCTGCCAAATCTGGAGTTTTGAAGAATAAACATCTTTTATCACTGGTCTCCTTTGTTGCACATATTTTAAGTTATGACCTTCTGCCCCCTGTTAAATCAGTTAACAATTATCCATCTGTTTTTTACCTCCTGATGCTTTTTTAAAATCTTTAATCAATTGTTGTCCTCACTACCACTAATTGGAGCCTTGGTAGAGAGAGAAAATAAACATGTGGGTAATGTTTGGATTAAAGGGAAAACACTAGTGGAAATAGTATAAATTATCCTATTGTAATTCCCTGGATATGGAGACTGGAGACAATAATAGGTGCCTAAAATGTGTGATTGTGAATGGAGTGGTTTGAAAGAAACTTAGGAATTTGATGTAAGCCTATAATGGCATAGCAGGCCTCTGTATCTTGGAGACTAGATAGATGATGTTAGGCTTAAAAAGAAAGGACAACACTGTCTCTAAGAGAAAATATTAAAGTCTTGTTTAAAATGGAAATAAATTTGCGAAGTTGGAAAGACACTGCTCTTTATATTCACATTCAGCAGTTTTCTTAATTCATTTAGTACCAGGCAGTGTATTACACAATGGGTATTAAAAAAGAAAAAAAAAAAGACAAATAGCTCTTGACCTAAAACCCCTTTGCTGTCGAGTTGATTCTGACTTATAGTGACCCTATAGGACAGAGTAGAACTGCTCCATAGAGTTTCCAAGGAGCTCCTGGTGGATTTGAACTGCTGACCTTTTGGTTAGCAGTTGTAGCTCGCAGCCACTACACCACCAGGGTTTCCAGCTCTTGACCTAGAAGGGCTTAAATCTCAGCAGATTTAGTTAAGTTTAAGTTAATGATCCCACCAGAATTGAAAACCACAGACTTAAATAAACACCAATGGGAAGAGTTATATAATTTTTCTCCAAAATCTTTTATCTAACTCTAGAGGCTCACAATGATAAATTAGGGTAGGTATTGCAAAATGGCATCAGGGATAAGTTTTTTAAAGAATTAGTTTGACATGGCTTAGTTTGTATATCAAGGATCCTTATTTGGGAGAGAATAAGGTGAGTCAATAAAGGGCCTAATGAACTTGGCTATATAAATGGTGGGTCAAGGAACTAGAGATTTTTTATGAAATCAATGAGAGTTGTGGCAGAAAAAGCTAATTGTCCCCCAGAAGACCTTCAGCAATAAAATATCACAAAGTTTGATCACACATGAATTGCCCAGCTAGGGAATGCATTGCCCAGCCTCTTTTTTAGCTAGGTGCAAACATGTGGTCAAGCTTTAGCCAATGGGATAGTGGTGTAAAAAATATGTGCAAGGATTTGGTCACATCTTTAATAAGAAACTTTCTAGCCCTTCATTCTCCCTCTTCCTTCCAAAGGCTGGAAAGTCTGTGTGAAAGCAGTGAACCAATTTCAAACGTGTTAACAAAGACAGCCCCCTAGAGCATGACAGAACTGTAAGATAGAAATACCTTAGGTCCCTTGATCAGAGGCAACACAGCCACCTTGGGCCACATACCTGTGCACTGTTACATGAGAAAGAGCCCTTAGATCTGTGGCTCTGTTTCTCTCAGCAGCTTACTCCTATGTGCTAACTAATGTGAATGGAGTAATGATACGAGACTTAGAATAAGAGGAGTTGTAATCAGAAATTAGGATATTAGATTTTGTGATTTCAGATATGGCATAGTTCTGAGGAACAAAAGGTTGAGGACAGGATCATGGAAGGTAGTTGTTAAAAGAAAGTGAAGATAAATAGAGTAAAAGAATGAAAGAATCTGAGTTTAGCAAATGGGGTTAACGATTTACTTAATCTCCATGAGAGGAGGAATGAGGTTGGAAAAATGAAAACTGTAAGTTATATGGAGCCATGGTGGTACAGTAGTTAAGAGCTCAGATGCTAAATCCACCAACCAATCCCTGGAAACACTATGGGGCATTTCTACCCCATCCTATAGGGTTGCAATGGATCGGAATCAACTCGATGGCAGTGGGCTTGGTGTTTTGGTTTTTATAAGTCATATGGCAAAGTTCTCAGTGAATGTAGGAAAATCTTAAATACGGGGAACACAGAGAAGTGGACATTGGCATAGTTGGTTAGCATGAGTTTCCCAAAGTTTTTTTTTTTTTTTTTTTTTCCTGAGAGAGTAGAAGAATAATGTCATAAAAGTAATAATACAGATTACTGGTGATTCTAGTCCATATGCTGTCACTGACTAACGTGGAAAACCCTTTAACATCTCTGGGTCAAAGATCTCTCACCTATAAATGGAGAAAATTGGATTAGATTCTACCTAGTTTTCTTGCAGCAATAACATTTCATGATTCTAACTTAGAATTGAACCCAAACTCCCTAATTCTAATAACAGACCAATCTACTATTTGCTTTAAAACCATAATGCCACTGTACCTTTAATGGGACATAAACCCCGGACCAGTGCCTCTCGGGAAGAGTGATGAACTGGTATATAAACAAGTCACCGTGCTTCTTTCTCCAGCAGAGATGCTCAACTTAAAATGCGTTCTCTCTGTATCTTTGTGCTGTGGTTCACGGCTGTGTGAGCTGATTTCCAATTACCATGATTTGCAGGAAAGTCTAAGCCCAGGATGAAAGGAGGCCTGTGGGAGGAGCGAAGCTGTGTCCTGGCAGGCGGTCTTGGGTGGCCTCTCTCTGACCTGTGCTGTCTTCTTACCAGCTGCCCATGGAGAAGGGTTGCTTATGCGATCACATTTCCTTTTCCTTTAGCTATTAGGATGTTTCCTCTTTCACTCGTTTTTCCCTTTTGATTTCTATCATTCTCACTTTTGAATAGTTCATTTCAAATTATATGTAGGTGTGTCCGTGTATGAGTGTATTACACAAAAATATATGCACATGCATACAACATAGCGTTACTTATTTTCCAAGCTTTCAAATAATCTAATAACACTTTTGATGAATGAGTGCAATGAACGAAGTAATGTTCTGGTAGTCTGCTAATGCATCCCAAGCTTTTTATTTTGGCCTCTTACCTTTGACGGTGATACTTTGCGTCTTTCTAACCCCCTGAGTCCCTTACATTTCCCTCCTTGGGCTTGACCCAGCTGACTTGGGTATAGGTCTCTTGGCACACACTCAGTCTACCACCTGTGTATTTTCCTCACCTTTCCAACTAGACAAACAGCAACACAGGACAGAGATGGAATCGGTCTCTAGTGTAAAGAAGCAGAGTCTGTTGGATTGAGTTTGTCTGTAACAACCACGGAACAGGACCACTTCAGATCCACTTTTTCCTTCCACCTCTGACTCTTGATAAAGAGACCACGTGGAGGCAACTGTTTCTTACGGGCCAGTGTGCAGACCCTGCAGTTAGACTCCCCTCCCAACAAACACCTTCGGGCTTACTCACAGGTTCCTATGGCCACACGGTGGTCTATAATGTGAATATTAACGCTTTACTTTGAAGAAGAAAAAAAATTAATAAGGGAAGGGACATTGATAAATGCTTTCTTTTTTTTTTTTTTTGCTTATTCTCTGCTGTTTCGTTGGTGTTTTACATTTTGATTTTTTATTACTAAGGGAGAGGTTATTGAGACTCTAAAGCTAGCAGAGCTTGCTGTTGGTTGCCATCGAGTCATCTCTGACTCATGGTGACCTATGTGTAACAGAACAAAACGTTGCCTGGTTCTGTGCCATCTTCATGACCATTGGTATGTTGGAGTCCATGTCAGTCATTACTGTCTCTTTTTAGCACTTGTACAGATACTTTGTAGCATTTACCACAATAGAAATTAATAATTTATGTTTATTGATTAAAAGGAGGCCTGCTAACTTGCAGTCTTCACTAGTGCTGGGAACATATCTATATTTTTTACCACTGTACTACTATGCTAGGGTTGCTATGAGTCAAAATCGACTTGATGGCAATGGGTTATGCTATGCCTTGGTGGCATAGTGGTTAAGAGCTCAGCTGCTAACAGAAAGATCGGCAGTTCAAATCCACCAGTCACATCTTAGAAACTCTATGGGGCAGTTCTACTCTGTCCTGTAGGGTTGCTATGAGTCAGAATTGACTCGACAGCAATGGCTTACAGTTTGTAGACACCTAAAACTTTGAGTGAATGCATGTAGTATTATAAACCAAAAGCCAAACCCGTTGCCATCCAGTCAATTCCAACTTACAGCAACCATACAGGACAGAATAGAACTGCCCCATAGGGTTTCCAAGGAGAGGCTGGTGGATTCAAACTGCCAGTCTTTTCATTAGCAGCCAAATTCTTAACCACTGTGCCACCAGGGCCCCATGTAGTATTATAGTATTATTTTTCAAAGTTTTTTTAAAAGTGTTCATGCTTCTGAGGCAGGTGGTTTCTGCAAGGTCCTGTGAAAGTGTTAAACAATGAAATAGCAATAACCCAAGTGTGTCTGTTAGACAAAATTTGAACAAGAATCACACTTTGTTCCTTATCCTGATTGATCATCACAACATTCTTAACTGCACTGGTAATATTCAAAGTATGAGGATAGAACCTACAACTCAAAGTATACACATTTCAGAATATAATTTCCCTTTTTTTTTTTTTTTTTTTTTTTGGAGTCAGCCAGCACTCCAGTGTCATTACTGTGAACATCAGTTATCTCTGCATTCTAAATGCATGGTAGTGCGGTTAGGAGATTTGTGGTTGACATCAAGCCATGTAAACCAGATTTTACTATAAAATGTAATATCAAAGTGTCACTGTGCATGCTTCACTCTGCGTTAGTAATCACTAAGTATTTATTACTACTTTCCCCTCTGAATTAAAGATTGATGCTAAATGAGTGGGTATGATTCAGATAGGATTCATTTTAAGCGCTAGCTAACATGCTTTTTTTTTGAAATGATGGCATAAATGCCTTTTTTAAAATCACATATGCTTATTTTCATTGAAATCTCTCACGTAGATACAAATACTACAAGTTCTGCATGTTTCAACTCAAAATAGGATGAGGTCTTTGAATCTCATAGGACTTTCCTACTATGTATCCAAACCACAGATGTATGTTTGGAAGTTGCTCTGAAGCCACACGTTTAGCCTGTGCCAATGCGATGCAAAGAACAGATCTCTAGAGGAAGGTTGAGGACTAATTTGGCTTGGTTATTTTTGTCATACCTTTTTTTTTTTTCATTCCTACACCCATACTTCAATAAAATATAATTGTTATACCTTAGAATGTTTATAATTACAGCCTTGCTTGCAATTCTGGAATTGCAATTTTTGGTAATGCAGTGGTTAAAGCTCTCAGCAGCTAATTGAAAGGTCAGCGGTTTTAACCCACCAGCTACTCTGGGAGAAAGATGTGGCGGTCTGTTTGCATAAAGATTCACAGCCTTGGGAACCATATGGGGCAGCTCTACTTTGTCCTATAGGGTCACCATGAGTTGAAATTTATTCAGTGGCAATTGGTTTGTTTATTTTTGTTTGCAATTCTGGAAAATTGTAGAATGTATGAGTCTTTATAAATGCACATCCATCATGTCAACAAATTCACATTTTTATTCTTTTCACCATTACTACTTAGAATTTATTTTTTGAAGCTTATTTGAAAGCTTATTCAAAACCGATTTTGTGTTGACATCGCTGCATTTATTTTTAATACTAACCAGACAAAGATATCTTAGATGTTCCCCTTCCTCTCCCATTCCAATTATCATCATATTAGACTAGGCCTTCAACCCTTTACAAGTAGATAGTACCACAGACGTCTAGCTAATTGCCCTAAGTCTGATTCATCCTGCATACAACTATCAAGTGTTTCTAAAACAGTGTTTGTGTCATGGCACACCTCTGTTTAAGGGGTGTCTCTTACAGGAAGTCCAGTTTCCTGCCTCTCTCAAGACCTTCTATAACATGGCCCCACCCATAGCCATATCCAGCCTATTTCAACCTCTCCTCACCACATAACTTGTTTTGCTAGATTTTTAGTCATTTTTCCAATTCCACATAAATTTGCTTACCCTCAGCTTTTACACTTCATATACCATCTAGCTCTCAGTAACTCTGCTTCTTACTCATCCTTCTAGGCCAAATTCTATTCTCATCTTGTGGAGGAGATCTTCTGTTTGACCCTCCAAATCTACTCTCTGCCTTTTTGATCCTGGCCTCTGTCCCAGAGGGCTGGGGGGCTACATCAAGAGGTTTCTTGAACTACCTGTCAGTTTTGTTTGGCTAAAGGGGAACTGGCAGCAGATGGGAGGGAAAGGGAAGTGTGAGTAGTATTTATTCCACCAATTACTTCCTACAAGGTAACCTGGGTCTATGCGCATCCCTCAACTAAAGGCAGCTCTATCCACAGGATCCCTTTCTTCTGTATTCCAGGAATCACTCCATTCCTTAACCCCTTCAGATGGTAATGTCCTGGTTATTACTAGCCCCATGGTAATGTATTCACGGCTTCCATATACTCCACATTCTGAAAATGGACCCTTTATTAAAAAAAAATAATAATAAAACATTGCCATTGAGTATGATTCTGACTCACAGCAACCCTAAGCGACCCTGTAGGACAGAGTGGAACTTCTCCATCAGGTTTCCAAGGCTGTAATCTTTACAGAAACAGATTGCCACATCTTTCTCCTACAGAGTGACTGGTGGGTTCAAACCACCGATCTTTCGGTTAGCAGCTGAGCGCTTAACCACTGTGCTGCTACCAGGGCTCCTTCCCTTCATTAAACTTTCCTAAGGCAATCTATTTCTTGATAGGATCCTTACCGATATATACCAAGAAGCCTTAGTCAATAACTCCCATTCCCTTTCAGATGTTGAAATATATCTCTATTATACTGTGGTGGCTTTAAAATATGTTCACAGATTCTTTGATACTTCTCTCTTCAAAAGATAGAGCCTAATTCCCTCTCTTTGATTTTGGGTTATACTTAGTGACTCACTTCTACCAAGCAGAAAGTGCTGGAACAGATGATGATTTTCCACATTAGGGCATAAAAGGCTTTGTGACTTTCTCCTTGATCTCTCTCTTGGATCATTCATTCTGGGGAAGCCAGTAGCCTTGTTGTGTGGACCTTCAAGCAGCCCTAGAGGGAAGCCACGTGATGAAGAGCTGGGGCCTCTTGCCAACAGCCATGTAAGTGAGGGAAGCAGATCATCTAGCCCTAGTCAAGCCTTCAGGTGATTGCCAACCTGGCTGACATCTTGACTTAACCTCATGAGAGACCCTGAGCCAGAACCACACCACTAAACCACTCCTAAATTTCTGATCCACACAAACTGTGAGATAATAAATGTTTTTATTTTAAGCTGCTAATTTTTGAAGGGCACTTTGTAGCGATACATAATATAGAAAGACATACACACCGACAAACCCATACCCTATATGAAGAGTTCCAGGCCACTGAGGTGGAAAGTACACTCAACATTGGAAAACCCTAGAACTCGTTGCCTTCAATTATGTCATTTTTTTCTTTAGTGACTAATCTTTGGATCCTTCCAACAATTATGCCTCTGAATCTTGTCATCACATTGCTTTTGGTGTATCTTAGTGATCTTCCTGCCCATTACCCCAACCCAACCCAGTGCCCAACAGTACCCCATAATTATGCTTCTTGGACCATGAACTAAACCGAAACCCCACTCACTACTTCTCTAGTACTGAGCATGAAAAGATTTTGCCACAGTCTTCTCTTCCTTTTCCTGTTTATATTATCACATTTAAGACTTAAAGCAGTAACATATGCCTTGTCTCTCTCAACTGTATTGCAACGGGAAGAACCATAATCTCATTCTTCTATATTCTGTTCCTTTCAAGTCTGTTGAATTCTTAATCAAAAGTGTCTATAAATGTGGATAAGTCATACCGTTTATGTTTAATAAATGCTCACTTGTTTTCTTGCTTCATTCTTCTTTTTGCTGTCACCATTACTCCACCCCCCCCCCCTCCAAAACATCATCTATCTTATGTGAGTTAGATAGATTTTATTTCTCCCTGGCCTCCTCTACCTCACTCTCCTACAAATTATGATATGTTCGGTATAGATATTAATCCTTTAGTTTTTTTAATTGTCTGTTTAGTTTATGGCATTTTCACAATCAAATGCATCACCTTCATCCGTAATCCCTAAAGCAATTATAAAGGAAATATTGCTGCTGTTTCCAAGAATCAATTTAGACCTAAATGAAGATGACTCTGTCCTGCTGTTGCTGGGTTGGCTCTCGGATAAATAGGAACATATGTGTCATGTCCAAAGTAAGTGAATAACTTACTCTCCTAGATAACTTGATTTGGCAACAAGAAAATGAGGCCTCTCTGGCTCTTTTTCCTTTCATCCAATACAAACAAGTCTTTGAGACAGCTTCCCTTCCACTGACACTCCATTAACTGCCAATAGTGGTGGAGATGCACACTACAAACATGTAAAGTGTGATACACACAGGCCTGTTTTGGATTGTGTGTCTCTCTCACCAACTGCTGGTAATGTTTGTTCAAATCAAACATGTTTTGATGTGCTTATTTTGTTGTTTTGATTTGAATTCTGTGATAGTGAATGGTTAAAAACAGCTTAAAAAATAATCAGATATCCAAATGTTGCTGAAATACATCCAAAAGCTAACCTTCTGTGTTTAGATATAAATATGGATGCTAATACGGCAGCAACACAGAAATGTGTGCTTTATGAAATTCTTCACACACAGGCTTAAACTATACCTAAACTATCTAGACAATGTGCATATAAACTCAAGAAGGGGAAAGTATATATGACTGGATTATATAATACCAGACTAGGAGGGATAATTAGAGATATTTTGGTTCAACTCTTTCATTTATAAGGAAGTTAAACCTGAGCTGTGTTAGGGTATATACTAATCAATGACAGAACTAGACAGAACCAGATTTCTAGTGACTCTTGGTTCAGTGTTGTTTCAAAAAATTAGAAGTGGTAGCCATGTCATCCAGAAGAAGACAGGCTGAGACTCACCCTGCTGTGCCTTACCAGGCAGTTCTTTGGCTAATCCTCCACGTTCTGGGCTTTGACACTCTGCCTAGATGGTTCAGCCTTACTCTTCCTGTACCCAGGGATAAACATGCCCTTAAGGCAGAATGTCACTACATCAAAAGTATGTTAACACTGAGGTAGTCACAAGCGTGATAATGTATAACAATGAGTAACAGAATGGCTGAAGACCATAAGATTCAGGCCAGCATTATCGCCACTGCCAAACTACATGGAAAGCCAGATACGCAGTACCTTATTCATTAACCATGAGAAGTGATCACAGATATCAAGAATTTATTCTTATGTAATCAGAGAATTTCCCTCTAGACCCTGAGGATAAAAACTCCTAAGCCCACAGGGAACAGTGGTTAAATTAAGTCAGTTAAAGAGCTGATATAATACCACAGGGAATTGTGAATTACAGTAAAATGGAATGTAAATGTCCTATTTAAAGGGGCAGCTGCCATTCATCTGTAGCCAACTGCTACTATTTAGAAATCTGGATGTAATATTATGAAAACTGTCTATGTTTTGAGAGAAAGCCAGACCCATTACACACTGCTGTCACAATTTTTATGTACAGGGTCGCTATGAGTTGGAATCGACTCCACGGCACTGGATTTGGCTTTTTTTTTTTTTGGTTTGGTGACTATTTAAGAACATTCTTTTTAATTACATAAGAAAACATTTTTTCTGGTTTGAATTTGGCCTCTGAGCACTCAGTTTGCATGCAGACTTCCACTGAAAGTCATATAAAACCAGTTGTTGACTTACCTACAATAGAATCAAAGCAAGAGGAGTTATGGCTGTTGTGTGCTGTTAGGTGCCTTTGAGTCGGTTCCTACTCAGTGACCTTGTGTACAACAGAACAAAACACTGCCGGTCCTGTGTCATCCTCGCAATCATTGCTATGTCTGAGCCTGTTGCTGCAGCCACTGTGTCAGTCCATCTCTTTGGGGGTCTTCCCCTTTTTCACTGACCCTATACTTTACCAAGCATGACGTCCTACTCCAAGGACTGGTCCCTCCTGATAACATGCCCGAAGTATGTGAAACCAAGTCTTGCCATCCTTGCTTCTAATGAACATTCTGGCTGTACTTCTTCCAAGTCAGATTTGTTCATTCTTCTGGCCATCCATGGTATATTCAGTATTCTTTGCTAACACCATAATTCAAAGGCATCAATTCTTCTGTCTTCCTTATTCAATGTTCATCTTTCACATGCATATGATGTGATGGAAAATACCATGGCTTGGGTCAGGCACACCTTAGTCCTCAAAGTGATGTCTGTGTTTCTAACTCTTTAAAAATGACTTTTGCAGCAGATTTGCCCTATGTAATACACTGTTTGAATTTTTGACTGCTGCTTCCATGTTGATTTGTTTTTTATGCTTCCATGGGTGTTGATTGTGGATCCAAGTAAAATGAAATCCTTGACAACTTCAATCTTTTCTGTTTATCATGATGTTGCTTATTGGTTATGCAGCCAGTCTAATAAATTTCCTTATAGAGTTCCCACTAAAGATAACGTTGACAATGAGGATCATAAATACCACAAGGTTACTCACTCTAGACACCTGCATCTATATCCACACCAAGGATGTCTTTGTCATTGGCCCAGAGAAACTCCTCCTTCAATAGTTGAGACTCCTTTTCTTCTGTGTTGTGCTTTGTGATTATGTCCAACTTAGTTTCAATGACTCTTCATTTTTTTCTGTTTCCTGGGTGGCCAATCCCCTTCTGATAGAAAATAACAATAATAATAATGATTTCTTCCAAAAATATTTTAATACATCCTTTCTTGTTATTGTGAGGTAGGTTGGCCAGGGGACAGTCCTTTCTCCTTTAGGTAAATTTTGATTCTTCCTTTGTTGACCTTACATCAACTTTGATTGTGCCATCACATGTCCCTCATATCCAAGCTCTTGAGGAACTGCCTCTAATTCTGAATGAATTCAGACTCGTTCATGGCTTAGTGTTCTCGAGGTCGTGGACTGGCATATATTCTAAATACTCAAAAATATTAATATGATAAAGATTAATTTTCAACTAAAATATCAATATCGTTGCTGAACTAGGTGGCATTTATAGCAGCCAGTGTTCTCCCTCCTGGGTCCAAATGGGTATTAGCAACACACAGTCATTTACACAGAAGGAGTGAAGAAATGTTTATATTGTTCTCAGTAGCCAGGGTACAACAAAACTGGCTATTGTGCACCCAAATTACTTCCTCACTTCTTCCTCATCCTTCAAACACAAGTGTTTACAACAGAAGGAATGAAGCATTGGATTTTCACAAAGAATGAACCATGAGCCAATGGGCTCATGGCTGTGGTCCTACTATTACCCAGCTCTTTAAGGGTAGTGGCAATGCTATCTCAATACTCACCTTGTTTAGCATCATCCCTAGGTTATCAGGGAGCTCTCTTTGAAAGCCAGTTGCTAGACAGCAGTTCCAGGTTTTCTATCGGTGTCTGTAGAAACAAGAGTCAGACAGATAGGCAGGTGATTATTTGTAAAATAGGGATTATCATAGGACTCATTTCATAGAGTTTTTTAGAGTATTAAATGAATTAAGGCCAGACACTTAAAATAGTATCTGACATGTGATAAGCACTGTGTAAATTTTAACTATTGTTTTTCTATTATCACCTACATTATCACCTCTGTAGCCGTGCTTTCATGATTTTTTTTTTCCTGATGATTCTGTCCAATTGTTTCCATAATTTCATATATGTTTGTCAAGCATTTGTTCCAATTTCTAGTTTTGAAAATATGGCCATCATGATTTAAAGAAGACATGTTTCTGAAACAGCTCTGCTGTTCGATTTCTCTAACCTTAAATGCCAGCTGCAGAGTTTCCCAGCAGGAAGTACCTCCTGACGTCTCCTCTGTCCTACCACTGCGTTCCTCTTCTGTTTCTTGGTCCAGAAACAGCTAATTTCCTTAGACACTTGAGCTCAAAAAGGCACTACAAAATCAATTCTTAAATCTCAAACAATGAGTATGTTTTTTTTTTTAATCGCAAAAGGCTCTTCAACCAGCTCATCCAAGACTGGTTGCTTCTAGATCATGCACTCTTCCCAAGTTTACAAGTCTTTTCTAAGCCCACTATCGTTTTCATTCTGGATCTGCCCAGGATAACTAAAATAATTTTCAGAAAAAATTTGATTGCAGCAGAGATCATTGTTATTTTAATAAACTGGTCTACCCATTAAGCGGCATGGGATTGGTTACTTTTCATATATTGCTTTCCTTATTCAAAATATTGAAAAGAGATATAATCTTTGTTATAAAGGTGATCATTCTCAGTAATCTATTGCTGTGTGGTAACTCACTTCAAATCTTAGTGGTTTAATGCAACCCCATGTTATTAGGACTGTGAGCTGATCGGGATCAGCTGGGTGGTTCTTTTGTTCTACAGGATATCAGCTGGGTCTACAGTCATCTGGGGGCCCAGATGCACTAGATCATCCCAGATGGCCCCCTTACTCTGGCAGTGGTGCTGACTCTCCATGAGGAGCTTAGTTGGAGCTGTGGAATAAAGCACCTCAGTGTCCACGTGCTCACAGCAGGGCATCTGGGCTCTGAGAAGGACTGCCACAGGCGTTACAAGAGAAAGAAAATGGAAGCTGCTGTTAGTCCTTTTAAATGGAGTACCAGGAATGCAAATGGTTAAGCACTCAACTACTAGACAAAAGGTCAGTGGTTTGAACCCATCCAGAGGTGCCTCAGAAGACAGGCCTGGTGATTTGCTTCCAAAAGGCCACAGCCTTGAAAACTCTACAGAGTGGTTCTCTTCTGCACACATAGGGTCACTGTGAGGCAGGGTCTAGTCAACTTGATGGAAACTAACAATAGTCCTTTTAAGACCTGGACTAAGAAATCCCAGAACATTCTCTTGGTCAAAGTTATGGCACTTTCTATTGGTCATAGCAGTCACTGGATCAGCTGAGATTCAAGGGGAGGAGACAAAAACTCCATATCTTCCTGTGCAGAGTGGCATGCAGACAAGGAGGGGAGGAATGGAAGTGACCATCTTTGGGAACTAGTTACCACAGTAACCAAACCCCTCCTTTTGTCCACAGATTTCCTCTGTTGATGGACAGCAAATGGATTAAGAAAGAATAGTTTGAAAGACAAAATAAATTATGACTAATGTCTTTAAATCTCATGGAAATGAAGAGTCATGGATTGAACTGTGTCCCCCAATAATATCTGTCAACTTTACTAGGTCGTGATTAGTATTGTACAATTGTACAATAGTATTGTACAATTGTCTACCGTTTTGTCATCTGATGTGATTTCCCTATGTGTTGTAAATCCTATCACTATGATGTAATGAGAAAGATTAGTGGCAGTTATACTGATGAGATCTACAAGATTAGTGTCTTAAGCCAATCCCTTTTGAGACATAAAAGAGAGAAGCCAGCATAGAGACATGTGGACCTCATACAACTAAGAAAGCAGTGCCAGGAGCAGAGCACATCATTTGGACCTGAGGTTCCTGAGCTGAGATGTTCCCAGACCAAGGGAAGACTGATGACAAGGACCTTCCTCCAGAGCCAACAGAGAGAGAAAGCCTTCCCCTGGAGCTGGTTGCCTGAATTCAGACTTCTAGCCTACTGGACTGTGAGAGAATAAAATTCTCTTTGTTAAAGCCATCCACTTGTGGTATTTCTGTTATAGCAGCACTAGATGACTAAGACACAAAGTATAAAAAATATGGTCTTGGAGTCAGAAGTTGAGGTTCTAATCCAGGATCTACAGTTTACAAGCTAATGTGATCTTGACCAAATCACCTAAACTCAGTATCTCAGAACAGTCTCTTATAATAGCAGATGGAGGAAAAAAAGGAACTGACTCTGAGAAGAAAAGCACCATCATGGATAAATGGCCAACATGTAACTTCCTAAAAGAAAACCATTCACCAGATTTAGGAAGACAAACCCAGTGTCTCAATATAGCCCCAGGATACTGTCAGGTTCCTCTGATAGTTGACATAATCACAAAATATAGGAGCCACATGGTTGGGTCAGTTCACACATAAGGTCAAAGAAAAAAGGCAAAAATCGCCAGAATGAACTGAGGAACTAGAACCCAGGCATGGGTCAGACAGGCAGAGACAGAAAGGTTAGCATAGTTTTCTGGTCTGGCTGCTTCTGTATCCAGACTCCTTGAGTTAATATTCAATTCTAAATTAGAATTTCTTATCACTAGTTCTGCACCAAAACTGCTTGTAGGATTTTTAAAAACAGAAAAATAGCCTAAGTTCACTTTGCACAAGCTATTCTTCCCACCTGGGCTGCCTTTTTCTCCTGGTTAATTCCAATCCATCCTTTACGTCTTAGCTCGGAAGTCAACTCCTCAAATAAAGTTTCCCAGAGCCTCCTTACCCCCAGGTTAGATTTTCTATCCCTCTTTTGTGTTCCTGTAGATTATTACATTTTTTTTATATATATATATTCAGCTTTCTTGTTTCTCTCCTTCATTATCCTGTGAACTCCTTGAAAATAAATGAATTCCCACTGCCAAAGAGCCCTGGTGATGCAATGATTAAGCATCCAGCTGCTAACTGAAAGGTTGGCAGTTTGAGTCCACCAAAAGGTGCCTCAGAAGAAAGGCCTGGCAATCTATTTCTTAAAAATCAGCCATTAAAAACCCTGTGAAGCACAGTTCTTCTCTGACACACCCAGTGTCACCATGAGTTGACTGGACTCCTTGTCAACTGCTTCTGGTAGCACAGTGGCACTCTCTTCCAGCCATCAAGATAGATAGATGAGAGAAAGAGACTCACATGCCCAGTTTATTTCTACCGTCGCCAACACACACAGGCGTGCACAAGTACACACCGACCCTCTGCCAGGGCGTTCTGAATCAGTAGGTACAGGCAGTGCCCAGGTCATGAGTGAGATCCGTTCCTAAGTCTGTCTTTCAGCCAAATTTGTAGGTAAGTTGGATCAGGTACATACGGTTCTTATTTAGTGCCAGTTAGTCAAATGTTTGTCTAAGTACATAATATATATTTTACTTTTCTATGCATGGGTTGGGTGGGATGCGTATAAAGCACCTAAGGAATGCTTCTAAATTGTGCAATGTTTTCATGAGCATCATAAAGTAGGGCATGTGTCCTTATTACAAAACATCATATTTAACTCAAATTTTTAACATAATGGGCTTTATGGCAGTCCGTTCCCACGTACAAGGTGCCCATAAGTCAGACTTTCTTAACCCAGGGACTTACTGTAATAGGCTTTACGGCAGTCCCTTCTTAAGTATGACTTGTCCATAAGCCGGATGTTCTTAACCCAGGAACTTAATGTGTGTATTTCTATAGATTCTAATCCTGAGGTATAACCAGGGCTGATATTTATTGCATTATGTTTGACAAGCAAAATTCAGTTTATACTGAAACAAAAATCCTCTTTTGATCCAAATAGTAGGCCTGAAATCCAAGGCAGAAACACTGTATTTTTCTTCTGGTCTAGATATGGAAACCAAAAAAATAACTTTTTTTTTTTTTTTTTGGAGAGCTTAGTATGTGTCAAGCATTGTTCCAAATGCCTTAAATACATGTCTTCTTCTAGCAACAACAACCCTACCTTACTAATTTTTACTGACAAGGAAAGTGGGGAATGGCAAGAAAAAGTACTTTGAGTCAGGTGCCAGGTAGAGCCTGGCACTCAAAAGTATCCATAGCAGCATAGGGGCTGTGTCCCTTTAGCTTTCGTTGTGTGCTGCTAAGCAAAGAACATGTACATATTGTTGCTCAATAAATACTTATCCACGGAAGCATAGGGCTTGCCTTGTCTCCTGTTGTAATCAGAAAACACACAAAACCAACCAAACCAAACCCAGTGCCATCAAGTCGATTCCAACTCATAGTGACCCTAACCCTATAGCACTGAGTAGAACTGCCCCATAGAATTTCCAAGGAGCGCCTGGCGGATTTGAATTGCCGACCCTTTGGTTAGCAGCCATAGCACTTAACCACTACACCACCAGGCTTTCCAGAAAACACACAAGATGGTATAAAATGATTAGACCACAAAACATTAAGGCAACAAGTGGATATTTAACTATGGTCCCACCGTTGAGGCTGGGAACAAAATAAAAGGAGGTAAGTAGTACAACAGAGAAAGTCAGGATTGAGTTGAGTCCAGTGTTGTCTGAGCAATAGGTGAGACCCTTTCAAGGAGCACTCCACATGGTCCTTTCCTTCCCACCAAAGTCCAGAAGCAGAGCCCGCTTCATTAGGAGCAACCTGTGCAGACTCACAGGATTCACACTTAGAAGAAACTCTTGATTTAATGTTCTGCTGCTACTGCCTCAAAATTTTTAACAAACCACATTTTAATTTTGGCCTTAACCTCACAAATTATGTAGCCAGTCCTGTACAAGATGTTCTGTAGAAACCTTTACTGAGTAGAAATATGTAAAATAGACATTTTCTTAACGGGCAGCTAAAGCCAACATGTTTGTAAAAATAGGGAAGTTATATGAATATCTATAAAAACAAACGAGGAGAGAATCGCTGGGTTTATAGAAATATAGCCAGAGGCTTACAAATCTTTGTAATCAGTACCTCAGGCTTAAATCAAGGGAGTGACCAAGCTTACATGAGGCAAAGTAGATTAGTAGGTATCGGCCCAGCATGGAATATAGAAGTGAATCAATGGACCACAATGAAAAATACAGTGAGAAAACAGACATCTATGAAAATACGAAGGACTTGGCCTTAGTAGTATTGCCGAAGTGTACGTTATGTACTCAAGATCATACAGTTAAGCCAGATTTTAAACAGGGAGCAGATGGACACATTAAAGAAAATATAATTTATATCATCAGAGAGATTTAAATCTAGCCTACTATCCATGAATATGACTCTAGCTTTACACTGTATCATTGGCCCTCTCACAGGCTTACCTGCCTTGTCACTAGAACTAATTATCCTCTCCCTCCCTAACACTTACGACTGGTTAATTTGTTGAAAACAATATCCTATTCCCATTGAATTAGATATACATATGCAAAACATACACACACACACACGCAGAAAAACATACACTCTGAGACCCTCACATCATACCATATATATATATATATGTATGTATGTATGTATCTGTTGTTGTTAGGTGCTGTCTAGTCGGTTCAGACTCATATTGTCCCTATGCACAACAGAACAAAACACTGCCCAGGCCTGGACCATCCTTACAATTGTTGCTATACTTGAGCCCATTGTTGCAGCCACTGTGTCAATCCATCTTATTGAGGGTCTTCCTGTTTTTTGCTGACCCTCTACTTTACCAAGCATGATGTCCTTCTCCAGGGACTGATCCCTTTTAATAACATATCCAAATTATGTGAGATATAATCTTGCCATCCTTGCTTCTAAGGAGCATTCTGGTTGTACTTCTTCTAAGACAGATTTGTTCATTCTTTTGACAGTCCCTGGTATATTCCATATTCTTCACTAACACCACAATTCAAAGGCACCAGTTCTTCTTTGGTTTTCCTTATTCATTGTCCAGTAGCTGATCCTTCTTCTCTGTTTCCAACTTTTGCATTCCAATCCCCAGTAATTATCAGTGCATCCTGATTGTATGTTCGATCAGTTTCAGACTGCGAAAGTTTGGAAAAATCTTCAATTTCTTCATCTTTGGCCTTAGCAGTTTGTGCATAAATTTGAATAATAGTCGTATTAACTGATCTTCCTTGCAGGCATATGAATATTATCCTATCACTGACAGCATTGTACTTCAAGACAGATCTTGAAATGTTCTTTTTGACCATGAATGCAATGCCATTCCTCTGCAAGTTGTCATTCCTGGCGTAGTAGATCATATGATTGTCTGATTCAAAATGACAAATACCGGTCAATTTTGGCTCACTAATGCCTAGGATATCGATGTTTATGCATAGCATTTCATTTTTGATGATTTCTAGTTTTCCTAGATTTTTACTTTGTGCATTTCAGGTTCTGAATATTAATGGATGTTTACAGCTGTTCCTTCTCTTTTTGAGTCGTGCCACATCAAATAATGAAGGTCTTCAAAAGCTTGCCTCCGTCAACGTCATTAAGGTCGACTCTACTTTGCAGAGGCAGTTCTTCCCCAGCCATGTTTTGAGTGCTTTCCAACTGAGAAATTCATCTTCCACCACTATATCAGACAATGTTCTGCTGCTATTCATAACATTTTCACTGGCTAATTCTTTTCAGAAGTAGACCGTTGGTTCTTCTGCCTAGTCTTAATCTGGATGCTCATTTGAAACCTGTCAGCCATGGGTTACCTTGCTGGTACTTGAATACCAATGGCATAGCTTCCTGCATCACAGCAACATACAAGCTCCCAAAGTGACAAATGGACAGATGAGTGGCATGTATATATATAAATCTCAAAGTGGGTCACAGCCTAAATGTAAGATCTAAAATCATAAAACTTCTGGAAGAAAACATGGTAGTGACCTTGGGTTAGACAAAGTTTTCTTAAATAGGACACAAAAAGCACAAACTCTAAAAGAAAAACTTGTTAAATTGGATTTTATCAAAATTAGAATCTTTTGCTCTTCGAAAGACACTGAGAAGAAAGAAAAGCCAAGCCACAAACTAGGAGAAGATATAAGCATGTATCTGATAAAAAACTTATATCTTGAATATATAAAGAGCTTGTGAACTCAATGATAAGAAGATAACCAACTTACCATAAAATAGTGGACAAAATATTTGAACATACACTCACCAATGCAGAGGCCTAGATTGTTAATAAGCATGTGGGGAAATGGTCAACATTATTAATCATTTGTTGTTGTTGCATTAGGCACCATCATGTTGATTCTATTATTATTAGGGAAATGACAATTAAAACCTAAATGAGATACCACTGGACCCACACTAAAAAGTTTAAATTAAAAGACTCACAAATACTAAGCATTGGTGAGAATATGAAGCAACTGGAAGTCTCATATAATGCCAGTGGGAAAGCAAAATATTACAGCCATTTGGAAAACAGTTCAGTAGTTTTTTGTTACATTCAGGATACACGTAACATATGATCCAGTAATTCAGCTTCTAAGGATCCCTGGTGGTACAACAGTTAAGATCTCTGCTGCTAACCAAAATGTTGACAGTTCAAACCCACCCAGGTGCTTTTCAGAAAAAAGACCTGGAAATCTGCTTCTGTAAAGATTACAGTCTAGAAAATCCCATAAAGCATTTCTACCCTGTCACATGGGGTCATCATATGCCAAAATTGACTCAATGACATCTAACAGCAATAACAATTTCACTTCTAGGAATGTGAGAAATAAAAAAATATCCGCACAAAGACTATGTCATAGCAGTGTTATTTATATGATTATGTGGTTCTTGTCTTTTGTTTTATTTATGTGATAGATTACATTGATTGTTTTTCTAATGTTGAAAGATCTCTGCATCCCTGGAATGAATCCCACTTGGTCATGGTGAATTATTTTTTTGAGATGTTGCCAAATTCTATTGGCTAAAATTTTGTTGAGGAATTTTGCATCTATGTTCATGAGAGATATTGGTCTGTAATTTTCTTTTTTTTATGATGTCTTTACCTGGTTTTGGTATCTGGGTTATGCTGGCTTCATAGAATGAGTTTGGGAGTATTCTATCCTTTTCTATGATCTGAAATACCTTTAGTAGTACTGGTGTTAACTCTTCTCTGAAAGTTTGGCAGAATTCTCCAGTGAAGCCATCAGGGCCAGGACTCTTTTCTTGGGAGTTTTTTAATCACTTTTTCAATCTCTTCTTTTGTGATAGGTTTAGTTTTTCTACCTCTCTTTGTGTTAAAGTTCGTAACGTGTTTGTAGAAATTTGTCCATTTGCTCTAGGTTTTCAAATTTGTTGGAGTACAATTTTTCATAGTATTGTTATGATTCTTTTAATTTCAGTTGGGTCTGTTGTGATATCACCCATCTCATTTCTTATTAGGGTTATTTGCTTCCTCTCCTGTTTTTCTTTTGTCAGTTTGGCCAATGTTTTATCAATTTTGTTGATCTTTTCAAAGAACCAGCTTTTGGTCTTGACTCATTCAATTTTTTTTTCTATTCTCTATTTCATTTAATTCTGCTCTAATTTTTCTTATTTCCTTTCTTCTGATGCCCAAGGGCTTCTTTTGCTGCTCTCATTCATTTGTTTGAGTTGTAGGGTTAATGTTTTGATTTTGGCCCTTTCTTCTTTTTGTATGTGTGCATTTATTGCTGTAAATTGACCTCTGAGTACTGCTTTTGCTGCATCTCAAATGTTCTGGTAGGATGTGTTTTCATTTTCATTTGATTCTGTGAATTTCTTTATTCCGTCCTTAATTTTTTCAATAACCCAGTAGGTTTTGAGCAAGGTGTTGTTTGGTTACCATAATTTTTATTTGTTTTTCCTTGCTTTTTCTGTTATTGATTTTTACTTTTATGGCCTTATGGTCAGAAAAGATGCTTTGTAATGTTTTGATGCTTTGGATTCTGTTAAGGCTTGCTTTGTGGCATAAATTGTGGTCTACTCTGGAGAATGTCCCATGTGTGTTGGAAAAGAGCATAGCTGGCTGCTGTTTTGTATATATCTATGAGATCAAATAGGTTGATTGTGGCACTTCGGTCTTCCATGTCTTTATTGAGCTTGCTGGATGTTCTGTCCTTCACTGAAAATCAGGTGTTGAAGTCTCCTACTGTTATTGTGGATCTATCTATTTCTCTTTTCAATGCTATTAGAGTTTGTTTTTTGTATTTTGGAGCCCTATTATTGTGTGTGTAAATATTTATTATGGTTATGTCCTCCTGGTGTATTGACCCTTTAATCATTATATAGTGTCCTTCCTTACCCTTTGTCATGGATTTTACTTTAAAGTCTATTTTGTCATAGATTAATATTGCAACTACTGCTCTCTTTTGATTGTTGTTTGCTTGATATGTTTTTTCCCATCCTTTGAGTTTTAGGTTGTTTGTGTCTTTAAGTCTAAGATGTGCCTCTTGTAGACAGCATAGAGACGGATCGTTTTTTTATCCATTCTGCCACTCTCTACCTCTTTGTTGGTACATTTACATTCAGTGTAATTATTGATAGGTATTTTTTTTTATGAGTTTAGTGCTGTCACTTTGATGTATTTTTGTGTGTGTGTTGTTGACAGTTTCTTTGTTCCATTTAATTTTCTGTGCTGAATCATTTTTCTTCATGTATTTTCTTTTCACCCTTTTCATTGTTGTTGATTTTGTATTTGATGAGTCTTTTCATTTTTCTCGTTTTTTATTTTGATGTGTAGGATTGTTAGTTTCCTTTGTGGTTACCTTAATAGTTGCCTCTATTTTTCTATGTTTAAACCAAACTTTTATCTCTTTGTATTGCCTTGACTTCATCTCCATGTGAAACATCTATGGCTACATTATTTAGTCCCTCTGTTTTAATGTGGTCATCTTTTACATATTGTTGTCTCTCTTTCCCTATTTTCAGTGTTTTAGCTTTGATTTATTTGTGACTTCCTATTTGTGTTGATATCTGGCTATTCTGTGTTCTAGTCTTGGGTTCTCTAAACTTCCATTCATTTGGAAATGCCCTAATTTAGCTATCATATTTGAGAGACAGTTTTCCTGGATATATCATTCTTTGCTGGCAATTTTTTTTTCCTTCAAGGCTTTATATATGTCCTCCCATTGCCTTCTTGCCTACATGGTTTCTGCTGAGTAATCTGAGCTTATTTAGTCTTATTGCCTCTCCTTTGTAGATGACTTTTTGTTTATCCCTAGCCACTCTTAAAATTCTCTCTTTATCTTTGATTTTGTCAAGTTTGATTTTAATATGTCTTGGTAACTTTCTTTTGGGATGTACTTTATGTGGGGTTCGATTAGCTTCTTGGACAGATATCTTCTCATCTTTCATGATATCAGGGAAGTTTTCTGCCAACACATCTTCAGCAATTATCTCCATATTTTCTGTTACCTCCCACCCCACCCCCCGGTCTGGTACTGCAATCACCCATAGGTTATTTCTCCTGATAGAGTCCCACATAATTCTTAGGATTTCTTCATTTTTTAATTCTTTTTTTCTGATTTTTCTTCAAATAAGTTGGTGTCAAGTGCTTTATCTTCAATCTTACACATGTGGCTAGGTGGCATGGGTGGATCCACCAGTCCTTAGGCCCCTAATGTGGGTAGGAGAGGACCCTGCTTAATGTCACAAATCTGGCACTCCAGCTTATAGCTGACACTGTTGAAAATAGGCTTCAGGTATACACTCTGTTGTGCCATGCTAATGAGGGCCTATGCTGTTGAAATGGGCTCACACAGGTCCATGCACAGGTGAAAGGCATTCAAAGTCTGTGGACCCCTTATGCCTGGACCTAGGCAAAGGGGTTACGTCTGCCTGAGTTCCCGGCTTAAGGATGCTGGCAGATTATTTTTTCCTGTTTGTTGATTTTTTCTCTCTCCAAGCCAGGAGGATGGCTCAGAGCATATGACAGGTCCTACTTCCAGCCTAGGGATGCAGCAATCCAATCACTGAGTCTGGCCTGGGACCTGGAGCAGAGTGGGGAGGGGGCAGGTAAATGGGAAATGTTCTTCCCAAAGGGGGTGCTTTTTGATCCTTGTGGTAGTTAGACACATGTACTTATCTTCTGCTGATTGAGCACTACTTTTCAGTGTTTCTGGAGGCTTCAGTAGGCTGTATGCCATTTGGCCTCTCCTGATGTGGGAATAATGTCCCAAGTGCCATGGTTTGCCTCACTGGGCATGCCATCCAATCCAGCCTTCAGGTTGCTGGTTCCCACCGGGTCAGATCTGACAACTCCTCGCTGCTTCTGAACCGTCTCTCTCTCCCCCTGCTACTCAACTTTGCCTTTGGTGTTCAGGGGTCCTAGATTGTCATATATAATCAATTCACTTGTTTTTTCAGGTCTTTTTTGTAAGACAGACCACAGAAAACATCTGACTACTTTGCCATATTGGCTCCGCCTCCCTTTTTTGGGGGGTTTTACTTTTTTTTTCCCTTGTGTTCTTTTTTTCATTGTACTTACAGAACAAACTAGCTTCTCATTGAACAATTGGTACACATACTGTTTTATGACATTGGTTAACAACCCCACAACATGTCAAGACTCTATGTTCTAGATCTTGGTTCCCTATTACCAGCATTCCTGTTCTCTCCTGCCTTCTAGTCCTTGTCCCTGGGCTGGTGTGCCCCCTTACTCTCATTTTGTTTTATGGGCCTGTCTAATCTTTGGCTGAAGGGTGAGCCTCGGGAGGGACTTCATTACTGAGCTAAAAGGGTGTCCTAGGGCCATACTCTCAAGGTTTCTCCAGCCTCTCTCAGACCAGTAAGTCCAGCCTTTTTTTGTGAGTTAGAATTTTGTTCTACATTTTTCTCCAGCTCTGTCTAGGACCCTCTATTGTGATCCCTGTCAGAGCAGTCAGCAGTGGTAGCCAGGCACCATCTAGTTGTACTGGGCTCAGTCTGGTGGAAGCTATGGTAGTTGTGGCCCATTAGTCCTTTGGACTAATCTTTCCCTTGTATCTTTAGTTTTCTTCATTCTCCCTTTTTCCCAAAGGGGTGAGACCAGTGGAGTATCTTAGTTGGCCACTCACAGGGTTTTAAGACCCCAGATACTACTCAGCAAAGTAGAATGTAGAACATATTCTTTATAAACTATGTTATGCCAATTGAGATAGATGTTCCCTGAGACCTTGGTACCCAGAGCCCCAGCAATTCGGTCCCTCAGGGAGTTTAGATGAGTCTATGAAGTTTCTATGACCTTGCCTTGGACAAGTTGTAGTGACTTCCCCAGTACTGTGTACTTTTTTATCTTTTGCCAAAGTTACCACTTATCTATTGTCTGTTTAGTATTTTTCCATCCCCACCTTTCCCCTCCCTCATAAACATCAAAGATTGTTTCTTTTTGTGTGTAAACTTTTTCATGAATTTTTATAGTAGTTTTCTCATACAATATTTGTCCTTTTGTGATTGACTTATTTCACTCAGCATGATGCCATCCAGATTCATCCATATTGTGAGATTCTTTACAGATTCATCCATATCGTGAGATTCTTTACAGATTCATCATTGTTCTTTATTGTCGGATAGTACTTCATTGTGTGTATGTACCATAGTTTGTTTGCCATTTATCTGTTGATGGACATCTAGGTTGTTTCCATCTTTTTGCTATTGTGAACAATGCTGCAGTGAACATGGGGGTGCGTATGTCTAGTCATATGATGATTCTTATTTCTTTAGGGTATATTCCTAGGAGTGGTATTGCTGGATCATATGATATTTCTATTTCTAGCTTTCCAAGGACACATCATATTGTTTTCTGAAATGGTTGTATCATTTTGCATACCATTCAGCAGTGCATAAGAGTTCCAATCTCCCTGCAGCCTCTCCAACGTTTGTCATTTTCTGTTTCTTCGATTTGTGCCGGTAATACCAGGGTGAGATGGTATCTCATTGCCGTTTTGACTTGCATTTCTCTAATGGCTACTGATCTTGAGCACTTCCTCTTGTGTCTGTTAGCCATTTGAATGTCTTCTTTGATGATGTGTCTGTTCATTTCCTTTGCCCATTTTTTAATTGGATTTATTTAGCTTTTTGTTGCAGAGGTGTTGGATTTTCCTATATATTTTAGAGATTAGACCTTTGTCATATTTGTAAAAGCCAAAATTTTGTAGGTTCTCTTTTTACTTTTTTGCTGAAGTCTTTTGATGAGCATAAGTGTAAAAACTGACTTTTAGAGAATTGAACCTTAACTCTAAATATGGTTGAAAAACTTTTTTAAATTCTTTTTTCCAAATTTAGCCTTTTAAAGTGATATGTATAAGAGAGAAAATATTTCAAAATTCAATATGGAAAATAAAGTAAGAAAATAATGAGAGTTGTGTGATATTTTCTGCTTTAAAGAGGGTCAGCCTTGGATTAAGATCAACTCTTTATAAATATCTTTTCTTTCTTGTGAATACAGGACATCCCTCAGAGGCATCTGAACACCTGACTGCCCCTGAGACAGCTCAGCCCAATGCATGCCTCACTGCACAGGTGAAAGTGCCACTTGCTTAAAGCCCTTCATGTATCACGTCACACACGGAATGCAAAAAGACAGACCAGATCTCTTTTGTCAGTTAGGACACACCTACAAGGTGTGTGTGTGTGTGTGTGTGTTTAATTCACTTCAAATCACATCTTTTTCTGAATCAACCAAATTTCTACTGTTTCAGAACAGTGAATATGTCAAAGAGAAACATTTCAAGCACAGTCAAATCTAGAATATACTTTTGGGTTCCACTCTGACTTTAGGATAAGACAGCTGACGGATGAATGATGACATAGGAAATATTGTATAAGACCACTATTATAAGAACTTGAGAAATAGTTTAAACAGAGAAGAGAATATTCTGTGATGGTTACGAGAGGGGGGAGGCAGGGAGAGTGGGAGAGGGGTATTCACTAATTAGGTAGTAGATAAGAACTACTTTAGGTGATGAGAAAGCCAACACACAATACAGGTGAGGCCGACACAACTGGACTAAACGAAAAGTTAAGAAGGTTCCTGAATAAACTGACTGCTTCAAAGGCCAGCATAGCAGGGTCTGGGGTTTGGGGACCATGGTTTCAGGGGACATCTAAGTCAATTGGCATAATAAAATCTATTAAGAAAACATTTTGTATCCCACTTTGGAGAGCGGCATCTATGGTTTTAAATGTTGGCAAGTGGCCATCTCAGATGCATTAATTGGTCTCAACATACCTGGACCAAAGGAGAATGAAGAACACGAAGGACACAAGATAATTATGAGCCCAAGAGACAGAAAGGGCCACATAAACCAGAGACTGCATCAGCCTGAGACCAGAAGAACTAGATGGTGCCCAGCTACAACCAATGAGTGCCCTGACAGAGAACAGCAAAGAACCCCTGAGGGACCAGGAGAGCAATGGGATTCAGACCCCAAATTCTCATAAAAAGACCAGGCTTCATGGTCTGACTGAGACTAGAAGGACCTCAGTGGTCATGGCCCCCAGACCTTCTGTTGGCACAGGATAGGAACCATTCTCAAAACCAACTCTTCAGACAGGGATTGGACTGGACAATGGTGTGGAGAGGGATGCTGGTGTGGAGTGAGCTTCTTGGATCAGGTGGACACTTGAGACTATGTTGGCATCTCCTGCCTAGAGGGGAGATGAGAAGGTAGAGGGGGTTAGAAGCTGGCAAAATGGACACAAAAAAAAAAAGAGTGGAGGGAGGGAGTGGGCTCTCTCATTAGGGGGAGAGCAATTGGGATTATGTAGCAAGCCATATATAAGTTTTTTTTGTGAGAGACTAACTTGATTTTTCAACTTTCACTTAAAGCACAATAAAATTAAAAAATATATATATTACAGTAAAAAAATGTGTAGCACATTCTTTGACACCTATGCATTTATAGTATTTGCTGAATTTCAGGATAACAAGATATTTCCGCTGGAAAAGTTTGCCACCTTCTGCTCTCCTGTGATACTCAAATCAGATAAAATGAAATAGTTATTACACCTCAAAATTACCAGTAGCAATTTTTTTCCTGGTAAAAATTTCTGAGAGAGCATAGTTTTCTAATTACAACAATTTGCCACTAATGTTTAAAATGTTTTCATGTATAAAATCTATAAAATTGAAGAAAAATGTATCTCTGACACCTGCAAAATATTATGGTGAGTTTTTCAAAGTGAGTGTTGATCTGTGGCAGAGTGATTAGAAACGCGCATAGCAGATGGTCTGCATAGGTGAACTGTTTGACTTCCAATTAACACTTTTGTGCCAAATTCTTTACTACTGAATTGCTTATGTTTATTTTTTTAAGGGTACCAGATCTCCTCTGGCTCAGTTTTACACAATTTATATCTGACATTAGAGAGTTTCCTGCTGTAAGGTATTCATACAGTAATTTACAGCAGTGACAAGCTGAACGATCTGGGGCAAGCAGCCACTATATTTCACTACCACATAAGAGAGTTGTTTTTGCACCTCAGAAAATATTCCGCAGAAGTTCGCTCTGAGTTTTCTAACCTGGAGAAAGTGACTGAATTCAGCCATCAAACATTGCTCTGGTTCTCTCTCTCCCCTAGTTTGTATTTATATTTTCATGGCCCAAGTTTGGGTGCTCATTATCCCAATAATTTTCTTCTTAACATAATACTTTCTCAAGACATTTCCTTAGTTTTAAGGTCCAGTCAATTCCCACACGGGTTTATCTTGAATTCAAGCCCAGAATAAACCTGGTAAAGCACTGCCGTTATGACTACTTCCCACCTGTTACTCTGTTTTCTGAAAAATATCCCCAATACATTTCAAGATAGAGCACAGGCTATGTCTGTATTCCAGGTCCTCTGTAAACTGTATGGTCATTCCAACCCAACTTTTTGGTTGCCCAACCCAAACCCTAATTTCAGTCATATCTGTCTCTCTACAGGTAACTGATTATACAGTATTTAAATCTGTGTCTTTCCTCATTGTCCTGTCAACCTAGAAAACTTTCCAACTCTTGCTACCTCTCCAAACTTTTCTAGTCCTTGCCCAACATTCTTGAGTAAAGTCTTTGACAGTTTTTCAAGCCTACAGTGATCTCATCAAGCTCTGATTTTTAATTGCCTTTATATTATGTATTAAACAAAGCACTTGATTATATGTAGCACTGTATTGTATTATGGGTAAGTGTGCCTTTCTAATAAAACAGGGAAGACCTATGCTTCATTCTTCATTTGATTTTCATACATTCATCACATATTATTTGGCATATGGTAGAAATATAGATGTAGGTATAGATATATAGGTATAAAGGAGACAAGTACTTATTTAATTCAGTTGAACACATTAATGAATTTATTTATTCACTGTTGCTGTTGAGTAAATTCTGACTCATGGTGACCCCATGTATGAGAATAGAACTACTCAATAGGGTTTTCAAGACTTTGACCCTTGGAATCAGATTGCCAGGCCTATCTCCCAAGGCACGGCTCTGGGTGGGCTCCAACCACCACCCTTTTGGCTATTGTCAAGTGCTTAACCATTTGCACCACCCAGCTGCCCTTAATTATTCTATATATATATATATATACAAATCATTAAAATTTATTCATTAGCGTCATTATTTATTAGCACTGTGGTCTTAGGGAGGTAGTTTAATTTCTGTGATTCCATTTCTTCAGCTGTAAAATGGCGATGATAATAGCACCTTTCTTATTGGTTTGTTTTGAGCCTTTGTGGTGAAATGAGTTCTTTTATGTGAGCTTTTGTCTTGGTCCTTTGGAAAAACAGCTTGAGATATTTTTACTTTTGCCCTTTTTTTCTACCTCAGGGAGTTTGTTACTTTTTTTCCAGGTTGATTGATATTTCCTGGGTAGGCTGTAAACAACTTGGTTTGATACTTCTTATCTGATCCTAGCCTGTAGCCTGCCCTGTGTTGGTATGCATCTTGCAGGGATGGGTCAATATACTATGCAAATTAGGTAAGTTGTAGCCCAGCCATGACTACTATGCAAATGAAGTGTCTGTGGACAAGAGGAGATTGGTCAGTTTGTGGCCCTGGCGGGAGTGCCATGCCTTGAAATCAACAAAGAGTTATGTGTATTTAAGCAGCCAGCCCAACAGAGGTTTTCTGGGCAGAAAGAAAGGAAAAGGAAGAGAAATAACAGGAAGAAGCAGAAGGAAAAAAGAAGAGAGAAGAAGCAGAGAAAGAGAGGAGACAAGGAACCTCCTAAAAGAACTGTAACATGATCAATGGCCGTAACACTAAAGACAGCGAGAGGCCCTGAAAGGGCTCCGTGGCAGAACAAGTGGCAACAAACAGCAGGGCCGGCTGAGAGGAGCCTTTCCTAAGGGGCCCGAGATGAGCCTGTCCTCAGAGGACAGAGAGGAGCCTGTCTTCAGGGGCTGGGAGGAGCTGAAAGACCCGTCCTGCACTGAAGAAGGTAGGCTCTGGCTACGCGCTTTCCGATCCTGATTCGTGAATTGTAGGCTGTTGCACCTGATCCCAAGTTGTACCCTGTTCCTTAATAAACCTCTTACTGTACTTATGGTCTCTGAGTTCCCAGTGGCCACTGCAATGGATTCTTGAACACAGCGGAGAAGTATAGAGTATTATGGAAAGGATGGCTGGTGTTAAATTGGTAAAAGGACAGAAGAGTGGAGGTATGTTTGACTGACACCTAATAGGAATCAGCTTTGGGCTGATCTTGATTTGAATTATTCCAAATGGAGTTAGACCAGCTCTGATGATATTACTATTCCCATTTCACAGTATTAAATAAATAAGCGCACTTAGAGCAACACCTTTCATTCAAATTTCTCACCATTTTTAGCTCAAACCTATTTGATAAATGACAAAAATTCCACACATTTTATTCATACTGGATCACGGAATGAAGATAAACATGATATTTTATCAACTTAAATAAAAATAAAATTATATAAGCAAGTAATCAATAGTCTCTTACCTTTGAGGGAGGCCCCAACATGAAAAGCACCCTCTTTTCTATTGAAATATGAAAATATTTTCAATAGAACTGTGTAATTTGTAGACTTGATCTACTATATAAAAACACATCCACGACATTATACTCAGATTCCCCAGATTTTATGATTTTGCTCTCCACTCTCCCATCTGTTTGCATTAACTGGTATTTGTGATTTCACAGTAGTAAAGAACACAGTTGGAGACATAACATGCAAATAATTTTTTTTTTCAGTCTCCTTGATTTTCTATTGGCTCTATTTCTCAGGAAATAAGAACAAAAGGAGGAAAATGGAAAAAAGTATTAGTGAGAGGTTCCTGTGACAGAACATAAGCAAAGGATGTTATGATGTCTTGGGTGAGACTATTAACCTTTTGTTGTTTTATAGTAATGAATTAATTTTTTTTTTTTTATCTGAGAGTTAAAAAAGAAAATCAGAATCTGGCAGCTGCTAAAACAGCATAGTTGTGACCTACCATTTTTCTCTATCCAGGAAGCTAAGTTTATAGGTAAAAAAATATATAGTTTTTTCAAAACTCAGCAGTGAGATTAGTTATTAGATGAATGACGTACTGGAAGCTGGGAAACCTGAATTATCAGCTGGGATTCCCCGTGAATGTGTCCCCTTTAGCATTAAGAATACCTCATCCCTGGCTTTCCATAACTCTTTATATCCCAATTCTTTTTCTTCAGCCCAAAGTCTGTCAAATCTGAAATTTCCCTTTCTTCTGCCAACATGTGACGGTTAAGATTTGTGTCACCTTGGCTGGGCCATGATTCTCAGTGTTTTTATGTGATCACCCCTATGATGGGATCTGCTGTGAGCAGTCAACCACTTGAAAGGGAGTTTCCTTGGGCATGTGGCCTGTACCCAAATGTAAGCAGACATTCTGACTTTTGCCTGCTCTGGATTCTGCAGCTGGCTCCTGTTTGTCTGACCTCTGGTTCTTGGGACTTGAGTTAGCAGCTTACCTGCCAATCTTGGGATTCGTTGATTTTCACAGCCTGTGAGCAAGAGCCCTGCTCTCCGATCTGCCAATCTTGGGTTTGCCAGCCCCTACGGCTATGTGAATCAGGAGAAGCCTCTATCCTGATCCAGGTAGTTGGGGTGTTCTAGCCTTTACAATCACACGAGCCATTTTCTTGATATAAATCTCTCTCTCTATATTTAAACACTTTACTGATTTTGCTTCTCTAGAGAACCCAGCCTAAGCCATTTGGTACCAAGAGTGGCTCTAGAGAAACAAAATTGTAAGAATGAGTTTTCTAAATTGCTTCTCAACTCTGGTTAGTCTTAAAGATGTTGATGACTCTGCTTCCAGCACTAAAGAAGGCACTGCTAATCCATGGCGTGAGGTGGCAACACAAATACCCAAAACATCACCTCCAGTAGATCAGGGCATCTATTGTCTGGAGAATCACCTGAGGCAGATGCGTTACAAGGCAATGTTGAATGTTCTCAAAATAATTCCATACTACCAATTCTGGCTTCTAGATCTATAACTGAGCTTAAGTCTCAGCGAGTCCCGAAAGGTGAAGTACAAAATGTGACCCAGGAGGAGGTACACTACAGTCCAAAAGAATTGCTTGACTTTTCTAATATGTACAAACAGAAACCTGGGGAATATGTGTGGAAACGGCTATTAAGGGTATGGGATAATGGTGCAAGGAATATAAAGATGGATCAGTCTGAGTTTATTGATATGGGTCCACTAAGCACAGGTTCTTCATTCAGTCTTTCAGCTTGAGAAGTTAGGAAAGGATCTAATAGTTTATTTGGTTGGATTGCTGAAGCATGGATTACCTGGTGGCCTACACTAAATCAAGCTGAAGTACCAGACCTGCCTTGGTGTACTGCAGAGGAAGGTATCCAAAGTCTTAGAGAAATTGGCATTCCATAGTGGATTTATCAGGTTAGATCCGTAGACCCACACATGGAGTGCCCAGAGGACACGCTTTTAACTGCAACTGTGAGGAACAAATTTATGAAGGGAACTCCAGCATCCTTGAAGACTACTGTGATTGCTATTTTATGTAAATCCGATTTGACAGGGGGAACTTCCCTAACTGAATTAAGACACCTGACTACAATGGGACTGATTGGGCCCCATGGTAGTAGGGACCAAGTGGTGGCACTCAATCAACAAAGACAATGTGGACATGGTTACAGTAATGGACAGCAAAGCCAAAGCAGTAATCAAATAGTCTGACTTGTATGGACTTACGGTGTTGGTTACTTAGTCATTGTACCCCTAGAAGTGAAATAGACAGGAAACCTACTAAATATTTACTTGATCTGTTCAAGTGGATGAATTCTAGGTCAGGTGAACAGCAGTCTAACTCAAATCATCAAATAGAGAAACATGGTCCCTCAATCAGTAACCAGACTTGAGCAAGTTTAAAAACTCACAACCTCTTGAATGAAGGGGAGGCTGGTTCTCCTTGAGGAAGGACTCCGATGCACTGCCAAAAATTTATACTGTTAATCTCTCTCCTAGCTTTCCCCGAAGGGATTTACAGCCTTTTACAAGAGCAACTGCTTATTCGGGAAAAGGAAATAGAATGTTCAGGGTTTACTAGATACTGGCTCTAAACTGACATTAATTCCAGGAGACCAAAAACATCACTGTGACCCACCAGTCAGAGTGGGGTCATATGGAGGTCAGTCTTGGCTCATGTCCATCTCACAGTAGGTCCAGTGGATCCCCAAACTCATCCCATAGTGATTGCCCCAGTTCCAGAATGCATACTGGAATAGATATTCTCGGCAACTGGCAAAACCCCCACGTTGGATCCCTGAAAAATGGAGTAAGGGCTATTATGGTAGGAAAGACAAGTGGAAGCCATTAGAACTGCCTCTACCTAGGAAAATAGTAAACCAAAAGCAATACCGCATTCCTGGGGGGGATTGCAGAGAGATCGCCACCATCAAGGACTTGAAGGATGCAGGGGTGGTGATTCCCATCATATCTCCATTCAACTTGGCTATTTGGCCTGTGCAAAAAATAGATGGATCTTGGAGAATGACAGTAGATTATCGAAAACTTAACCAGGTGGTGACTCCAATTGCAGCTGCTGTTCCAGATGTAGTTTCATTGCTTGAGCAAATTAATCCATCTCCTGGTACCTGGCATGCAGCTATTGATCTGGCTAAGGCCTTTTTTCTCCATACCTGTTTCAAAGGACCTCACAAGCAGTTTGTCTTCAGCAAGACCAGTAACACAGCTTCAGTTTCCTACCTCAGGGCTACATCAACTCTCTGGACCTATGTCATATGTTAGTCCACAGGGAACTTGATTGCCTTTCCCTTCCACAAGACACCACACTGGTCCATTACATTAATGCCATTATGTTGACTGGACCTAGTAAGGAAGAAATGTCAATGACTCTGGACTTATTGGTAAAACATTTGAATGCTAGAGGGTGGGAAATTAATCCCACAAAAACTCAGACAACTTCCACCTCAGTGAAATTTCTAGGGGTCCCGTGGTGTGGGGCATGTCAAGATATTCCTTCTAAAGTGAAGGATAAGTTATTGAATCTGGCTGCTCCCACAACTAAAAAGAAGGCACAATGCCTAGTGGGCCTTTTTGGATGTTGCAGGCAACATCTTCCTCATCTGAGTGTACTACTCCAGCCTATTTATCAAGTGACTCGAAAAGCTGCCAGTTTTGAGTGGAGCCCAGCAAAGAGAAGGCTCTGCAACAGGTTCAGGCTGCCATGCAAGCTGCTGTGTCACTTGGGCAGTATGACTCAGCTGATCCAATGGTGCTTAAGTGTCAGTGGCAGATAGAGATGCTGTTTGGAGTCTTTGGCAGGCCCCTATCAGTGAATCACAGCTCAGGCCCTTAGAATTTTGGAGCAAAACTCTGCCCTCCTTTGCAGATAACTACTCTCCTTTTGAGAAACAGCTTTTGTCTGGTTACTGGGCCTTAGTAGAGGCTGGATGCTTAACCATGAGCTACCAAGTCACCATGCAACCTGAGCTGCCCATCATGAATTGGGTGTTGTTTGACCCACAGAGTCATAAAGTTGGATGTGTACAACAGCACTCCATCATTAAATGGAGGTGGAATATACAAGATCCGGTGGAGCAGGACCTGAAGGCACAAGTAAGTTGCATGAGAAAATGGCTCAAATGCCCATGGTCTCCACTCCTCTCACACTACTTCCCATCTTCCAGTCTGCACCTATGGCATCATGGGGAGTTCCTTATGATCAATTGACTGAAGAAGAGGACACTAGTGCCTGATTTACAAATGGTTCTGTGTGATATGCAGGCACTACTCGAAAGTGGACAGCAGGCAATGCTACAGCCCCTTTCTGGTACCTCCCTAAAGGACAGTCGTGAAGGAAAATTCTCCCATTGGGCAGAATTTCGAGCAGTGCACCTGGTTTTTCACTTTGCTTGGAAGGAGAAATGGCCAGATGTGCAAGTGTGTACTGATTCATGGGCTGTGGCCAACGATTTGCCTGGATGGTCAGGGACTTGGAAGGAACATGATTGGGAAATTGGAGACAAGGATTTATGCTGTAGAGGTATGTAGATAGACTTCTCAGAATGGGCCCAAGAAGTGAAGATATTTGTGTCCTGTGTGAATGCTAACCAAAGGGTGACCTCAGCAGAGGAGGATTTTAATAATCAAGTGGGCAGGATGATGCGTTCTGTGGAAATCAGTCACTCTCTTTTCCCAGCCACTCCTGTCATTGCTTAATGGGCTCATAAAAAAAGTGGCCATGCATAAGTGGATATCCATCTGCAAAAAAATGAAACAAGAGCTATATCTCACACCACGCACAAAAACAAGCTCAAAACGGATCAAAGACCTAAATACAAAATCTAAAATGATAAAGTTGATGGAAGAAAAAATAGGAACAATGCTAGGAGCCCTAAGACATGGCATAAACGGTATACAGAACATTACCAGAACTGCAAAAATGGCAAAAGAGAAATTAGATAACCAGGAGCTCCTAAAAGTCAAACAACTATGCTCATCCAAAGACTTTACCAAAAGAGTAAAAAGATTACCTACAGACTGGGAAAAAGTTTTTAGCTATGAATCTGCAATCAGTGACTGATCTCTAAAATCTACATGTTACTGCAAAAGCTTAACAACAAAAAGACAAATAACCCAATTAAAAAAATGGGCAAAGTATATGAACAGACACTTCACTAAAGAAGACATTCAGGTAGCTAACAGATACATGAGGAAATGCTCACGTTCATTGGCCATTAGAGAAATGCAAAGCAAAACTGCTATGAGATTCCATTTCATTCCAACAAGGCTGGCATTAATCCAAAAAACACAGAATAATAGATGTTGGAGAGATTGTGGAGAGACTGGAACGCTTATACACTGCTGGTGGGAATGTAAAATGGTACAAACACTTTGGAAATCAATTTGGCACTTCCTTAAAAAGCTAGAAATAGAACTACCATACAATCCAGCAATCCCACTCCTTGGAATATATCCTAGAGAAGTAAGAGCCTTTACACAAACAGATATATGCACACCCATATTCATTGAAAAAGGACAAATATTGTATGAGACCACTATTATAAGAACTCAAGAAATAGTTTAAACAGAGAAAAGGTATTCTTTGATGGTTATGAGAGGGGAGAGGGAGAGAGGGAGGCAGAGGGGGATGCAGTAGTTAGATAGTAGACAAGAACTCATTTAGGTGAAGGGATGGACAACACACAATACAGGAGAGGTCAGCACAACTGTACTATACCAAAAGCAAAGAAGTTTCCTGAATAAACCAAATGCTTCAAAGGCCAGAGTAGCAGGAGCAGGGGTTTGGGAGCCATGGTTTCAGGGAACATCTAGGTCAACTGGCATAATAAAAACTATTAAGAAAACATTATGCATCCCATTTTGGAGAGTGACATCTGGGGTCTTAAAAGCTAGCAAGCAGCCATCTAAGATGCAACAATTGGTCTCAACCCACCTGGAGCAAAGGAGAATGAACACCAAAGACACAAGGTAAGTATGAGCCCAAGAGTCAGAATGGGCCACATAAATCAAAGACTACACCAGCCTGAGACCAAAAGAACTGGACGGTGCCCAGCTACAATCAATGACTTCCATGACAGGGAGCACAACAGAGTATCCCTGAAGGAGCAGGGGAGCAGTGGGATGCAGACCACAAATTCTAGTAAAAAGACCAGACTTAAATGTCTGACTGAGACAAGAGGGACCCCAGAGGTCACGGTCCTCAGACTTTCTGTTAGCCCAAGGCAAGAACCATTCTCAAAGCCAACTCTTCAGGCAGGGATTGGACTGGACTACAAGACAGAATATGATACTGGTGAGGAGTGGGCTTCTTGGATCAAGTAAACACATGAGATTAACTGGGCAGCTCCTGTCTTGAGGGGAAATGCGAAGGCTGAGGGAACAGAAACTGGCTGAATGGACACAGAAACGCAGGGTGGAGAGAAAAAATGTGTTGTCTCTTTAGGGGGAGAGCAACTATATATATAGCAAGGTGTAGATAAAGTTTTGTATGAGAGACTGACTTGATTTGTAAACTTTCACTTAAAGCACACACGCACACACAAAAGTGACCATGGTGGCATGGATGGAGGTTATGCATGAGTCCAGCAACATGGACTTCCACTCACCAAGGCTGACTGAGTCGCCAATATGGAACTATTCCTCGAGGTGGTCAGCCAGTAATCTGGTGGCAAGTTGATTACATTGGACCACTTCCATCATAGAAAGGACAGTGTTTTGTCCTTACTGGAATAAACACTTACTCTGGATATGGATTTGCCTTCCCTCCTGCAAAACTACCATTTGTGAACTACAGAATACCTTATCCATCATCATGGTATCCCGTACAGCATTGCCTCGAATCAAGGAACTCACTTCACAGCAACTGAAGTGCAGCAGTTGGCCCATGCTCATGAATTCACTGGTCTTACCATGTTTCCCATCATCCTGAAGCAGCTGGCTTGATAGAATGATGGAATGGCCTCCTGAAGACACAATTACAGCACCAGCTAGGTGGCAATACCTTGCAGCATTGGTGCAATGTTCTCTAGGAGGCTGTATATGCTCAAAACCAGCATCCAATATATGGTACTCTTTCTCCCATAGCCAGGAATCATGGGTCCAGGAATCAAGGGGTGCAAATGGAAGTGGCACAAAGCACTATTACCCCTAGTACCCACATGAAAAATTTTTGCTTCCTGTGACCTCAACCTTATGCTCTGTGGATGTAGAAATCTTAGTTCCAAAGGGAGGAATGCTCCCAGCTGGAGAGACAGCACTGACTCCATTGAACTGGAAGCTAATAATGCCACCTAACCACTTTGGGTTCCTCATGCCTCTGAATGAACAGGCAAAGGAAGGGAGTTACCATGCTGGCTAATGTGATTGATTCTGATTACCAAGAGGAAATCAGATTGACATTACATACTGGAGGTAAAGAAGAGTATGTGCGGAACGTAGGAGATCCCTTAGGGTGTCTCTTAGTACTACCATGCCTTGGGATTAAAGTCCATGGAAAACTAAAGCAACCCCATTCTGACTTGACTACTAATGGCCCATATCCTTCAGGAATAAAGGTTTGAGTCACCCCAGCAGGCAAAGAACCATGATCAGCCGGGGTGCTTGCTGAGAGCAAAGGGAATACGGAATGGGTGGTGGAAGAAGGTAGTTCAAATACCAGCCACATGACCAGTTGCAGAAAGGAGGACTGTAATTGTTATGAGTATTTCTTCTTTTTTATGTGTGCATCAAATATTTTTGTTTCCTTCGCTTATAAAATATAAGACGTAAACACGGCTAGTGTATTTTTGGTTGGATGTGTGTTCATTGTATCATGTTATGCACAAGTATGACTTTATAATTGTCTTTATCCTGAGATTATGTATAGTTTAAGGAGATGTGTACAGTTGCCAAGTTGACAATGATGGTTAAGATTGTGTGTCAACTTGGCTGGGCCATGATTCTGTGTTTGTATGTGATCACCTCCATGATGGGATCTGCTGTGAGTAGCCAATCAGTTAAAAGAGAGTTTCTTTGGGCACGTGGCCTGTATACAGGTATAAGTGGACATTCTGACTTTTGCCTGCTCTGGATTCTGCAGCTGGCTTCTTTTTGTCTGATCTCTGATTCTTCGGACTTGAGCTAGCAGCTTATACAACAATCTTAGGATTCGTTTATCTTCACAGCCAATGAGAAAGAGCCCTGAACTCTGACCTGCCCATCTTGGGTCCGCCAGTCCCTGCAGCTACTCAATCGGGAAAAGCCTTGAGGTCTTGCCTGCTGATCTTGGGATTCATTGACTTTCACAGCCTGTGAGCAAGAGCCCTGCTCTCCGATTTCCTGATCTTGGGTTCACCAGCCTCTGCAGCTATGTGAATCAGAAGAAGCCTGTATTCTGACCCATGGACTTGGAACATTCTAGCCTCTACAATTGTGTGAGCCATTTCCTTGATATAACTCTTTGTGTGTGTGTGTGTGTATATATATATATACACACACACACACACTTTCCCGGTTTTGCTTCTTTTTTAGAGAACCCAGCCTAAGACATGTTTGTTCCGCAAAACTCAGTTCAAAGATTTTGAGATATCCTTCACCCACCAGTTTTATTTCCAATGGAGTCAGTATTCAAGTCCTGTCAATTTGAAACTGTTCCTTCCTTTCTATTCCCATTGATACCACCCTTGTTCATGACCTTATGACATCCTGTTTATACTTTGGCAGTAGTTTCTAAAGTCAAACCCAGAACCACATTCTAAGTACCTACTACAAAAACCAGCACATAGTTGTTGTTGTTGTTGTTGTTAGGTGCCATTAAGTCAGTTCTGACTCGTAGCAACCCTATATATAACAGAATGAAACACTGTCCAGTCCTGTGCCAACATCATAATCATTGTTATGCTTGAGCCCACTGTTGCAGCCATTATATCAGTCCATCTCATTGAGGGTCTCTCTCTTTTTCACTGACTTTCTACTTTACAAAGCATGATGTCCTTCCCCAGGGACTAGTCCCTCCTGATGACATGTTCAAAGTATGTGAGAAGAAGCCTCACCATCCTTCTAAGGAGCATTCTGACTGTACTCCTTCCAAGACAGATTTGTTTGTTCTTCTGGCCATCATGGAATAGCCAATATTCTTTACAAACACCATAATTAAAGGCATCAATTCTTCTTCGGTCTTCCTTATTCATTCTCCAGCTTTTGCATGCATATAAGGTGATTGAAAATATCATGGCTTGGGTCAGGTGCACGTTAGTTCTCAAGGTGATATCTTTGCTTTCCAACACTTTAAAGGGGTCTTTTGTAGCAGATTTACCCAATGCAGTGAGTCATTTAATTTCCTAACTGCCGCTTCCATAGGCATTGATTGTGGATCCAAGTAAAATGAAATCCTTGATAACTTCAAACTTTTCTGTTTGTCCTGATGTTGCTTATTGGTCCAGTTCTGAGGCTTTTGTTTTCTTTATGTTGAGGTATAATCCATACTGAAGGTTGTATAGTCTTTGATCTTCATCAGTAAGTGCTTCAGTCCTCTCCACTTTCAGCAGGCAAGGTTGTGTAACCTGCATAATGCAGGTTATTAATGAGTCTTCCTCCAATCCTGATGATGTGTTCCTTTTCATACAGTCCAGCTTCTCACATTATTTCCTCAGTATACAGATTTAATAAGTACAGTGAATGGATAAAAACCTGACCCACACCTTTCTTAACCTTAACCATGCAGTATCCCCTCATGTACAGTTCCCTCATGAGCACAACTAAGTTCTGGAATTCCCGTTCTTCACAATGTTATCCATAATTTGTTATGATCCACACAGTCAAATGCCTTTATATAGTCAATAATATGCAAGTAAACATCTTTCTGGTATTCTCTGCTTTCAGCCAGAACCTATCTGACATCAGCAATGATATCCCTCATTCCACATCATCTTCTTAATCCAACTCAAATTTCTGGCAGTTCTCTGTTGATGTACCGCTACAACCACTTTTGAAAGATCTTCAGCAAAATTTTACTTGTGTATGATATTAATTCATGATATTGTTAATATCTGTATTCTGTTGAATCACCTTTCTTTGGAATTGGCATAAATATGGATCTCTTAAGGTCTATTGGCCAGGTAATTGTCTTCCAAATTTCCTGGCATAGACGAGTGAGCACTTCCAGTGCTACATCCACTTGTTGAGACATTGCTGTTGGTATTCCATTAATTCCTGGAGCCTTGTTTTTTGACAGTATCTTCAGTGCAAAATGAACTTCTTCCTTCAGTATCATCAGTTCTTGATTACATGCTACCACCTGAGATGACTGTACATCGACCAATTCTTTTTGGTACTGTGACTCTGTGTTTTCCTTCCATCTTCTTCTGAAGCTTCCTGGGTCATTCAGTATTTTGCCCATAGAATCCTTCAATATTGCAGCTTGAGGCTTGGATTTTTTCTTCAGTTCTTCCAGCTTGAGAAATGCTGATTGTGTTCTTTGGTTTTGGTTTTCTATCTCCAGGTCCTTGCCCATGTCATTATAACACTTTTCTTTGTCTTCTTGAGCTGCGCTTTGAAATCTCAGTTCAGCTCTTTTACTTCATCATTTCTTTCATTTGCTTCAGCTACTCTACGTTCAAGAGCAAGTTTCAGAGTCCCTTCTGACATCCATTTGTTTTTTGCTCTCTCTTCTGTGTTTTTAATGACCTTTTGCTTTCTTCAGGTATGATGTCCTTGATTCATTCCGCAACTTGTCTGGTCTTTGGCCATTAGCATTCAATGGGTCAAATCTGTTCTTGAGATGGTCTCTAAATTCAAGAAGGATATACTCAAGGTCACACTTTGGCTCTTGTGGACTTGTTCTAATTTTCTTCAGCTTCAATTTGAACTTGACGGTCTGCTCTGCATTCAGTCCCTGGCCTTGTTCTAACTGATGATATTGAGCTTTTCCATCATCTCTTTCAACAGATGTAGTCAATTTGATTCCTGTGTTTTTTGTCTGGTGAGGTCCACATGCATAGTCACCATTTATGTTGTTGATAAATAGTATTTGCAATGAGTAAGTCATTGATCTTGCAAAATTCTATCATTTCTATCACCAAGTCCATATTTTCCAAGTACTGGTCCTTCTTCTTTATTTCCAACTTTCTCATTCCTATCACCAGTAATTATCAATGCATCTTGATTGTGTATCTGATGAATTTCAGACTGCAGAAGTTGGTAAAATCTTCAATTCTTCATCATTGGCATTAGTGATTGGTGGATAAATTTGAATAATAGTCATATTAACTCATCTTCCTTGCAGGTGTATGGATTCTATCCTATTACTGACAGCATTGTACTTCAATAGGTCTTGAAATCTTTTTGATGATGAATGCCAAGCCATTCTTCTTCAGTTTGTCATTCCTGTCATAGTAGGTCATATGACTGTCTGATTAAAAATAGCCAATACCAGTTCATTTCAGCTCACTAATGCCTAGGATATTGTTGTTTATGCAGTCAATTTTATTTTTTATAATCTCCAATTTTCCTAGATTCATACTTTGTATATTCCACATTACTATTATTAATAGATGTCTGCAGCTGTTCCTTCTCATTTTGAGTCATGCCACATCAGCAGATGAATGCCCTGAAAGCTTGACTCTACCCACATCATTAAAGTTGGCTCTACTTTGGCAGCTCTTCTCCATTCCTATTTTGAGTGGTTTCTAACCTGAGGGGCTCATCACCCAGCACTATATCAGACAATGCTCTGCTGCTATTCATAGGTTTTCACTGCCTAATTTTTTTCAGAAGTAGACCATCAGGTCCTTCTTCCTAGTCTGGAAGCTCACCTGAAACCTGTTCACCATGGGTGACCCTGCTGGTATTTGAATACCAGTGGCATAGCTTCTAGCATCACAGAAACACACAAGCCACCACAGTATGATAAAGTGACAGATGCATGAGGCAGCGCATGGTAGGTCGTTAATAAATGTTAGTTCCTTTCCAAATGTTTTTTAATTTCAATCTGATCCTCACCAATAGATTTCCTATATTCTAAAACATATTTTTGCAGCTATCACACTCTACTTTAAAACTTTCAATTTGCTCTCTACCTACCTCTCCAGATTTGCAATACATCAGACATCCAAGGAAATACTATACATACCCTCAACAGGTCTACTTAGTGTTCCTCTAATGATCATTCCCATTTCCATCTCCATTCCCTTACTCACTTCATTCCCTTTTCTTGCTGTCCACTAATATGTAGTACTCTTCCTTTAAAATGTATCTTAAGTCCCATATTCACCATCTACTTTTTTTTTTTTCCTTAATTCTCTTGGCATTTACAGACACAATCCTTAGGATCTGAAAGCTGTTGGAAATTCCATCTATTTGTAAGGCCAAAGTAATCTATGCAAGGGTCCATCAACACCATCTGCTGTTGACGTGTTGGGTTGGCATGTTTTTGCTCTGGCCAGTGGCACAGTTCCTATCAATGATATTTTCTACTTTGGAAGTTTGTAAGTGGAAGTGCCACTGTAACATAAGCTTCACTCAATATATTTAATATATTTTGCATTATTATTTATCTTTTAGTGACTAAGTTTTCTCTACTTCATCTAGCGTAAGTAGCTATGAGGCTTATGCAACCTTAAACATCTTTGCTCCCTACTTCCCTAGCATAATAAAATTCAGTCAATATTTGTTGATGGTAATAAAAAGAATATTAAAATATTCTCCCATTTATAGCACAGGAATATTTTTGTGAAAATACAATATCTCTAAAGCAGCACAAGCTCCTCTGAGACATGCAATTTATTTACACTGGAGGAAAAACTATCCTTTCATGTTTTACTCTTTTTACAGTATTAGATTCTGAGGAGAAATAATGATAATATTAACCTACTATTTTTCAAAGGCAAATTTTTTATCTACAACCTGTTAAATCTGGATCTCCTGACTCTAGAGCAATTATTTGTATAATTATTTATAAAAAAAAAATCATATTCATTAACTGGAAAAACCGAGAGATGACTAGGTTAGGTTTACAGATGGGGCTTGTAATATACACTGATGACCCTGCACAGAACACAAAGGAAGATACCTGTTTTCAGTTGGAAGCAAACAGTGACTTGTACATGAGGCTGGCATGGGGCCCTCTCTAGGAGCAATGCTGAAGGAGGGATTTACAACATTCTCACAGAAATGCTGAAAATTAGATGCTTTTAGAGCCTAAGATAGAGTTGTTATATTAAATCCCATATTATATGAAACCATATTCTTATAAACTTCCAAAATGTCTTAAGGCTGAACAAAATGTCAAATTCAACATCGACATGAGTAAGGAATTTGGTTTAGAAAAAGTTTTAAGAAGTTTTAAATAATAAGAAATCAAGATGGAAAATGCATATATAAGGTATCATCGAAATAAACCAAAGTCAAACCCACTGCCGTTGAGTCAATTCCAACTCACAGAGACCCTAAAGGATGGAGTAGAACTGCCCCATAGGGTTTCCAAGGAGCGCCTAGTGAATCTGAACTGCCAGACTTACGGTTAGCAGCCGTAGCTCTTAACCACTATGTCACCAGAGTTTCCATCATTAAAATACTAACATATAAATGATGGGAACATGTATAAGAGGGTCCATATTTCAGATAACATTATCATATAGACTGAGAAGAGTTTCAGACCAGAGATTGATGGTCTAGAACTTTTAGTCACTTTTTACTTTGTCACCCTCTCTCAGCAACTCAGTATCCTTATCTATAAAATGGTATAAATACCTGTCCGTCCCCTTTCCATAATAGGTTGCCATGAAGAAAAAGTATTTTTAGATGTAAGGACCTGCACATAAAAATCCAAGTTATTCAGTTATACATGGTTATGGATTTGTTATTCCATTTTTTCCCCAAGCTGCTAATTGCTCAGGAACCGCTAAGCAAAGTGCTCAGTAAAGGAACAACAGACTTTTTTGCTTTATTGATTTGTTTCTGATATGAAGTGAGCCAGACTGGTACATTCTTATTGTTAATAATAGCACATAACAGATTTTATTTAACTAAGTAAATTTGGGGCCCATTACTTTCAATTTGGAACAGGGATCTTGCGCTGTTCAGGCGTCTGAGCTTCCGCAATTAGCTAGAGTTAAAGCCAGCTAAGTAGTCGTAAGATGCACAGGGGATCATCACAAAGTCCACTTTCTGTCGTTAATCAGTTTGGGAGAAGCAGTGTGTCCTTGCTGAATCTAAACTAGATTGCTTTTTGTGCAGTGTCACCTGCAGGTGTCTGCAGGTATCAATAGATGGGAGGGAGAAGGCTTTATTTTTTCACTGAAGGAGAGATGAGACATTTTATTGTTGTTTATGGTGATTGAAGAAGTACAGCCAGAGTGCTCCTTGGAAGGTGAAGATGGTGAGACTTCATGTCACACACTTTGGACATGTCATCAGGAGGGACTAGTCCCTGGAGGACATCATGCTTGGTAAAGTAGAAAGTCAGTGAAAAAGAGGAAGACCCTCAATGAGATGGACTGACATAGTGGCTGCAACAGTGGGCTCAAGCATAACAATGATTATGAGGACAGTGCAGGACTAGACAGTGTTTCATTCTGTTATATATAGGGTTGCTATGAGTCAGAACTGAATAGATGGCACCTAACAACGACAACAACACACGGTGGTGGTACTAATAAGACAAAGACCCACGGGAAATGTCATGAGAGTGTGAGCTTACACAGCGCTGTTGGGAGGCAAAGGTGAGAATTAAGCGCGGGGGGGACACAGCAGAAAGTATATATACCTACAAGGCTCCTATGTCAGAGGCAGTGGTGGGACAAGTGGGCAAGTCAGGAATAGGCACAAGTGCGTAAGAAGTCTTACTGCAGTACACTTGAGATGCCACCACACAGAGACATCTGGCATAACTGTGGGAGACAATAAGTGAAAGCAGGCCTTGCGAGATGGTTTGTGTTTTGGAACTATTGAGATTTAAATGTTACTGTTAATGATAAAGGAGGTTCCAGACTAAGATGGACTAAGAAGAACGGTCTGGTGATCTGTTTATAAAAATTAGCCAGTGAAAACTCTATGGATCACAACTACTTAATCCCCAACCGATCATGGGGATGGCAGAGGCCAGGCAGCATTTCTTTCCATGTGCATGGAGTCACCATGATTTGGGGACCGACTCAACGCCAGCTAACAACAACAGCATGTTCTCACAAGGTAGTAAGATCAGTTCTATATACCCAACTTATTGCAGGTGCAAACTGTATCTCTTTAGATATAAGTATCTTCTCCTATTTACTAAGCGACAACCTAATAATTCATTGAAAGGGTAAATTATACATACTTAAATCTCTTCAGCTGAAGTGAAATTTTGCTTCTGCTTCGTGAAGACCACAGTTAGACCAACCAAGTATTGAAATTTATGCAAGTGTAATGTCTCCTGTGGATACCTAATATTTTAAATAAGCAGATCACCTTTATAAATAGCAAAACGATATTAGCCATTTTGAGGCTAATGACAATTTAAGAAAAGAATAGTGGTAGAGAATGTGAGTTGTAGGAGACCCTGCTGGAGTCGTGTGTCTCATTCTTTACGGTCACCCGGCAACCAAAACCCTGACTGTGTTTGTAGCAGGCCCTGATGATAAAAGCTGAATGTACGGACTACTACTCGCCATCCTGCCTTCTTTGTATTTAGGGCCTGGGCATGTGAGCCTTCCAGTTTTTCAGGTTACCTTGAGCCGGTGCGGACTCATGGTGCGCCCACGTGTGTCAGAGGAGAACTGCTCCGTAGGGTTTTTAAGGTTGTGACCTTTTGGAAGCAGATGGCCAGAACTTTCTTTGGAGGAACCTCTGGATGAGTTAGAACAGTCAACCTCTTGTTTAGCAGTCAATCACTTAACTATTTGTGCCACACAAAGGATACCTGGGAATACGACCTAAGCTCTGTTAGTCAGGCTCGGTGGTTCTGATTTCCACGCACGAGAAGATCACACAAAGCAGTAGAGACCAAAGAGAATATTCTCTGGTGGCTGCAAGGGTTAGTATTCGTTCAAGTCCTTCTCTGCACTGATAAAGGCTCAGCAGGTGAGTGTCTAGTTCGTGGTAATAAGGGCTATGTTTTTTTCAGGTGACCATTTTTTCCTGACTGCTCTCTAACATTGGAGAATCTGTGAACTATCAAATATGTTTTTACTGAATTCAGTTTTCTGTAGCTTGAAGCAAAGCACTCAAAGACTAATAAAATTTGAAGTTAGGAAGCTTCTTTTAATAGTTTAAAAATGATTAATAAACATTTTGCTTTCAGCCCAAACTTGATACTTAAAGCTCACTTAGATTGGTTATTTGAGTAGCTGGCATTGAATTAAAATTGTTATTAATACAAAAACTAACATGAAAGTGGCATTGCTATTTCTCTGTTTCTCATAATTACAAAAAAAAAAGTTTGACACACACTTCGGCTGTCTATGATAACTAAAAACACATTCATTCTTAATTGAATTAGGAACTCAAAAACATTCATTCATATGAATTCAAATATTTCTTAACAGTAAAAGTACTTTTGAAATTAAGAGGAGAAATTAATTTTCTCCCTACAACAGAGTTCCTTGTAATGAACATTTTAGAATCACAGACAAAATCCTACTATCAAAAGTGTAGCTAAGTTTACAGTGGAGAGGATCTAGTGATCACCAGGTAAACCAAATGGTAACTTTATACCACCAGATATCACATGACTCTTGATGTGATGCACTAGGTTGCACACAGGATCACTTGTGAAATATTCTTGCCAAAAATGTTTAACAAGGCTATTATCAAGTCTTTAGACCTAATTTCAGTTTACAGGATATTGAAAAGATAAAGTTAAATCATAGCATAAGAAAACAGTCATAAAAAAGTAAGATATTCAGTAAAAACAACTGGTCAAAACTCTTCAAAGAGTCATTTTTTTAAATAAATGAAAACATATGGGGTTGTTCCAAATTAAGAAATATAGATAAACAAAGTACAAGAACCTTGATTGAACTTAGTTAAAAGAAAAAACAAAACAGAGAAGAAGGAAGGAAGAAAAGAGAAAAGGGAAGAAGGGACAAAAGGAGAGAGGAAACAAAAGAAGGAACAAAGAAAGACATAGCTAGAAAGCTAGCTATCTCTACAAGGTTAGAAGAATCCTGATTAAAAGGGGGAAAGTGTAGAACAGAATTTTAAATTCTCATGGACTCTAGACTTCCTGGAGCCATGAAGATTGGATAAACCCCTGAAACTATTACACTGAGACAATCTTTAAACCTTAAACCAAAAATATCTCCTGAAGTCTAGTTTGGCTTAACTAGTAAATGTCTGCCTTGAGCATTATGCTCTTTTAAGAACTATGTATATGGGATCAAATTGACAACAGCAACTCAAAAGATTGCATAGAAACCTTACGAGGCAGTGAATTTGTTAATGGGGGAGGAACGACTCAGAAAAAGAGGGTGAGAATGGTTGCTGTCATGAATCGAATTTTGTCCCCCAAAAATGTGTGTCAACTTGGCTAGGCCGTGTTTCCCAATAATGCATGGTTGTCCTCCATTTTGCGATCTGATGTAATTATCTCATGTGTTATAAATAGTAATCTCCATGATGTTAACGGGGCAGGGTTAGAGGCAGTTGTGTTAATGAGTCAAGACACAATCTACAAGATTAGGTTGTGTCTAGAGCCAATCTCTTTTGAGATATAAAAGAAATGAGCAGAGAAGAGTGGGACCACATACTACCAAGAAAGAAGGGCTAGGAGTGAAACATGTCCTTTGGACCTGGGGTCCCTGCATTGAGAAACTGCTAGACCCAGGGGGAAGATTGATGCCAAGACCATCCCCCAGGGCTGACAGACAGAAAGCCTTCCCCTGGAGCTGGAGTCCTGAATTCAGACTTCTAGTCTCCTACATTGGGAGGGAATAAATTTCTGTTTGTTAAAGCCATCCACTTGTGGTGTTCCTGTTACAGCAGCACTAAATAACTAAGACAGTTACATAACTTGAGGAATGTAATCAATGTCACTAAATGGTACACGTAGAAACTGTTGAATTAGTGTGTTTTGCTGTGTATATTCTCAACAACAGAAACCCTGGTGGTGTAGTGGCTAAGTGCTACGGCTGCTAACCAAGATGTCAGCAGTTCAAATCCGCCAGGTGCTCCTTGGAAACTCGAGGGGGCAGTTCTACTCTGTTCTGGAAGGTCACTATGAATAAGAATTTACTTGACGGCAGTGGGTTTATTCTCAATAACAAAATAAATAAAATATATAAAAATAAATGTGGCAAAAAACATTGCATCAACAGAGACATACGTTCATTGTGCTCTTTTCTGAATTTTCTGCATGTACGAAATTTTTCACATTAAATACTTAAAAATGGATGGCTGTTTTAGCGATTTAAAAATAAAAAAAACCCACAAAAAAATTAAAAAGTATAGGTACAAACAGATTGTTGGGACAGTTATGCCAAAAATTCTTCCATCCAATCCAAATCTCCAGACAACTGAGTCTACCGGCTTTTGACTGGCCATTTTCTCTTCATGTCCTCACTTCTTTTACTGTCCTGGATTCTCTGGCCCACCAAACACCCTTGCTTACATCATAAATTCAGTTTTCCACTCTGTGATGGCTAAGGCTGTGTGTCAAATTGGCTGGACCATGATTCTCAGTGGTTTGGCAATTATGATGTAGTTTAGCAGTTGTATGGTGTTGTGATCACTTTCATGATGAGATTTGGTATACTGTAATCACTGCCATGATGGGATCTGCTGTGAGTAGCCAATCAGTTCAAAGGGAGTTTTTTTGAGAGTGTGGCCTGCATCAAATATAAACGGGCATTCTGGCCAGGCTCATTGGTTTTTGCTTACTCTGGATCCTGCAGCTGGCTTCTGTTCATCTGACCTCCAGTTCTTGGGACTTGAGCTAGCAGCTTACCTGCAGTCTTGCCTACCAATTTTAGGATTAGTCAATCTTCCTAGCCTATGAGCAAGAGCCCTGCTCTCTGACATGCCAATCTTGGATTCACTAGCCCTTGCAACTACATGAATCATGAGGAGACTCTATCCCGACCCACAGACTTGGGACATTCCAGCCTCTACAACCACATGAGCCATTTCCTTGATGTAAATCTCTCTCTATATATACATTTATACACTTCACTGGTTTTGATTGCCTAGAGAACTTAGCCTAAGACATTGGGTATTGAGAGTGTTCCTAGAGAAACAAAATTGTAAGGATGTGTTTTCAAAATTGGTTCTCAGGTCTGGTTAGTCTTAAAGATGTTGATGACTCTGCTTCCAGTAGTAAAGAGGGCACTGCTAATCCATGGCATGAGGCGGCGATACAAATACAAAAAAAAAAAAAAAAAAATCACCACCAATAGATCAGGTGTTGGTGAAAGGCAAGGCTCTGGGTGATTGCATGTGTGATACCTTTCCAGTCATAATCAGAAGTATAAGGAAGCTGGTTGGTTGGTCCTACTTTTGCTAGACAAACTGGCAAAAGAAAGACATGAGTTCAGGCTTCAGGCTCAAAGCTCAAGTGCTACATAAGCAACCTCAAAGTTTCCACTTGTCCCTTGAAAGAAAGCCTTATTTCTTGTAGTAACAGAGCTGATATTCCTGAAAACCAAACCCGAGTTACTCCAGCCTGTTAATCAAGTGACTCAAAAAGCTGCTAGTTTTGAGCGGGGCCCAGAACAAGAGAAGGCTCTGCAACAGGTTCAGGCTGCTGTGCAAGCTGCTCTGCCACGTGGGCCATGTGATCCGGCTGATCCCATGGTGAGTGAAGGGTCAGTGGCAGATAGAGATGCTGTTTGGAGTCTTTTGGCAGGCCCCTATTGGTTAATCACAGCACAGACCCTTAGGATTTTGGAGCAAAGCCCTGCCATCCTCTGCAGATAACTACTTTCCTTCAGAGAAACAGCTTTGGCTTGTTACTGGGCCTTAGTAGAGACCGAAAACTTAACCATGGGCCATGAAGTCATTATTTGGCCTGAGCTGTCCATCATGAACTGGCTGTTGTTTGACCCACAGAGTCATAAAGTTGGACGTGCACAACAGCACTTCATCATTAAACGGAAGTGGTATTTAAAGATCAGGCTCGAGCAGGACATGAAGGCACAAGCTGCATGAGGAAGTGGCCCAAATGCCCATGGCCTCCACTCCTGTCATAGTACCTTCCATCTCCCAGTCTGCCTATGGCATCATGTGGAGTTCCTTATGATCTGTTGACTGAGAAAGAAAACTTGTGCCTGGTTTACAGATGGTTCTTTATGATATGCAGGCACCACTCAAAAGTGGACAGCTGCAGCACTACAGCTCCTTTCTGGGATCTGCCTTAAGGGCAGTGGTGAAGGGAAATCCTCCCAGTGGGCAGAACTTTCAGCGGTGCACCTGGTTTTCACTGTGCTTGAAAGGGGAAATGACCAGATGTGCAATTGTATACTGATTCATGGGCTGTGGCCAATGGTTTGGCTGGATGGTCAGGGACTTGAAAGGAACATGATCAGAAAATTAGAGACAAGGAGGTATGGGGAAGAGGTATGTAGATAGACCTTTCTGATTAGGCCAAAGAAGTGAAGATATTTGTGCCCCATGTGAATGCTCACCAAAGGGTGACCTCAGCAGAGAAGGATTTTAATAATCAAGTGGATAGGATGATGTGTTCTGTGGAAACCAGTCATCCTCTTTCCACAGCCACTCCTGTCATTGCTCAATGGGCTCATAAAAAAAGTGGCCATGGTGGCAGAGATGCAGGTTATGCACTGGCTCAGCAACATGGAATTCCACTCACCAAGGCTGACTTGGCTACAGCCACTGCTGAGTACCCAACCTGCCAGCAGCAGAGATCAACACTGAGTCTCTGATATGGCACAATCCCTTGAGGTGGTCAGCCAGCAACCTGGTGGCAAGTTGATTACAATGGACCACTTCCATCTTGGAAAGACAGCATTTTGTTCTTACTGGAATAGACACTTACTCTGGATATGAATTTGCCTTCCCTGCACAAAATTCTTCTGCCAAACTACCAACTGTAGAATTACAGAATGCCTTATCCACCTTCGTGGTATCCCACACAGCATTGCCTCAGATCAAGAGACTCACTTCACAGCAAATGAAGTGTGGCAATGGGCCCATGCTCATGAAATTAACTGGTATGACGATGTCTCCCATTATCTTGAAGCAACTGGTCAGATGGAACGATAGAATGGCCTTCTGAAGACACAATTACAGCACCAGCTAAATGGCAATAGCTTGCAGGGTTTGGGACAGTGTTCTCTAGGAGGCTGTATATGCTTTATCTTGTGTCCATTATGTAGTGCTGTTTCTCCCATAGCTAGGATCTACAGGCCAGGAATCAAGGGGTAGAAATGGGCATGGCACCACTCACTATTACCCCCAGTGACCCACTTGAAAATTTTTTGCTTTCTGTCTCCACAAACTTATGTTCTGTGGGTCTAGAGGTCTTAGTTCCAAAGGGAGGAATGCTCTCACCTGGAGACACATCACTGATTCCATTGAACTGAAAGCTAAGAATGCCACCTGGCCACTTTGAGTTCCTTATGCATCTGGATCAACAGGCAAAGAAGGGAGTTACCATATTGGTTGGTGTTATTGATCCTGATTACCAAGAGGAAATTGGATTGATATTACATGATGTAGGTAAATAAAAGTATATCTGGAACGCAGGAGATCCCTTAGGGTGTCTCTTAGTACTAATATGCCATGTGATTAAGATAGTAAGAAACCATAGCAACCCAATTCCAACATGACTACAAATGGCCCAGACCCTTCAGGAATGAAGTTTTGGGTCACCCCACCAGGCAAAGAACCATGACCAGCTGGGGCACCTGATGAGGGCAAAGGAAATATGGAATGGGAGAAGGTAGTTCTAAATACCAGTTACAAAGACTGTAATCGTTATGAGTATTTCTGCTTTGTATGTGTGTATCATGCATCTGTCAGTTTGCCGTACTGTGGGGGCTTGTGTGTTGCTGTGATGCTAGGAGCTTTGCCACTGGTATTCAAACACAAGTAGGGTTACCCAGGGTGGACAGTCTTCAGCTGAGCTCCCAGGCTAAGACAGACTAGGAAGAAGGACCTGGCAGTTTACTTCTTTGGTCAATATTCTTTGGTGTTGATGAAGAATATTGAATGCACCATGGACTGCCAAAAGAACGAACAAATTTGTCTTGAAAGATATACAACCAGAATACTCCTTAGAAGCAAGGGTGATGAGACTACATCTCACATACTTTGGACATGTTATCAGGAGGGACCAGTCCCTGAAGAAGGACATCATGCTTGGTAAAGTAGATGGTCAGCAAAAAAAAAGAAAAACACTCAATGAGATGGATTGACACAGTGGCTGCAACAATGGTCTCAAGCATAACAACAATTGTGAGGATGGTGCAGGACTGGGCAGCATTTCATTCTGTTGTGCATTGGGTCACCATGAGTTGAAACTAACTCGATGGCATCTAACAACAACAACAACATGTGTGTTTCAAATATTTTTGTTTTCTTCACTTATAAAATATAAGATGTAAATAGGGCTGGTGCATTTTTAGTTGTATGTGTGTTCATTGTATCATGTTAGGCACAAGTATGACTTTATAATTGTCTTTATTCAGAGATGGCTTAAGGTGATGTATACAGGTGCCAAGCTGACAAGGGGTGGAGTGTGATGGTTAAGATTGTGTGTCAACTTGGCTGGGCCATGATTCTCAGTGATTTGACAATTATGATGTAGTTTAGCAGCCCTGGTGGCACAGTGGTTAAACGTTCGGCTCCTAACCAAAATATCAGTAGTTTGAATCCACCCGTTGCTCCTTGGAAACCCTATAGGCAGTTCTACTCTGTCCTATAGGGCTGCTATGAGTCAGAATTAACTCAATGGCAACGGGTTTTTGTTTTGTTTTTAGCAGTCATACGATGTTGCAATCACTTCCATGATGAGATGAGATCAGATACAATGTGATCACCTCCGTAGTAGACCTACTGTGAGTAGACATTCAGTTGAAAGGGAGTTTTCTTCTGTGTGTGGCCAGCATCAAATATAAGAGGACATTCTGGCAAGGCTCGTGGGCTTTTGCTCACTCTGGATCTTGCAACTGGCTCCTGTTCATCTGACCTCCGGTTCTTGGTCCTTAAGCTAGCAGCTTACCTGCAGTCTTACCTGCCAATCTTGGGATTCGTCAAGCTTTGCAGTCTGTGAGCAAAAGCCCTGCTCTCCGACCTGCCAGTCTTGGGCTCATCAGCCCCTGTGGCTACATGAATCAGAGGACTCCTCTAGTCTGACCATTATAAAGTCACGCTTGTGCCTAACATGATACAATGAATATACATAAAACCGAAAATGCATTAGCCCTGTTTACATCTTATATAAGTGAAGAAAACAAAAACAAAAATATCTGGTACACACAAAAGTATTTGACATTTCAGCCTCTACAACCCTGTGAGCCATTTCCTTGATGGAAATCTCTATACATATATATGTATATGATTTACTGGTTTTGCTTCTCTAGAGAACCCAGCCCAAGACACTCTCACACTTTACCTTTTTCACTAAGCAAAATTCTCACCTTGGTTAAATCCAGTCTGTACCTACTTAACACCTGTCCAGCTTGATATGGCTGGAGGAAAAACACAACCATATCGATTAGTGTCCTTTAAGCTGTAACTACAGACCTCACCCTACTCAAAAAACTTAACTACCTTTCCCTCATGAATTCAAGCACTAACATTCAAAATTTCTCCTTTGAATCTGAACCTCAAAAAATCCTTCTCCACTCTTCTCTTTCAATGTAGAAAAAATAAGCAATCCAAGGAAAACTTCCATATATTCCTAGTGCCAAATGCGCCAACTTTCCCACATTCATTCCAGTATATTCTGTTCCTGCTGTAGTAATGCTTTATTTAACAGGCAGTGCTATTGTCTAAGTCTATTCCTTGTTTTCTTCTAAAGAACTTTCTCTAGTGACAGACCTTTTTTTATCTACTTAGCCTAAATAGAAAAACTCCTTGAGGAAATTGTCTATTCTCTCTTCTCTTTCCAAACCAGTAAGGCATTTTCCCTACCAAAAGAGCCCATGTCAAGGTTACCTTGTTGCCAAACCCAAAGGTCAATTATTTATGTTATCAGTTAGTCTTGGTTTTTCTCCTTCCTCACTGGCTATGTTTTAGTCTCTTTTGCTGGACCCTCCACATTGTTCCAAGCTCCAAACATTGGAGCACTCCCGAGCTCTCTTTGGACCGCTTCACCTCTTCTCCACTTAATCCTGAAGTGATATCATCTGGTCTCCAGGCTGTATGCTGATGGCTTTCAAATTTATATCTCCAATTCAGACTTCTCCCACTGAATTCCAGACTTCTATATACAACTGGCTACTCCTTACTACCAATGTTTAATAAGCCAAAAAAAAAAAAAATCCCTTTGCCATCGAGTCAGTTCTGACTCATAGTAACCCTATAGGACAGAGTAGAACTGCCCCATAAAGTTTCCAAGGAGCACCTGGTGGATTCAAACTGCCGAACTTTTGGTTAGCAGCCATAGGACTTAACCACTACTTCACCAGGGTTTCCCCAACATCTAACAGGCATCTCAAACTTAATATTTCCAAAACCAAACTCGATTCTCAGCCTCACCAAATTGTCTCCATATTCTCCATTTCTATAAATAGCAATTCCATTGTTGTAGTTGCTCAAGCCAAAAATCTTGAAATTGTCTTTGACTGCTCTCTTTCATACACCACATCTAAACTGTAAATAGATCCCATCTCCCTTACCGTCAGGATATACCCAGATCTGACTACTTCTAACACTCCACCACAATCAGTATATTACAAAACATCATCATCTCTTGTTGGGACTATTGCAATAGCCTCCCAACTGTTTCCCTGATGCCACCCTTGATCTCAACATCTTTTATCAACAAAAGCTCCAGAATAATGCAATTTTAAACGATTGCAAAATTTTAAAAAATATAAGTTGGCTCATGTTCCATTTTTTTGCTCAATACCTTCAAAAGAAATCTCATCTTACTCAGAATAGAACCCAAAGTCCTTCACTGGCCTACAAACCCTACATCACCTGTAGTCTCACGTCTCTGGCCTGTGCTCCTTACCTTCCTCAATTACATCGCCACTTCAGGGTCTACGTACTTAGCGTTCCTTCTTCTGGGAGCACTTCTCTGCCAGAGGGTGACTTACCTCTCTCTGTCCTCTCATTAAAATCTCTGCCGAATGTCACCTTATAGAGTCCTTTTCTGACCAACTTACCTGAAAACCCCTCTGTCACGCCCACCTCTCATGTCCTCCTGTATTTCTCTTGATAGCACTTACTGTTGCCTCATCTACTATTTATGAATGCATTCATTATCATAATCCCTTCCTGCAAGATAAAGTCCATAAGAGCAGGGACTTCATATGAAACAGTTTACATCAGTCCTTTCACTGTAGCTTGTTAAAAACTTTATAATTAGACCTAAAAGGAAAGTAAGCAAATTTCATCCAAATATACTATATTGCCATCTACTAGTATCCGCCACTCAAATAGCTGTTACAATTTGTAATTTATTTGAAAACTGACATTAGATGTAATATGGGAAATTGTGCACTATGAAAGCAGTTTGACATAATCAAAGATCAGAAAATTCATCGACAACGCACTGCTGAAATACTGAATGTATGGATACTAACTTATTCATGTTTGAAAAACAGACAAAATCCTTGCCTTTTCCCTCCATTATTCTAGCGTCATTTTTAATATATGGACATAATTCAAAGTGCTGTTAGGCTGAATTGCTATAGCAAAAAACACCACTGCTGGCATCTTGTGTTAAAGGGTTCTAGGTTATTTTACTTATTACAGGATATTGGTAGCAGCCCAATAGTTTTAGTGAAGAGATATTTCTGCCCAGTGCAATCTCCCAGGTAAGGACACAAAACCAAAAAAAAAAAAAAAAACCCATAACCGTAGAGTCAATTCTGACTCATAGCAACCCTATATGACACAGTAGAACTGCCCCATAGGGTTTCCAAGGAGCAGCTGGTGGATTTGAACTGCCAACCTTCTGGTTAGCAGCCTAGCTCTTAACCAACACACCACCAGGGCTCACAGGAAAGGATAAAAAATTGAGAGTGTTGCAATTCCACATGCTGACTATTAGCTATACTTCTTGCATCCTTCTCTCCCCATATTTTTCTGAAGAGCATAGATACTTTACAGAGAACTTTTTAATTGCCATTTTTTAAACATTTCAACATTTTTTACACACACAATGCAATGACATTGATTATGTTCAGCATATTGTGCAACCATCAGAGCTACCCATTTCCAAATGTTTCCTTCACCCTTAGCAAAAGTTCAGCACCGCCTAAACACTGGTTCTTCTTCTCCCCTCCCTCCCAATCCTGATAATCACTAATAAATTATGATCTCTATACACTTGCCTATTCTAGACATTTCATGTAAGGGGGAACATACAATACCTGTTCTTTTGTGAGTGACTTATTTCATTCACCATAATGTTTTCCAGCTTGATCCATGTCATCGGATGTATCAGGACTTCATTTCTTTTTATAGCAGAGTAATATTTCATTAGGAGTCCCTGGATGGCACAAATGGTTCAGCACTCAACTTCTAGCTGAAAGTTGGTGGTTTGAACTCTCCAGAGGCCCTTCGGGAGACAAACCTGGCGTCTACTCCCAAAAGGTCACAGCCTTGAAAACCCTATGGAGCAGTTCTACTCTGCACACGTGGGGTCGCCATGAGTCGGCATTAACTCTGTGGCAACTAACAACAACGATATTCCATTATTTGTATGTACTACATTCTGTCGAGCCATTTATCTGTTGAGCGTTTAGGTTGTTTCCTTCTTTTGGCTATTGTGAATAGCGCTGCATTAAATTGAAAATTTTAAGGTAACCAAGGTATGCCGATAGCTTTGCAGATGAGACTCAGATGAATCATATCCCTACTTTCCCACTTCTCTGTATTTCTAATACCAACCGTCCACACAGCACTTTCTCTCTCTCACCCTATCTTCTCAGGGCTTGGTCCCATCTATTAAGACAACACTCTCTTTGTGTTTGTTCATTCACTGAAACAACTCACAGGACTCATAGGAGGTATTATAATTATGACTAACAGTTTTATTAGAGTGAAAGGATATAAATCAGCGTCATTTTAAGGAAGAAATGCACGGGGGAGGTCTGAGGAGGTTCCCAAAGCAGAGCTGCCATGTCTCAGAGAGGGCATGTCACTCTCCCTTCACCAACCAGGAAGCTCCCTGAGCCTTTGCGTATCAGGCTTTTATTGGCCAGTCCTGCATGATAGGCTAAAGCGTGCCTGCTGACTGAGGCTCAGTGATATCTGCCTCCCAGATGAGTCTTTTCTGGTCTTTACCTTTTCCCCACACAAGGTAAATCCCAAAAGGAAGAAGAAAGGTAATGTGGCCTCATCTCAGCCTCCAGGCAAGTTGTCTCATGAATCACAATCTCTAACCCTGTTTTCACTGTTAAGTATTTTAAAACATTTTAATCAACAGTAGGAGTGAAGATCCTATATTTGGACTCATGGTCTAAAATTTGCTCTGAGAGGTTGTATTAGTGGTGGAAATAGCACTTGGTGGGGGCTAGGAGATTGTAGTTTGAGTCCTGGCTCTTCCACTAACTGGCTGTGTGAATATGAGCCTCAGTTTTCTCCTCTAAAATATAAAAAGTTGAATTATTTATTACTCTAAAAGTCCATTAAATTTTTTAGAGTCTGGAGAGAAGATGAGATGTCTGCTTTAAGAGTAATAATACCAAAGCTGATTTTTGGCCAATGAATTAAAGCTTGTTGTACAAAATATCCTTCTCCCATTTGGCAATTCACTGACACTTGAACTTTAGTCACTGGGTACAACCATTGTGATCAAAAGCAGAGCTCTTTTCAGAGGTAGGAGATGATAGAGGCCATCATGTTTGGCTCATCTTTGCTAAACTGTTTCCAGAATAAAAGATAACAACCCTGTTAAAACACACCAAGCCTGTTGGCATTAAGTTGATTTCAACTTACACCCACCTGTCTTAGTCATCTAGTGCTGCTATAACAGAAATACCACAAGTGGATGGCTTTAACAAAGAGAAATTTATTTTCTCACAGTCTAGTAGGCTACAAGTCCAAATTCAGGGCATCAGCTCCAGGGGAAGGCTTTCTCTCTCTGTTGGATCTGGAGGAAGGTCCTTGTCATCAATCTTCCCCTGGTCGAGGAGCTTCTCAGGTGCAGGGACCCCAGGTCCAAAGGACACATTCTGCTCCTTGTGCTGCTTTCTTGGTGGTATGAGGTCCTCCACTCTCTGCTAGCTTCTCTTTCCTTTTATCTCTTGAGAGATAAAAGATGGTGCAGGCCACAGCCCAGCGAAACTCCCTTTACATTGTATCAGGGATGTGACCTGGTAAGGGTGTTACAATCCCACCCTAATCCTTTTTAACATAAAAGTACAATCACAAAATGGAGGACAACCACAGAATACTGGGAATCATGGCTTAACCAAGTTAACACTACTCTGTCCTACATTTTTGGGGGGAACGTAATTCAATCCATGATACCACCCTGTAGGACAGAGTAGAACTGCCCCATAGGGTTTCCAAGGCTGTAATCTTCACTGAAGCAGACTGTCGCATCTTTCTCCTGTGGAGCGGCTAGTGGGTTTGAACTTATAACCTTTTAGTTAGCAGCCAAGTGCTTAAGCATTGCACCACCAGGGATCCTTAAGATAACAACATTGCTCACAAAATAAAGAGGAGGCATTGTTGACCTGGCAGAAGTTTCCAGGAGCTGTAGAGTATTCGAGACATGAAGTATTATCTATGAGTTTGTATAGATTCCTCTCCAAGTACGCTTTGCATATGCGTGATTGCTTGTAGCCTGCATGTTCTTGTCACCCACCAGTCAGAAAGAGGTGAGATAGGAGGGGGAGAAGGACAAGTATAACACCTCTCCCTGGATTGACCTGAATTGAAGTTGGCAGGTGAAAAATCAAGCATTTGTATTTCTCATATAAAGTTAATAAGTGCAAAAGCTTTCCTATCCTCAGGCAAAGATCTAAATTGTACATCAAAAGGGTGATAAATGGATACGAGTATAGACACCTCAGAAACCTTTTATGGCTCTCAAACGTCCATATCTGCAGGCTGGTTATGGCATCGAACATCCACGTTGTGGCTGGGTTTGGATTACAAATAATTTTTAAAGTAACATAATGCTTTTCAGAGCTATCAGCTAGGTATCCAAATAAACTGAAATCTATTTTTTGTTACAGGCCTTGTCTTACAGGAGCATCATGGAAATAAACACTTCTGCTGTACGCTGTGACTCATTGCAAATCTATCTTGAAAAAACACGTGTTAAAAGGCAGGGAAGAGGGGCTTTTTGGTGTTTCCTTCCTATGGGACAGTGGTATGAAGATTTGGGTATACATTGGAATGACCTAGAAAGTTATTTAAAAACACTGATGCCTGGATCTCACTCTCAGAGTTTCTGATTTAACTGATCAGGGCATCTGCATTTTCAGAGCTGTTCTGGTGGGTGATTGTAATGTGTAACCATGCTGCTGTGGTGGGTGACTCTAATGTGTAGCCATGGCTGAGAACTGCTACTGAGGGAGGTTACCAGTCACAGGCCAGTTGGTCCTTCCTGTGATTGTTAGCTTGGATATGGGACACCTATTTACTAAGAATCTGGGCTGTGGCGGCAATTCATCTGCGCAGAGCACAAAATTCCATTCAGCTGTTAATGGCTTTTTTGATGCGCTGAATTACAGCTGGATTCAAACCAACAATGACCTTCACTTCCCATTGCCTGTAATTAAGGATGTCTGCCACCACCATAATCCAGTTTGGGGCTTGATTAATTCTCATAATTACCAAATGCATTTTTGCACCTGTAGAAAAAGCAGCTCTGGACCACCAAAATGAGCTACAGCCACGAGGGCAAGAAATACATAGCACTAATGTTTAGCATTTATTTCAGGTTTAATCATTATTTCTTAAGCTCTTGACATTCATTAACCTCTTATTCTATATGATGTCCTGGAGAGATGAATCAGAATTATTGTTGCCATTTTATGTTAGTCAGTGGGCAGAAAAGCATTTTGACGGGTCTTTTTTTTTTAGGAGTTGTGATTTTTTAATCTTTTGGTGCATGATTAAGTCGTTGCCTCCCTTGAAAGGAAAGAGCAATATTGGGCAGGGTGGTGAATCAGAGACAGACGTGCACTGATCTCAATAAAGAACCTCTATCACAGTGGACATTTTTATCACAGTGGACAGATTAATGATGTGTTTTACGACTAGCTCGTCATCACGGCCTACTTCTCCTTGCAAGGTCCACCAGGAATCTCTAAGGAATTTTAAAAGTCTCTATATCCAGGGTGAAAAGCCAGAATATTTTCACCTGAACAATAATTCAGATGTCATGCTTAAGAGGCAGGGAGTATTACTTTAAAAGTCCCAGGACTTCTATGTACAGGAAGAGAGGAAATTCCCTGAATTATCTATCCCACTTGCTAACTCTCAGTTTCAACATTCCCCAGTACTACTTCCAACCACAGACCAACTGAACATTCAATATTTGTATTAGGTACCATTTATTGGGTGCTTACTATGCCTAACCAAACCAAAAAAAACCACCCATTGCCATCCAGTCAATTCCAACTTATAGTGACCCTATAGACCAGAGTAGGACAGCCCCATAGGGTTTCTAAGGAGCACCTGGTGGATTTGAACTGCTGACCTTTTGGTTAGCAGCCACATAGCTCTTAACCACTAACAATGTGCTAAATACTTTTATACATACAATACTCCTTACAAATTGCCTGTTATACATACAATACTCCTTACAAATTGCCTGTTATATAGCAGCTATTATCCCTTCCCCATTTTATGGATGGGAAAATTAAAGTCAAAGTCGAATGTAGGTGCTAGAACAAAATATAACAGATAGGGACAAGGCTAAAACCCAGTTCTGTCTGACTATAGAAACATACTAAAAAAAAAACCTAGAAATCATTAAAGTGTGTGTTTGGCTTCCACCTGTCTATCTAAGTGCTTCCTCAACAAATTTCTTCCACTTCAGTCACTCACTGTGTCCCGAACTTAGCCTTCTTCTCCTCCCAAACAAGCTCATTTGACATCATGGAATTCTGTGGGATCCTCACAAAATGACTAAATCCAATATGTTAGTCTAGAAAGGTACTATATTGGATTCCCTCCCTCATCCAGGATTCCAATCAATCATTCATTTCTGTTCATCATTTTCTTTTAATGTTGATTTTAACTTCTGCTATTTCTACCTCTAACTCAGGCTCTAGAATAACAGCTCGCCCTGATTCTTACCTTCCCCGGAACGATAATCTCCAAACACCACCTTCACAATAAATTTTACGATCCAAAAACCTTTCATGGGTCCTCATTTCTTATCATAGCAACTCAAAGCCTTTGTGTCTGGCTTTCAGCGCATTTAATATTATTTTCTCCACCTTATTAATGGGATTTTTGTCTCCTATTCAACTTAATCTCAGATTTATTAAAAATCTCATAAACTGTAATCACAAGTATTGCCCGCTTTTTGAAAGTTCGCTTTACGCCACTTTGCTTTTACGAAAGGCTCACGTTAGTACCTGTTTTTGATAACTGAAAGAAATTGAAAGAATATTTGTTTTTAAGAAAAAAAGCTGAAAAGCAGATAGAGAGTTCAGCGTTGTTTTCCAGTGAGCCCTTAAAGAGGCAGCTGGACCCTGAGCAGCGAGAAGGGCGCCGCCAAGCGGTTTCCTTGCAAACTGCACTCAGCGTCTCAGCTTTTCCTGTATATCCTTGTAGTTTTAGATTTTCTGTGTTATTTGGCATGATTTGGTAGGTTATTTTTTGGGTCTGGAAACACTCAAAAATTTTTCCCTTACGAATTAATGTAATTGCTTCTTGGCTTTGCACCGTTCTGGCTTAGGAAAGGTTTTACAGGAACGCTCTGCTGTCAGAGGGGAAACCTGTGTATCTGTTATTCACTAACTGCTAGATCTGAAGTTACTGTTAGATCTGATGATAATTAACTGGTTACTAATTTTAGGTCACGTAATTAACTGAGTGCAGAAGTGAATGAGCATAAAGATCCTCTCTGAGCACCTGGCAAGGTGCGAAAAGGACCAATGGCTCCCTACTCCCAGGGGAAAGGGCAGTGTAGGATCTCAGCTTCCCTCAGCGTTCTCCACTGCCCAGCAGCAGACATTCTTGGGATTTCATAAATAAATTTCACTTGAGCTCAGATGATTTGGCACCCAAACTCAGATTGTCATTGTCCCTCCCCCTACTGGGCTATTTTCACAGTTGCCCTTTAAAAGGGAGCATCATGAGGTGGGGCCTCTCTCCTCCAGAAGAGTGTCAGGGGGCACACAGCTGTCCTTCACCCAAACATGGCTGTAAGGAAGGGGGACAGGAGTGCTGGCAGCAGCAAGGCTTTCAAGGAAAGAAGGGCAGGCCCCTCTTCACCACTCACAGCATCAGATAGCTAACAGTAGGATCCAAGGACTAAGGAAAATAAGTTTATAAATTTGAACAACAGAGAGGTAAGCTCTGTTGATTTATTGATTAAAGTTGTATCGTTTCTGTAGTTATTGCTTGGCTTGGCGGGTTCGCACAGGTAGCAGCTTCTGAATAATAGCAGATTTACTTTCCATTAAGTTCAAGTGTACAGTCTCTAGAAAGTCAAAAAGAAGGGGCGCTGTGAAAGTCGAAAAGAAGGGGCGCTGTGAGTGGTCAACAAAAAGAAAAGTGAAGCAATAAGGGCGTGGAGTTACAGGTAACCTCAAACCTAAAAGTCACAGGATCCACAAGGGCTGCAGTAACTGGGACACAGAGAGGGAGGAGAGAAGGGAAGGGTGGCATGGAGATTCGTTTCAGATCACACTGCAGTGAGTGAGGCAGGGGAGTTGACACTGAGCTGTAAACTGGTCTATATATTGATGTTATGTAAAGAGCTACACAGTGGGTTATCATACAAATGTGATACAGAAAGAATGGGAAAGACAGCAGCTTTAATGGCAAGCCCATATTTGTTGAGGACAAATTGTGAGCCAGACACAGTGTAAATACTTTATATTGATTATTTTATTTAATATTCAAAACAAACTATATTCCCTTTTGGGGGTAAGGAAATCGAGGTCCAAGAAGCTTAAGTATCTTGTGTAAATTTTTTTCAATCAAGAAAGAAGATGAAAAGATAAGTAGTTCACCAATGGTCACACAACCAGCGAACGGCAAAGGCAGAATTCGAACCCAGCTCCATCTCACTCGGAGCATAGCTCTTAGCCAGTACACAAACACACTGACGAGCCGGGGCTGCGGCTACGGCCCCCTCACCGCCACTGCCCCCAGTTGTTGTGGCGTCTGCTCCAACTCAGGGGATCCCGCGGGTGGCACGGCAGAATTGCGCTGCGCAGGGTTTTCAATGGCTGATTTTTTTTTGGAAGTAGATTGCCAGGCCTTTCTTCTGAGGTGCCTTTGGGTTAGCAGCCAAGCACATTCACTGTTCGTACCCTTCCATTCCCTGGTGACATAGTGTTTAAGTGCTACAGCTGCTAACCACAGGGTCAGCAGTCTGAATCCGCCAGGTGCTCCTTGGAAACTCTATGGGGCAGTTCTATTCTGTCCTATAGGGTCGCTATGAGTCAGAATCCACTCGACGGCACTGGGTGTGGTTTTTTGGTTTACCCTTCCATTCAGAGATTTTTTTTTTTTTTCCTGTATTACAGATACCCACTGGGAGTTGTCCCTGATTCTCTAGTTCACAAGCTGCGTAGAAGAGAAGAGATAAATGGATAAGACACAAGAGGCAGCATCGTCACAGTCCTTCACCTTTAGTTAATTAGGAGCAAGGGCACAGGCCAGAGGGGAAGTCAGAGCATGGAAGGAAGTCAGATCAACTGCTCCGAGCTGCGGAACACCCGGTCGTGTGGCTGGGCTGCGACCCGGGCAGCGTGGAGAGGGAAGAGCCGCCATGCTCACAGGACTTTCAGGGCATGGAGCATCACACAGCTTTGAAAGCAAATTGCTTTTCTTCCTGCACCATGAATAAAGGAAGGCTAGAACACCCGGAGTAAAAGCAGTTAAGATGGCTGAAAATTAGGTTTTATTTAATGTGTTCAGTCAGACAGGCAAAGTATTGGCCAACAAGTATTTATGGAGAGCTTGCTCTGGGGAGGATCACTGACAGCTAAGGACAACATGAAAACAGAAAATACAATCTGCCTTCAGGAACCTTACAACTTCAGAGATATCATATGGCACAATGCACCAAACTGTGCACCTTGTAAAGGCCTGATAACCCAACTGGGCTCATCGGTCTTTGATTTCCCAGTGCCTGGCATCATACTTAGAACACACATACCTGCCCAGTTGCAGTTAGTAATGCTTGCTGAATACACTAAGCTGAGTTAGCATCTTTGCTTCACAGAAATAACCGTAGCTTAATAAAAACCAAAACCAAACCAGTTGCTGTCAAGTCAATTCCAACTCGTGGAGACCCCATCTGTTGCAGAGTAGAACTGACTGCACTTGACAGGGTTCTCAAGGTTGTGGCCTTTCTGAAGCAGATTGCCAGGCCTTCCTTCTGAGGTACCTCTGGGTGAGTTTGAACTGTCACCTTTGAGTTAGTAGTTGAGTGCTTTACCATGCGTGCCACAGGGCCTCCTGTAGAATAATAAACTAGGGTATAATTTTCCTTCCTTTCATTGCTTTGTCGAAAGTGCCATAGATAAAGGCAGATCATTTTAAGCAAAAAAAAAAGCTTAGATCAATCCTAAAATTAATGAAAAATCATTCAGGCTACTGATGTATCCTCTCAGTTTATCTTCTATCAGCTTTATTCCTCACAATTTCTCCAATCAACTCACTTCCTCTATCTACTACTCCTTAAATCATAAATGTAATGTTTGTTAAGAAAAAGGGTATCCATACACTTAAATACTCTCATCACAGCTTCTTTTAAAAATACAAAAAAAAAATTGAAATATCAAAATTTAGAAAGTTAGATGGGCAAGGTTTTGGCTTCTTGGCTTTCACTAAGGTCACTGTGATTGACTTTAGGTTCCGGACACTTGATCAGGGCATAACTTCATGACTTTCTCTGGGGAAAGGTAGATGTAGGCAAGAATTTAAACCACCATGGAGATTCACAAGAGCCTACAGGATCAAACACCAAAGAAACAATCTTACCAGGAAGACTTCACCTTATAGGATCTGTGCACTCCCATAAACAAACAGAACAACGTGAAAAAACGGGAACTCTCTGAATCTTCTAAAACCACTCTAAAAATAGTGTATGAAAAAATTAGCCGTGAGGGAAACTTTTATTAAGCTATTAATACCCTGTGCCAGATGTTGCCTTCATTGCTTGGCACAATGTTTAGAACACTGCAGGCTCTTGATAAGTATTGGTTGATTAACCTCCCGATTTCTGATCTTCACCAAAAAACCCCTGCAGATTCCTTTTATTAGTTCCGTTTTCCAGATGAGAAAATTATGTCAAGTAGCTAATAAACAGTGGTGCCTAAGCTCTTGTCTCTGTATTGAGCTGCTCCTCACTTGGTAGAAGAAATCTGATGATTCTGCACTGACTATAATTTACGAAAGATTTGACTTTGTCTTCTGTAATTTAAATGTCCTTAAGCTGGGCGTTTGGAAGGACTCTTCTAAATTGCAGGCATCTGGAAACTACAGTTGCATCGTTCTGCATGCATAACTGAACAGTTAAAAACGCAATTCCCTGACCTTCCACGGTTGTGGATTTGCATACACACAATTCTGAGGTCCCTTGAATGAGACAGCACAGGGCATCAAACATATTCTTAACTTAATAGTAATTGTCAGCAAACACAATGCTAAACAATGTGTAATTGGATTTACCTTTGAACTAATTTTTCAATTAAGGAATAATTTTAATTTTCCTGATTTTCTCTGGCTTAAATGACTTTTAGTTTACTATTACAACAGAATTCTGTTTGGTTGTAGTATTGTTTTATCAATTATGTAACTTGAAGAGAGAGAGGAAACACTAGAAACATTTGATAAAAGGAGGCTGTATATTAAGAGAAAGAGAAAAAGTGGATTTGAACACAATTGATATTTGGCCTCTAGTCTTTTTATTTTACCTCTCACATTTTATAATATAAATTGCTGATAATGAATGATTATAGCCAAATCCCTCCCCAAATCATATCATCATAAATTCTAAGCTTAATTGGTAGTAAATCATTTATTGCTATTTTCGTATTGGAAATGGAGAAGTTAAGAAAGGGAACATTTGTGATTGATCAAGATTCTGAATCAAATGAGGAAAACAAAAACAAAATGACTTGCTTCAGCTCCCAGAGAACAGACCCAAAAGACAGAAACAAGGAGTGTTATTGGTTTCTCTTATTTTCAGTACTGTCCTAATTCTGACCTGACAATTGCATATAAAGATATATAAGGAGAGATATCAAATATAAAGCAAATCATACGTAGAGCCTATCCCTACAGCAGCTTGATTTTAAAATATTGTTATTAAATCTAAAAGAAGACAAGTCAAATATTAAGCATAATATAACACTAGATTATCTGTAGTTGAATTTTATTTACTGGCAACTGAGATAGAATTTGTATCACTGGCATCTAATAATATTCTCTCCTACGTTATTTGTGGGGTCTGGACTGACCTTAATAAATTAAATATTATGAACACATTAGCCCTTGGAAACAAGAATGAAGAAGATGTAGACATTCTCTTAGAAATCCATGACCTTGCTTGCCTGAAAGATTCAGTAACTGTCATGGCCATGCCAATGTGAATGATGGATATTTTTAAATGTTAAAAGGAACATGCAGCAGAGTCCTTCATTGAAAGCATCAATGGCTTTACATAAAATCTGCCTCATGCAGAGCTCTGAGATTTGGGAGACAGTCAGGTATACTGAGAAAGACAGGGAGTTTGGGACAGTCAGTCATGGCTTTGCAGTTCTTTTCAGTCCTTAACAAACACGGGACTGTCTACGACTTACTTTATTGCTCTAAGCCTCAAGTTCCTCACCAACAATCGAATGATAATGCCAAACTTAAAGGATTTTGATAAGAAATGGAGGAACCTACTTTAGACAGACAAGCTGATTTCATAAATTGTACTAGCTAAATCTTCAGGAGGGGGCTTTGTAGACTGGAGCTTAATTTTTCACATAAAACAGGCTTAATATATGTCCTCGGTCAAGTCACTACATGCTTACTCCATCTGACAAATGTCACCTACCTCATAAGCATAAGAATTTCTTGGAGTAATAAGTCTGTAGGAGATTTCTACTGTACACGACAATAGTTGCTTTTATTATTATTTATAATTTTAAAAGCAAATTACAGTTTTTCCTTTAGGAGTTTGATGAGGTCAAAGAGCGTTCAATGATATTTGCATTTTTGAAATGAAAATGGGAGAGAGGGGGAGGAGTGACTTGTCCAATCTCACCCATGACCTTCAGTAAATGCCCAAACCAGCGAGCCACTTGGTATCAGATCGATTCCTATCCCCACGTGTGTCAGAGTAGAGCTACCATCCACAGGGGTTTAGTGGAGGGAAGGAGAGGAGTGACCTGTCCAGTCTCACCTGTGACCTTCAGTAAATGCCCAAACCAGTGAGCCCCTTGGTAGCAGACCGATTTCCCATCCCCACGTGTGTCAGAGTAGAGCTACCATCCACAGGGGTTTCAGTGGAGGGAAGGAGAGGAGTGACCTGTTCAGTCTCACCTGTGACCTTCAGTAAATGCCCAAACCAGCGAGCCCCTTGGTAGCAGACCGATTTCCCATCCCCACGTGTGTCAGAGTAGAGCTACCATCCACAGGCGTTTCAGTGGAGGGAAGGAGAGGAGTGACCTGTTCAGTCTCACCTGTGACCTTCAGTAAATGCCCAAACCAGCGAGCCCCTTGGTAGAAGACCGATTCCCAGCCCACATGTGTCCGAGTAGAGCTACCATCCACAGGGGTTTCAGTGGCTGATTTCTAGAAGTAGATCACCAGCTCTTTCTTCCAAGGTGCCTCTGAGTAAAGTTCAATCTTCCACTTTCCAACTTTCAACCAAGTGGATTAACCATTCCTGGTTTGGTTTTGGTATGGATTAACCAGGTACACCACCCAAAGACTCCTCAGTAAGTAACAAAAAAAAAAAAGAAGAAGAAGAAAAACAGTTGCCGCTGAGTCGATTCAGGTTCATGATAACCCCACGTGTGTCAGACTAGAATTGTGCTCCACAGGGTTTTCAGTGGCAGGTTTTTCAGCAGTAAATCTCCAGGCCTTTCTTCTGAGGCACCTGTGGGTGGACTCAAATGTCCAACCTTTCCATTAGTAGCCTGGAGGATTGACCATTTGTGCCCTCCAGGGACTTCGGTAAGCACCCAGGGCTATGTAATCACCAGCTTTCAGTAGGCTGTAGTCCCTTTGGTAACACACCCGGCACTTACAAACAATCACTTGGAAGTTTTCAATCCCAATTATAAAAAAATCAAAAACTTTGATCCCCACATCTGTGAAACATGTAATGTGTGTCTAATTCTAATCTACAAATAAATCAACTAAAATCTCTAAGTATTGAATGTTTTACTTTTTTATTTGTATTTACTTATTTACCTCTTTCTAACTTATTTGTTGCACTTTTTTCTTCCTACCTAAGAATGAAAACTAGTAGGCTTAATTAAACCTTGGACATCAGAGGCAGTAAATACAACAACAACAAAAAAGGAGCAATTACCTACAGCAAGCTGAAAGAAAAGTGTTTTTTGAGAGCTATACTAAGCAGCATACAACATTCACTTCTGATGGTTTCTATGCTGTGTCGACTTCCAGGCAAGCCATTAGAGGCAGAGTAGGGAAAAAGAAAGTGAAAGAGACCTCAAAGCACTTGGTGGGTTTTCCATAATGAATTCTGCTCTTTCCTGCCTAGCTCCAATAAAGGCCAGCTCCAAGAACAGGCCCTTGATGGATTGGAGATTCCTAATCCACACATGTTGGTCCACACAGCTGCCTGAGGAAGGGAGGGACTAAAACACATCCCAGCCTTTTATAGGGCTCCTTAAAGGCAAGGTCCCAGACGTATTAGTCATCATTGTATTCCCAGCTCCTGGCCAGGATTTGATGTTTGTACAATCAATTTGAATATGATTACATGTTTTTGAGGATGTTACTTAAAAAGATACTTTAAATGCCCTATTTAGAAAACGTGTTTTCCCTGATCAAACTATATCAAATCCAGTGGCTGCATTAATCAGTCCCCTAACCTCCCCCCACTACCAGATACTTACGCATTTGCTGAAATCCAAGCTCATCTGTTTGTTCCCGTATTTAACACTTCATACATCCTTTGTTAGGGTTCCTTGCCTGTCAAGATACTTTGGCTAATTTCAACCTTACCTGGAACATTCCAGTGGCCAGCCTCTAAGATTATCCTTGATCACCTCTTCCTAATAGTGCAGGGAAGTGAACCTAAGAACATTCTCTTAGAAAAAGGTAGAGCTGAGTCTACTCTCTCCAGCTAGCCCCAGCTACTCCCAGCAGAGTGTTTTAAGGACAACACCTTCAGGCACTCACCACTATCACCTGCAGCCTTTCTTTTCAAACTCACCTTCCGCACTTCCAGCCCTGACCCCTCCATCACCAAATGTCCAGGAGTGTGCCTGGGAGTTCACTTGGGACTGAGTTTCTTTATCGCAGCAGTGTGACTTCTGAGCAATGGCAGCAGTGATGGAGGCAAAAACATCCCCACAGGGCAAGGTCTGAGCAAGCGCAGGTGCGGAAGGACTTGGTGAGGTCTTCTATGTTAAAGGTGCTGAAGCTGTAGCAAGAAGGGCCTGGGCTCCCCACTACTGTTCCAAGGAATAATAAGTGTTTTGGAAGGCTAAGGTCTCAGATATTGTTAAGAGGATCTGAGTCAGAGACTGCTGGCCATAGCGTGTGACAACAAATTCTCTGGATAAGCCTTCCCTAGGCTGGTGGTCAGAGAAGCACCTGCTACTATCACCAACGGCCCGGCGATGCAGCAGCGCCGCTCCACCATGCCACAGCGCAGACCCAGATGAGGCTCTTCTACAAAAGCGACGTTTTAATTACACTGAAAACAACCCTCTTCAGGGAACAGTGCAGTAAGCTAATTTTTTTCTTTGCTACCTATCCTTAAAAAAACCACTCTAAGCCAAAACACCTTTGAAAACATAGAAAATTAGAGGGCTAATGCATCCTGATTTCCAGACTTATTGTAAAGCTACAGTATTCAAGACAGGCTGGTATTGACATTAAGGTGGACACAAGCGGGGACACAGGCTGCTCGACAAACGCTGCGGGAACGTGTGACCATCTCCGGGGAAAGAAAAAGAAGTGTATGCGTTATACTAGACACAAAAATCAACTCAAATTGAGCCATAGGCCTAAATATAAAACTATAAAACATCTAGAGGAAATCACAGGAGAAAATCTGTGACCTCAGGGTACACGGTTGTCAGTTATAATATCAACAGTGTGATATGTAAAAGAGAAATGATAAATTGGGCTTCATCAAAATATAAACTTCTACTATTAAAAAGCACTCTTAAGAGAATGAAATAGGAGCCACAAACTGGGAGAAAATATTTGCAAGTCACGTATCTGATAAAAAGACTTGTATCCAGACTACATAAAGAACTCCATAAAGAACTCTCAAAATCCAAAAACAATAAAAGAAACAACCTAGTTTTCAAAATAAGCCAAAGAGTTGAGCAAACACTTCACCAAAGGAGATATATGATGGCATATAAGCACAAGAAAAAAGACTCAGCATTTTTAGTCGTTATCGTTCTTAGGTGTCCTCCAATGGGCTCCAACTCCTAGCAACCCACGTATAACAGAAGAAAAAGCTGCCTTGTCTTGCACCATCCTCACAATTGTTGCTGTTTGAATCCACTGTTGCTGTCACAATGTCAATGCATTTCCTTGTGGGTCTTCCTCTTTTTCACTAACCTACTTCACCAACCAAGCATGATGTCCCTGTTTATAACATGTCCAAAGTAAGCAAGACAAAGTCTTCCCATCCTCACTTCTCAGGAACATCCTGGCTATATTTCCTCCGAGACAGATGTGTTCATTCTTCTGGCAGTTCATGGAGTATTCCGTATTCTTCAGCAACACCACAATTTGAATGTATCAATTCTTCTTTGGTCTCCCGTTTTCATTGTGCAGTTTTCTCATGCATATGAAAAGAGGTGATTGAAAATACCATGGTTTGGGTCAGGCACATCTTAGTCCTCAAAGTGATATCTTTGTTTTTTAACACTTAAAAGTTTTTTTGCAGCAAATTTGCCCAATACAATATGTCATTTGGTTTCCTGACTGCAGCTTCCGTGGGCATTGATTATGGATCCAAGTAGAATGAAATCCTTGATAACTTAATATTCTCTCCATTTATCATGATGTTGCCTATTGGTCCAGTTGTGAGGATTTTTGTTTTCTTTATGTTGACGTATGGTCTTTTCACCATTACAAAAAAAAGTTGCCGTCCAGTCAATTCCGAGTCGTAGAGACCCTAGAGGATAGAGGAGAATTGCCCCCACAGTTTCCTAGGCTGGCACTACTACGGGAGCTGATCACCAGGTCTTTCTCCTGCAGATTGTCTGGTAGATTCATATCAATGACATTTCAGTTAGCAGCCGAATGCTTAGCCACTGTGCTGCCAGGGCTCCTTCCTTAACCATTAAGTGCTTCAAATTATCTTCACTTTCAGCAAGTAAGGTTGTGTGATCTGCATACTGCAAGTTTTAATGACTCTGTTATCCTGATGCTTCTTTTGTCTTATAGCTCACCTTCTAGGAGGGGGGAAATGCAAATTAAAGCAACAATAAGGTGCAATTGCATGATTGTTAGAATGGCTATAATTAAAAAGGCGGACCATACCAAGTGTTTGCATGGATACAGAGGAACTGAAATCTCATACACTGATGGTGGGAACGTAACAGGATTTGGAAAACAGTTTGGTAGTTTCATAAATGCTTAAACAGATATGTATCACATGATACAGTTAACATTCAACTCTTGGGTGTTTGCCCAAGAGAAAATTAAGCATATGAACACGCAACAACCTGTACCTGAATGTTTGTAGAAGCTTTATTTGTAACAGCCAAAACCTGGAAACAACCCAATGTCCATCGAAAGGCGAACAGACAAACAGGTTGTTACACGTTCACACAATGGAATACTCTTCAGTAATAGGAAGAAACTATCAATACGGGCAAAAATATGGATGAATCCCTATACAGTTAGTTGAACAAAAGAAGCCAGGTGAAATATAGTACATACTATATTATTATACTTACATAAAATCTAGGAAATGCAAACTAAGCCGTGATAACAAACCAAATCAGCGGTTGCCTGGAGAAACAGTGATGGGAAAGAATGAGAGACAAGGATTACAAAGGGGCGTAAGGAAACTTTTGAAGGTGAGGGACATGTTCACTGCCTAGATTGTGCTGATAATTTCACAAGTGTACACATATGTTAAAACTCAGCCCATTGTATACTTCACATACTTGTCAGACTTATCGCAATAAAACTGTTTGTGAAAAGAAAAAATCATTACTTCAGGAAAGTATCTGTTCCCTTACAAAAGAAAGAAGTAAATGGGGAAGTGGAAAGGTGCCTAAGGTATATTGTAAAGGGTATAAGCAAGGTGAAAAGCCATGTTACTATTAGTAATAATAACAGAAACTCATATATAGCATTTATTTGTGAGAGACATTCTTCTAAAAGCCTTATGTATTATAAATTATTTATTTCTGTCAATATTTGATGAGATGTCTCTATATTGTCTCTTTCTACAAATGAGGGAATGGAGGCTTATCCCAATCACATAGTTAATAAGAGGTGAAGGAGGCTGCTAACTCAGCAGCCTAGTTCTACCCTGTGCTCTTAACCACTACATTTGGCTGCAGACCCTACGTGTGTACAATAATAGGCATGGAAAATTGTATGCATGTATTTGGATGTGTGAGGGGGAGTAAAATAGGAAAGTGTGCTGGTGAAAGGGAATTTCACTCTTTAATGTAAATACTGTTGGTTCATTTAAATTTTTACAGAAAACTTTTATTACCTTCACAATGTCAACAAATAAAAATAATCTTTTTTACTGAGTTTTAAGTGAAAGTTTACAGCTCAAGTTAGTTTCTCATACAAAAATTTATACACACATTGTTATGTGACCCTAGTCTTTATCCCTATAATATGTCAAACACTCCTTTCCACCCTGGATTCCTGTGTTCATTCAACCAGCCCCTGTCCCTTTCTGACTGCTCATCTCACCCCCAGACATGAGCCGGAATTCAGTCTCATGTATCTACTTGAACTAAGAAGCATACTCTTCACGAGTATCATTTCATGTCTTTTAGGTCAGTCTAATCTTTGTCTGACGAGTTGGCTTTGGGAATGGTTTTAATTCTGGGTTAACAGAGAGTCTGGCGGTCATGTCTTCTGGGGTTCTTCCAGTCTCAGTCAGACCATTAAGTCTGGTCTTTTTACGAGAAATTGAGTTCTGCACCCCACTTTTCTCCTGCTCCATCAAGGACTCTTTGTTGTGTTTCTTGTCAGGGCAGTCACTGGTGGTAGGCAGGCACCATCTAGTTCTTCTGGCCTCAGGCTGGTGGAGTCTCTGGTTTATGTGGCCCTTTTTGTCTCTTGGGCTCATATTTGCCTTGTGTCTGGTGTTCTTCATTCTCCTTTGCTTCAGGTGGGCTGAGACGAATTGATGCATCTTAGATGGCCACTAACTAGCTTTTAAGACCCCAGACTCCATTCAGTAAAGTGGGGTGCAGAATTTTTTTTTATATAATTTTTATTGTGCTTTAAGTGAAAGTTTACAAATCAAGTCAGTCTCTCACACAAAAACCCATATACACCTTGCTACACACTCCCAATTACTCTCCCCCTAATGAGACAGCCTGCTCTCTCCCTCCACTCTCTCTTTTTGTGTCCATTTCTCCAGCTTCTAACCCACTCCACCCTTTCATCTCCCCTCCAGGCAGGAGATGCCAACATAGTCTCAAGTGTCCACCTGATCCAAGAAGCTCACTCTTCACCAGCATCCCTCTCCAACCCATTGTCCAGTCCAATCCATGTCTGAAGAGTTGGCTTCGGGAATGGTTCCTGTCCTGGACCAACAGAAGGTCTGGGGGCCATGACTACCAGGGTCCTTCTAGTCTCAGTCAGACCATTAAGTCTGGTCTTATGAGAATTTGGGGTCTGCACTGCTCTCCTGCTTCCTCAGGAGTTCTCTGTTGTGTTCCCTGTCAGGGCAGTCATCGGTGATAGCCGGGCACCATCTAGTTCTTCTGGTCTCAGGATGATGTAGTCTCTGGTTCATGTGGCCCTTCAGAATTTTTTTTAGTAAACTTTGTTATGACAGTAGACCTAGATATCCCCTGAAACCGTGGTCCTCAGATCCCTGCCCCACTCCTATGTTTCTCAAAGTGTTTGGTTGTATTCAGGAAACTTCTTAGGTTTTGGTTTAGTCCAGTTGTGCTGACTTCCTCTGTATAGTATGTTGTCCTTCCCTTCACCTAAGATAATTCTTGCCTGCTCTGTAGTTAGTGAATTCCCCTCTCCCTCCCTCCTAACTCTTGTAACCATCAAAAAATGTTTTCTTCTGTGTTTAAACCTTTTCTTCAGTTCATACAATTGTGGTCTCATACAGTATTTGTCATTTTCAACTAATTCACTCAGCATAAAGCCTTCCAGCTTCACCCATGTTATAAGTTGTTTCGAGGATTCATCATTGTTCTTTATCATTGTGTAGCATTCCATTATAAAAATATACCATAATTAGTTTACCCATTTGTCTGTTGATGGGCACCTAGGTTGTTTCCATTTTTTTACTATTGTGAACAGTGCTACAGTGAACTTGGGTATACATATGTCAATTCGTGTGATGGCTCCTATTTCTCTAGGATATATTCCAAGGGGTGGGATTGCTGGATATTATGGTACTTCTTTTTCTAGATTTTTAAGAAAGCGCCAAATTGATTTCCAAAGTGGTTGTACCATTTTCCATTCCCACCAGCAGTATATAAGTGTTCCAGTCTCTCCACAAACTCTCCAACATTTTTTATTTTGTTTTTGGATTACTGTTAGCCTTATTGGGGTGAGACAGTATCTTATTATAGTTTTGATTTGCATTTCTATAATGGCTAATGATCATGAGCATTTCTTCATGTATCTGTTAGCCACCTAAATGTCTTCTTTGGTGAAGTGCATATTCATATCCTTTGCCCGTTTTTTTAATTGAGTTATTTGTCTTTTTGTTATTGACGATTTTTGTATGTTTTTCTTTTATCCTGATACTTTGCTGAAATCTTCTATTAGTTCCAGTAGTTTTCTTGTGGATTCCTTGGGGTTTTCTGTGTATAAGATCTTATCATCTGCAAATAGAGATACTTTTACTTCTTCCTTACAAATTGTATGCCCTTTATTTCTCTTTCTAGCCTAATTGCTCTGGCTAGGACCACTGGCAGTATGTTGAATATATAAATCCGATATAAGTAGTGACAAATGGTACGCTTGCATGGTTCCCGTTCTCAATGGGAATGCTTTCAGACTCTCTCCATTTAGGATGATGTTGGCTGTTGGCTTTTGAATGCCCTTTGTTATGTTGAGGAATTTCCCTTCTATCCCTATTTTTGCTGACAGTTTTTATCAGAATGGGTGTTGGACTTTGTCAAATGCTTTTCTACATCAATTGATAAGATCATGTGGTTCTTGTCTTTTGCTTTATTTATATAATGGATTACATTGTTTTTCTAATGCTGAACCATCCCTGCATACCTGATATAAATCCCACTTGGTCATGGTGAATTATTTTTTTGATATGTTCTTGAATTCTATTGGCTAGAATTTTCTAGAGGATTTTTGTGTCTGTGTTCATGAGGGATACTGGTCTGTAATTTTCCTTTTTTGTGGTGTCTTTATTTGGTTTTGGTATCAGAATTATGCTGGCTTCATAGAATAAGTTCAGGAGTATTCCTTCCTTTTCTATGCTCTGAAACACCTTTAGTAGCAGTGGTGTTAACCCTTCTCTGAAAGTTTGGTAGAATTCTCCAGTGAAGCCATCAAGTCCAGGGCTTTTTTTGTTGTTGTTGGGAGTGTTTTAATTACCTCTTCAATCTCTTCTTTTATTATAGGTTTGTGTAGTTGTTTTGCCTCTCTTTGTGTTAATTTAGGTAGGTAGTGTGTTTCTAAACATTTGTCCATTTCCTCTAGGTTTTTAAATTTGTTGGAGTACAATTTTTCATAGAATTCTGTTAAGATTCTTTTAATTTCAGTTGTGTCTGTTGTGATATGGCCCATCTCATTTCTTTTTCAAGTTATTTCCTTCCTCTTCTGTTTTTCTTTTGTCAGTTTGGTTAGTGGTTTACCAATTTTGTTGATCTTTTCAAAGAACCAGATTTTGGTCTTGTTAACTCTTTCAATTGCTTTTCAATTCTCCATTTCATTTAATTATACTCTAATTTTTGTTATTTGCTTTCTTCTGGTGCCCAAGGGCTTCTTTTGCTCTCTCCTATTTGTTCGAGTTGTGGGGTCAATGTTTTGATTTTGGTCCTTTCTTCTTTTTGGATGTGTGCATTTATTGCTATAAATTGACCTCTGAGCACTGCTTTTGCTATGTCCCAAAGGTTCTGGTAGGATGTGTTTTCATTCTCTTTTGATTCTGTGAATTTCTTTATTCCATTCTTGATTTCTTCTATAACCCAGTAATTTTTGAGCAAGGTATTGTTCAGTCTCTCCATGTGTTTGGCTTTTTTTTTCCCCCCCTTGCTTTTTCTGTTATTGATTTCTACTTTTATGGCTTTATGGTCAGAAAAGATGCTTTATAATATGTCAATGCTTTGGGTTCTGTTAAGGCTTGCTTTGTGGCCTAATATGGGGTCTATTCTGGAGAATGTTCCATGTGTGTTGGAAAAGAAGGTATACTTGGCTGCTGTTGGGTGGAGTGTTCTGATATGCATATAAGATCAAGTTGGTTGATTGTGGCATTTAGATCTTCTGTGTCTTCATTGAGCTTCTTTCTGGATGTTCTGTCCTTCACCCCAAGTGGTGTGTTGAAGTCTCCTACTGTTATTGTAGAGCTGTCTGTTTCTCTTTTCAATGCTGTTAGAGTTTGTTTTATGTACTTTGGAGCCCTGTTGTTGGGTGTGTAAATATTTAATATGGTTATGTCCTCCTGGTATACTGACCCTTTTATCATTATACAGTGTCCTTCCTTAACCTTTGTGGTGGATTTTGCTTCAAAGGCATTCAAAGTTCATGGACCCGTTATACCTATGCCTAGGCAAAGGGGCTGTGCCTGCCCTGAATTCCTGGCCTAGGGAAGTTGGCAGATTATTTTTTCCTGTTTGTTAATTTGTTCAGTCTTCAAAGCCAGGAGAAAGGCTCAGAGCGCTCAGCGGGTCCTACTTCTGGCCCAGGGGACATGGCAATCTCTGAAGCTGGACTGGGACCCAGTGCAGGGCAGGGAGTGGGCAGGTAAACGGGAGAGAGGTTCTTTCCAATGGGGTGTTTTTTTTTACTTGTGTGGGAGGTTAGACATGTGTATTTATCTTTTGCCAGTTGAGCACTGTTTTTTTTTTTTTTTTTGGTTTCTCACTAGTTCTGGAAGCTTAAGACTCTCCACCCCTTGGTCTTTCCTGATGTGGCAAATGTTTCTGAGTGCCACTGCTTGCCTCACCACTCATGTCAGTGGATCTAGCCTGCAGGGTGCCTGTTCCGGCCAGGTCAGGTCTGGCAACTCCTCGCTGCTTCTGAACTGTCTCTCCCTATCCGTGCCACTTAGTCTGATTCCTCAACTTTGCCTTTGGTGTTCATACATAAACAATTCACTTGATTTTTTGGGTCTTTATCATAAGAAGGACCAGAGGATGACCACTCCACCATCAGGCCCCATCCCTCAAAATTAATTTAATAGTTTTGTTTCAAGAGAATAGAAAGGGAAAGATGATGGGGAAGAATTTGGATTCTAGAGTGAGACAACCACAGTTTGAATCTCTAATTTGCCACTTACTAGCTACATGACCTTGGACAACTTGTTTAGGTTTTCAGGGCCTCAGGATTTTCATCTGTGTAATGAGCATGTTAATAGTATTTCCCATGGTGGTTGTAAAAATTAAATAAGATGATGACGACAAAGTGTTTGGCACAGTTACTTAAAAAAAAATGATTAAATCCTCAGGCATCACAATAAGAAGTAGTATGCTCTATCTCATTAAATAGTATTCTCAACTTTCTATTAATTAAAGTATTACTATTATTCATATTGAGGCAGAACCCCCACAGTGCTGTATTCTTTACCTGGCTTCCACCCCTACAGTGTTACATTGCGAAATCTTTCCTTTTCTGGGCTTTCCCTACCCCAAACCTTGCATTTGAACCCTGCTTTTGCTTGGAGGTTATAAATAAACATCCTTGCACCTTCGTAGTATGATTAAGAATGTTGCTGACATAACTAGTATGAACTCTTCACTTGTAAACCCCTTTAAAAGTAACCTGCCTGCTCGCCCTTAGCAACAGTCTTGGCAGCAGTAAGCACCGACTGACTCCATTTCCTTGTACAATGAAATAAAGGTGGCTTTTTTGTTCTCTCAGCTCAGTCTCATTTATTGGCCAATATGAGTCGTGCAGAGTAAGAACTTGGGGTTTTCACCCAGTAACATTTCTGGTGAGCAAGCTAGGAGTCATCTGCTTGGTTCCTGAGGGGAACTGGAAAAGTGAACAGCCCTGATGTCTGGCACCACCAGGAGATTTCTCCTAGAGACCTTGGAGCAGTTGTGAAAGCCGATCCCTCTTCCACTCCGCCCAGAACCCAAATGATTGTTCTGTAAGAGACAAGAAATACACCTGGGTTTTTTGGTAAGTGCCTAGGTAAGGCCTTAGATGAACTCGAAGAAGCAGAAGAAATTGACTGTTGAGGGCATTAGGAATCTGAGGTTATTTGGTAAGTAACAGGGTAATTCCTAGGTAAGACCTTAGAAGAGTCCCAAGAAACGGGAGGAATTGACTGCTGAGGGTATAAAAGGCTCAGGTACCTGTTAAGTTGGTGCACTGGATTAGGTTGTGTGAGTGTGTAAGTGTGTGTATCTAGAGAATGAGAACATTCAAAGGATACTGAATTGCAGCCCGCTAAGATGCATCCTTAAGAACTGGGAAGAGACTTGGAAAGACATGGCTCTGGCAACATACTTGTCCACTTCCCACTTTTGCCTTTTTGAATATATGCTGAATAAGATGTTCCTTTTTGCTTTACTAAATTGTGGTGTTTTCACTTTACAAGAGTTAGTTGCATGAATTCTAAATCCACAAATCTAGTCGACCTAAAGGACTGTGGAGCAGAAGCCGGCAAAAACACAGGTCCTATCTTCTGGACCCAAGCAATCACACTCCACATCCCTTTGATGCCCATGGGGTGAGTGGTCTTGGAAAACGAGCCTTTGCTTATTCTTTTTCTGTTATTTTTCTCATGTTTTCTTCGGCATATTTGTTTGAAAAACCAGTTGTTTGATTAAGGAGAATCTTTCTCAGATTTTTGCTTGATTTTTTAAGAGTGGTATCAGGTAACCCAGGGTGAACCACAGTTTAAATCGGGATTTGGGTGTATGAAACATTAAAGAGGTAATTTCATTTTTAAAGATCTCTGAGCCAGTATAAGCAGCAAAAATTTGGGCACAGGTCAACAAGTAAAAGTCATTAGGGTGGTCGCCGGTGCTCATTGTGAGCATTATAAACTCCCGGGACAGGAAAAGTCGGTCGTGAGACAGGCTAGCGCACGAGGCTGCCTGCCACCCACAAGGGAAGACTCGTGCAATGAAGGCACACACTGGTCTAAGCAAAACACCGTCCAAAGACCGCAGCGCTCCTGGTTAGGTTTCTTTTTGTGGCTCAGAGAAAACCTGGAAAATAGTGCTGTGTTTTGCCAAATTCGCAGGGAGAAGTGGTAGTCCCCTACCTGTTTTATGATACGGTTTCTGAATAAAAAATCACAATTTTATACTTAAAACCATCAGTAGATACTTTACTTTCCAGTCCGAGGAACTAGAATATTTAAGGCCTAAAATAAGAGACTAGGTCTCCAGCCACCAGAATGAATTAAGTCCAAAAAGCAACCCGGAAGCTTGAGCCTTAGAGTTGAACACCTTCGGTGGCGGGTCCAGATTTTCCCCTCTGCCACCGAGGCACTGGCTTGGGTTCTTACTTAAAACGCGGTGAACCGAGTAGCTAAAAGCGACTGGAATTTCAGCGACCGCTTTGGAAAATGAGCTTACATTTGTGCTGTCTCTCCTTTTTTTCTTCCTCTTTGGGGAACTTTGCTTGATGCTCAGACTTCGTCCAAAGGTCTAATGTCCCTCCATCTGACGCTCTGGCAAGTTGGTAAGTTTTGTCTAGAACTTGTTCTTTTTCCATTGAATTGAGTCAAACTTACCAAAAATTGCTGTATCCATGTCCTTGTTTTGTGTAGTGTTGCTCAGCGAGTTTACGTAGCCTTCCTGTTTTCTTTTTTCCGGAGAGCTTGCTTCTGACCCAGGGCGTAAGGGTGAAAATCGCTGTTTTTTTTGTAAAGCTGTCTTAACCTCCGTTCCTTCTTCATCCGAGAGAAGCTGGGTCTTGGGTCTGTCTGAGGATTTAGATCTAGTAGCTACTTGGAAAATTTTTGTATAAATTGGTCTATTTGAAAAGCACACTAAGATCTTTATATTCTATGCTAAACTTTCTAAGTAACTTAAGCTAGATATCATAGGAGACATGTTTTATTTTAGGAAAAGGGATAATTTTTGTCTTAAAGTAGTGGTTCTGGAATAATAAAAGAGAAAGAAATTAGTTACCTTTTCTCTTTCAAAATGCCTGGATCAATTTAAAAATATGCAAATGAATTGGGATGACCCCCCCCCCAGTCTCGCTAACCAAGAATTGATGGATTCATTTACAAAATTGCTAAAGAGCTTTGGTATTTACTGGGTAGATAGCCTTTCACAATGCCTCAATCAATTTAAACATATGTAAATGAACCAGAATGAGCTAATCTTGTCTTCTACTATGAGTCAAAAAAAAAAAAAAATAGAGAGGGTGAGACATCAGGTTTCCCAGGCCTCAGTCTCCAAGGTCAAATAGAAATCACAATGATACCCATCTAAAATGGTCTGACTTTTTCTTTAAACAACCCGAGCCAGAAACTTAAGTTTATAGCCACGTCAATGAATTGGTCAGTTGAGCAGAGACTTTGGGAAATACGAAATTAAACTGGAAAAATACGAAAAATAGTAAAAGTTAAATAAAAACTTAAAGTGTTTAAACAGACTTTCTTCAACAACAGTTTTATCTTTTATTGTATACAGGATTAAAATAAATAGATATTTGTCATAATTTAAACTTATATACATTCGCTTTTTATGCCACAAGAGAAAGGCTATCTATATGTGTATATTTGGGTCTGCTAATGGGTGTGTTCATTTTTGCCTTTTAAAGAGATGCAACAGAAGACGTATGCAACAAAGACAACATTAAAGAAGTTTATTAAAAAGAAATTTCTTTGATATGGTCAAAAGTTTTATCTGAGTTAAGTTTAATGGTCTGATTTATGAGATTTTTAGGAGCTTTAATGTTAAATAAAATATAAAACAAATAATTGAAATTCTTGCTGTTAAAATTTTCTTTGATTTCTGAGTTGAAGGGTTAATTTATTCTTTGTGTAATCTGCCTTGAAGGCAGAGGTTTGAACTCTCATTAGAATAAGACCCCTGAGCTGAAAAAGCAAGCCACATGGCTTTTAGAAAAGAAGCCAAGGTTTTTACTTTAAGACCTTTGGTTGAATAACGTAAGTATTATTTCACAGCGACCTATAATAAACTCCTGAAAACTCTGAAACTTCATGGAAAGCCACAAAAAAAATTTATAAAGGAAAAGTGTTAAAAAGTTTTATTTAATAAATTACACGGAAGGTGTTGTCAAAATAAAAGACTCCTTATTCTTTTTGGGTTAAGATTTATATGTTAGTACTTCCTCTTGTGTTTTTATCTAATATTAGACAGCAAACTCATAATATTATGTCAAAATTTTATTATTATTTCTTAATTGCTAACTTGGTCACAACTTTATCAAAGCCAATGGTTTGACTGAGAATTCACATCATTTACCTGTGAAGTTTCCTTTTATTACTACTCAGGTATTTAAAGATTTGATAATCTTGGTATATTCTTGGTATATCCTGAGTTGGTATATCCTGGTATTATGTCTCAAAATTATTGTGTATTACATCTGAACCTCCTTAAAAATACAATTAATGGTTATATTTAGAGTTTTTTTTTTTTTATCTAAACTTTTCTAACTGATTTTATTTGGCCTTTACGTTATACTTGTAATTAATTTCTATCAGGTCATTCACTGTAAGAGTATTATTTTTATAAGTTAGTCATGGCCATATTAAGGTTTGTCATCTGCAGATAAGTTTTTACTTTACTGATTTTCTGAAAATGTTTGGCCAGAATGTCTCAACAAAAAAGATGAACTAGAGGATCACCATGAATCGGAATAGTCGACTCCATGGCAGAGGGTTTGATTTTTTTTATATTGGATTTATGAAAAGGACTGTGACTAGACTTATAACCTAATGTACGTTCTTGTCCTGTCCCGTTAGCCAATTGAAATAAGACGGCCATACACCACCAATTGCAACAGAAACAGAAAGCAGGAATTTATCGTTTGCGCAAACAAGGAACAACATGAGGCCTAGCGCCGAAAGACCATGAGCTCCCTACCCTAGGAAAGCTGGGAGCTTTTATGTCCTTGAGTCCCCAGGGGGTAAGGGATTGGCATGCTACAGAGGAAGTGTGCCTTGTGGGACCTCTCACTTTGCCAAGGGACTGGGGTGCTACAGTGTGCCCAAGAATATCTTCCCCTCCAACAATGCTCAGGTCCGGGGTCAGGTTGAGGACACAGTTCTCTGGGTCCTGGGCATGCATCAAGATGCTGGTTTGTGCATATGTAGGATTCTGGCACCAAATTCGAACTACAGCTAGGTTGGGCCAAACTGCAGTTAAAGACTATGGCTTTGGTGGGCTTGAGCCAAACCATGGTTAGAGACCAGGAATTGGCAGGCTGCAAATGGAAAGGGGGGGGGAGGGGGAACCACGGCAGAACAGGGGAAGCTTCAGCACAGGCTTCAGTCTCAGTCAAGATTTCCAGAACTCTTATGCAGAAGCTGACCTGATGGACTCAAAATCACATGGAACAGCAATTAACTACATAAGACTGAGTAAACGAAAGGGAACTATGGGTTTTATGTGGGAATATGGTGTTTTAAAGTCATACTTTTTAGATATAAGAAATCATTTTCCTTTCTCCTAAATTATTTAACTAATGGGTTTAGATATTGTAACTCTGAAATTAGAAGTTCTTCTCTTATAAAGACAGTTTTGTAACGCTACTGAAACATACACACTCACACACCTACCCTTTCCCTTGTTTCCTGCACTACTATTCCTGCTAACCACAGCTTGTTTTGAGCAATGCTTTGCAAGAAGTCCTGGCAGTTAGTAACTGCACCCCCCGAACCGGTTCCTGGCACCTGGGCAGACTGACTCCAGACCCAATCATCACCGGAAAGGAAGATATTCTCCAGTCCACAGTTTCACCTGAGCCCCTTTAAGAAGCAAGGAGTCCTACAACATAGACATCCTATGGAGAATAAATCAGCATTTGAACCTCCAAACATGGGCATGGGAGGGCTCAGGGTGGAGGGTTCCAGATGCCAATCCCAGCCCCCTATAACTCACAGAAATTAAAACCTCCCCAACACACTCAGACTGGGAGCACGAGGTATTTGGTTATGCTACTGCTTCTGAGAAAATGACAGATGACTGTTAATAGGTAGATCAAGGAGGGACAGCTTGCCCTCGAGAAGAACACTTAGTATGTTTTAAACAGGCTAACTGAAGACCTCCAACAGGAGAGGTCTATCCTATAGCATCTTTCAAATCATGTATTCTCTAATGAAAATCTGGTCGTCACATGTGAATTTTTCTGTACCTTCTGTTTCTAGACAAATTTTGTGCCTAGTGAATTCAACTACACTGGTTTTAAATGATCCCTTTCCAAATGACCGTGGGTTTACTTAAGCAATCTCTTATTTAGATTCCTGGTGAATGCATGGGCAACACCCTTTGAAAACTTTAAGATTACCTTTAAAAATATATATATACATAATAATGATACTAGTAAATATTGAAAAAGTAATGCTGAATTGTTATACACTGTAAAATGAGAGTCAAAAAGAAACTCTTTGGTCCACTTTGGGTATGGATGGTAGCTTTAATTCCTAGTTATGGTATAGTTGAATTAAAGAAATCTTTAAAAAATGTATCAATCACTATGGGACTAATAGCAGGCGAAGTCGCTAATGAGATAAAGACACAACAGTAATCTCTGACCTCATTAGCCAAGGTGACATGAGATAACAAAATAGCCTTAAGATTTTTTTTATTAGCCCAAGAAAGTGTAGTCTATGCTGTAGAAAATATCTCTTGTTGCATTTAGATAAATAACACATGAGAAGTAGAGCAGGATATACATAGAATTAGTGGTTGCACACTGTAACACCCCTACAAACACCAGGTGTATTTGGTTGGTTACCTTCAGGAATAAGTGCATGGGCTAGATCACTACTACAGGGGATAGTAATAGTCTGCATCCTGATAGCATCAGGCATAATAAAATTTATCTTCTATTGTTTTACACACCTAAAAGGGCAAAAGTAGGCCTTGGTCTAAAATGTTGATGTACATTGAGTCTGCTCACTTCGGCAACGCGATTGATGAGAACATCACTTTTATTTAATAACCTGGTGAAGAAATAGATGGTATCTGGTGGAAAACCAGCACTGTGAGTTTAAAGAGCCTGCAGTGGCCGCCATTTAGGAACTCAACTAAATCCAGGTATTGATCATTGATGTGTTATCTCCAATCTCCAATCAACAAGAGGGAATGACTTAGAAAATAATATTGAAATCATTACTCACTGTCCTTAAGCATAGAGACTGTGACCCAGCTGGAGCTAAACTCACAAAGACTCATAAAGGCACATCAACTGGGCAGCTGAGGGAATCTAGAAAGAAAAAAAAAAAAGACTTCTTGGGAGACATTTACACAAACGAGGCAAAAAAGCCACTCTTTTTTCTTTTAATATTTAGTATATAGTCAGTTATAAACCAGCAAGAGGTCAGTTGGCACAATGAAAGGCCTAGGTCTAATGTTTGCCCCTCCCCAAAAATATGCCCAACAAATCTGAACCAGGCTATAGTTCAAAATGGACACTGATCTTGAACGACCAATGCCCAAAAAGAAATGGAGGCGGTGAGACAGAGCCCGCAGTACTGTCTTCTTTACCTGGCTTCCTGTCCTACAGTGTTGTATTGAAAAATCATTTCCTTTGCTGAGCTCCCCCGCCCTCAGCTTTGCATTTGAATCCTGATTTTGCTTGGAGGTTATATGTAAACCCCAATTGCACCTGCGTAGTATGATTAAGAATGTTGCTGATGTAACTTGTGTGAATTCTCTACTTGCAAACCCTTTAAAAGTAACCTGCCTGCCCACACTTATCAAGCAGTCTTGGCAACAGTAAGCACACTCGTATCAACTGGACCCTCTGGGAGCAAACGCTGAAGATGATGAGTTAGCAGTACCAGTCATTTATTGAGAAGCAATAACCATAACAGAAAAAGAAAAAGTACAATTGGGAGGGAGAGCCTCAGATCGTGACACAGATCTGCCTAAAACTCAGCTAACCCAAAGAGTCTCGGGTTGGGTAGAAATGGCCAGGCCCTGGAACCTCTGCCATGTTCGGTCATGGGCTGTGGACTGTTTAACAAAAGTGTGTCCTCAGATGGAAGGAAAGCTGAGGAGGGTCCTGAAGGCTCTGCAGCTGATGATGGTCAATTACCTGTACTCTTTATAGCTGAATACCTAGTTCTCTCTTGAAGGGACGTTTGAACAGTTGGCCACCTTGGCTGCCGTGCTAAAACGGGAGGAACGCACTGACAAAGCTCTTCAGTGTACAGTGAGTTTCTGAAAACCGGTTCTGAGGTATGTGGAAGATCTCCAGTGATGACAAAACTTTCCCAGTCTCAGTGAAATAGAAATAAGCAAAGCTGTCTGTCATATTAATCACCCCAACCACGTATCAGGACGGTTAGAAGAGTATCGATTTTCTTGTTACTTTCTTGGATAAGGAAAGATAGTCACCAAAGTTGCAAAACAAACTGCTTCTTTGTGTCTGCCTATCATAAAGGACAATTCAACGCCCCCCAAAATAACTTCTACTCAAAGAAGTCCTTAAACTTTGTTTAATAATACTATATGATTACGAGGGTGGAGAGGAGGGAGAGGGGTATTTACTAACTAGATAGTAGACAAAAAAAATTTTTTTTAGGTGAAGGGAAGTGCAACACATAACACAGGGATAGTCAGTACAACTGGACTAAACCAAAAGCAAAGAAGCTTCCTGAACACAACCAGAGTAGCAGGGATGTGGGTCAGGGGACATCTAGGTCAATTAGCATAACAAAATGTATTAAGAAAATGTTCTGCATTCTCCACCTTGGTGAGAGGCATCTGGGGTCTTAAACGCTAGCAAGCGGCCATCTAAGATGCATAAACTGGTCTCAACCCACCTGAAGCAAAGGAAAATGAAGAACACCAAAATCACAAGGTAAATATGAGCCCAAGAGACAGACAGGACCACATAAACCTGAGACTCCGTTAACCTGAGACCCAAAGAACTAGATGATGCCTGGCTACCACCAATCACTGCCCTGACAGGGAACACAAGAGAGAATCCCTAATTGGGCAGGAGAACGGTGGAAAGCAGATCTTAAATTCTCATAAAAAGACCAGGCTTAATGGTCTGACTGAGACCGGAGGGACCCTGATGGTCATGGTCCCCGGACCCTTTGATAGCCCACGATTGGAACCATTCCCAAAACCAACTCTACAGACAGGGATAGACAATGATGCTGGTGAGGAGTGAATTTCTTGGTTCAAGTAGACACATGAGACTATGTCGGCAACTCCTGTCTGGTGGTGAGATGAGAAGGAACAGGTTGACAGAAGCTGGTTGAATGGACATGGGGAATACAGGGTGGAGAGGAGGAATGTGCTGTCTCAAGGAGAGAGCAGCCGGGAGTGCAAGGCAGGGTGTGTGTGGCTTTTTGTATGAGAGACTGACTTGATCTGTAAACTTTCACCTAAAGCACATAAATAAATAATAATAATACTATCTCTAGTAGGACTCCAATTCCAGTTTTTATTTATTATTATTAGTGTAACTGCACAGTAGGAGTTTCCATGCAAGGGGGGACAGACCAAGGGGAAATCTAAAGTCGTCATTGCAAGAGAGTCTACTCTATTTTTCAAGTTCAGTTGAAGCAAATATTCAAGTAATCATGCTCAAAGAGGAAATAAATTTGCTATTCACTCTACTTTCCCAGTCAAGGGACAGGGAATAAATCCCTAGAATATTGAGTGAAAAGAACATAACAAAATTGCCTGGCAGGTCCTTCTGTCAGAGAAGTGTTTGCATTACTAAACCATATGAATAATTAAGCAAGCACTTGCCACCTACAGAAACCCTGGTGGCGTAGTGGTTAAGAGCTATGGCTGCTAGCCAAAAGGTTGGCAGTTTGAATTCACCAGGCGCACCTTGGAAACCCTGTGGGGGAGTCCTACTCTGTCCTATAGGGTCTCTATCAGTCAAAATCAACTCAACAGCAATGGGTTTTTCGGTTTTGCCACCGAAGGGAAACAGAAAGTGAAAGACAGTATCATGTCCGGAACCTAATGTCAAAAAATAAATAAATCTGCCCTGTAAATTAGTAGTGTCAACCTGATAAACTGTAAAAGAATTGTTCTCTGTTTTACAAATTTAGAGATGGCACTTTTCAAACCTTACCTACTTGGTGGTTGTTCATTTTTGCCCTATGTCCCCTTTCCTTTTCCAATTGACCCATATCCTCTCCACAGACATACACACACCATATTTCAAACCTGTAACGTGATTATGAAAATAGACTGTAACTCAGGGGACCCAGGTTTGACACTTATGTCTGCTACTAGACATGGTGCCTTAGACTAGTCAATTTTTCAATTAAATTAATTTTTAATTCAACCTTTGCAAACGCCCAAGCAATGGTTGCTGAATTCTAAACCAAATTATAAATAAACAAAGATACTCTTTTGGCAAAATGGAAATTCAGTCTGCTCCAAAGTACCAGATGGAGTCTCTCTCCTCAAATAGCAATTAGTCTGAGAAAAGGTAGAACAAGCATACAAAAGACATGGGAAAACACAGAGGAAAAAAATCTAGTGAGTGGTTTTGAGCTCCTCGCCTGTGTAAATGCTATGGCAATGGTTAGATAGCAGTTTGAGATGACAGCTCGAGATGAATTTGATTGTACATACATTAAAAACCAAAGCAAAGATTCAGGAGGTGAGTTAGATATCATTTCAAACTAACTACCCTTACTTTTTCCTATGTTTCAGAATCTGTGCTAAGCACTTACTGACGTTATACTATTTAAACCTTACAACAATCTTAGGAGGTAGATATTAAAATGCCCGTTTTTAGAGATGGGAAAATTTAAAGCCCTAAACAGTTAAATTGCTCACACAGTTAAAGATCCAGAGTTTGAAAGCAGCTTTGTTTTTCTTCTGAGTCCTTACTGCAATGGTAACTCCATACAGAGCAAAGGAACAGTGATGTCAGCTCTGAAACATGAGTGAGCATCAGTGCCAGTGGCCAACTACAGATTGCTGGGCCCTGCCCCCAGGGTTTCCAATTCAGAGGTGGGGCCGGAGAATTTGCATTTCTGTCTGGTTCCCAGGTGAAACAGATGCTGGTGGTCTGGAAACCCCATTGTGAGAACCAGTGCTCTAAACCAAGGACCCTGGCCATGAGGGTTTCACACAGCAATAAGATTTTTAAAATATGAATTTCGATTATCAAATTTTGTTATGCTAAGTCAGTACATAAATATACACAGCAAAAAATTTTAAATCCTATATTGTAGTATCTCTGTTATTAGTTTTCTTTTTTTTTAATTAAGGTATATAATTTACATGTGGTAAAATTTACCCTGCAAGTTTTAACTAGTGTATATAGTCATAGACAATGCATACAATTATGATATAAAACTGTTCTATTATCTCCCCAAAACACTCCATTTGCTTCCTAGCAGTAAACCTTTCCTCAAGCCCTAGCCTCTGGCAACCACTGATCTGTTTTCTGTTTCTATAGGTGGACCTTTTCCAGAACGTTGTGTAAATGGAATCATACAGTATATAGTCATTTGAGCCTGACTTCTTTCACTTACTCTTATGGACTGAATTATGTCCCCCAAAAATATTTGCTGTAAATTCTAACCTCTAGGCCTGTGGTTATAATTCTATTTGGGAATGGGTCGTCTATGTTATGCTAATGAGGCAGGAGTAGTGTACGTGTACTTTGAGTCAATCTCTTTTGAGATATAAAAGAGATTAAACAAGTTAGCAGAGAAGAGATGGGCCAAGATACATGGAGATCTCCAAGGAACCAGGAAGCAGAAGCTGAAGAGACAAGGTCTTCCCTCCAGAGCCCACAGAGAGAGGAATGAAGTCTACCCCAGAGCCAGCACTCTGAATTTTTACACCTAGCCTCCTAAACCATGAGAGAATAAATTTCTGTTTGTTAAAGCCATTCACTGTGTTGTTTCTGTTATATCAGCACTAGATAACTAAGACAGTATAATGCATTTGAGATTCACACATTCGTCTTGTGTATCAGTAGTTTGTTCCTTTTTATTTCTGAAGAATACCACATTGTATAAATGTACTATAGTTTATCTATTCCCAGGGTGAGGGACATTTTGTTGTTTTTTTTTTTTTTTCCAATTTTGGGCAATTACAAAACATCTGTTTTAAACATTCCCATATAGAATTTTGTGTGACCATATGTTTCGTTTTACTTGGGTAAATACCTCAAAGCGCTGAATCATATGATAGGAGCATGTTGAACTATATAAGAAACTCCAACAGAGACGGACCATTTCAAATCCCCACTAGTAATGAATGTATGAGAGTTGTTTCACTTCCTCACCAGGACTCGGCATTGTCAGTTTTTACTTTTGTTGTAATCTTAGTCATTCTAATAAGCATACGGCAAAATCCTGTTGTATTTATAATTTCTATTTCCCTAATGACTATGATGAGCATCTTTATGTCTTTCCATTTTGTTCTTTTTCAAAATTGTATTGGCTATTCTAGTTCCTTTGTTTTTCCATACGAATTCTAAAATCAACTTGGTAATTTCTATTCAAATTCTTTTGGGATTTTGAATGTCATTGCATTGACTCCATAGAACAATTTGGAGAGAACTGACACCTGAAAACAGTTGGGTCTTTTAGTCCATGACCATGGCATAGCTCCCCATTTGTACTTCTTCCATCAGCATTTTCTTGTTCTCATCACAGAGAGCTTGAACATATTTTGTAAGATTTATATCTTTTTTCATATTTTGGTGCTATCGTAATGGTACTTTTTGAATTTCAATGTTCAATTCTTCACTGCTGTTGTTATTGTCAGCTGCCATTGAGTCAGCCCCTGACTCGTGCCAAGGCCAAGCATAACTGAGTGAAATGCTGCCTGGTCCTGCAGCATAACCATGATCTGTTGCTGGCTGGATTATCTGATCCATAGGACTTTCTTGGTTGATTTTCGGAAGTAAATTGCCAGGCCTTTCTTCCTAGTTTGTCTTAGTCTGGAAGCTCCACTGGAACACATTCAACATCATAGCAACACGCAGGCCTCCACTGACAGACCAGTGACGGCTGCACATGAGGTGCACTAGCTGGGAACTGAAGCTGGGTCTCCCAACGGGAATTCAAGAATTCCACCGCTGAACCACCCCTGCCCCTTCTTCATTGTTGGTATATCCATCCTAGTGCTAAAATCGGGGAGGTGACGAGTAAGCTGGCAATAAAGTTTTTGGTTTAATGAATAAATAAACTGAGGAAATAATAGAATAAGAAAGATGCTTCAGCTTCTAGAGGAGGTAGTAAACTTAAGGAAATTAAAGGGTCATGATATATCTAAATCCTATCTATAAGTTATTATTCAGCTATCCTCTGGCTCTTATCTTATGTTTCTTAGACCTTCATATGAGTGCCTCCTTCTTGACATTTAGATCTCAACTTATAAGTAACTTATTTTTAGACCCTCAAATGAAAGTAGACCCTGTAGTTGTCTTCTGTCAGCATACCCTGTTTTACTTTTTCGAAGCCCTTTCTATTGCTTGGTCTTTCTTTTTATTGGCTTATTTGATTTTTTTTTTCTGTTTTCCTTCACCGGTTTTGTTTACTGCTATATCAAAATGCTTAGAACAATGCCTCACACATAGACAGCGTCAGTATGTATTTATTGAATGAAGGAAGGAAGGGACTAGTGGACATAGGACTGGATCTTTAAATAACATGAGAAATATAATAAAAAAAAACTTATTTAAAAAGGAAAAAATATAAAATACCTAGAAATAATTTTTTAAAAATATGCAAGACCTGTATTGAAAAAATATAGAATATTATTAAAGGGCATGAAAGGAGGCCTGACTAAATGTTGTATTAATGACTGAGAAATTCAAATCACAAAAGATATAGGTTTTCCTTAAATAAAATTATAAATGTGTTGTAATTCCCAACTTGGATCAGAGTGAAGAGAGTAAGGTGTTCGAGTCCTTTGACTAGAGAGAAAAATGCTTGAGGGCACCAAAAATCTCAGCAATCAAGATAAATAACATTTTAAGAAAATATTATTAAAAATAAAAATCATCGATGCGAGGCCTAGAAGGAGGAATAATCAGACACTTCCTGTAGTCCCTCTTACAGCAAGGACCCCCCAAAAACAAGTGAATCGATTCTATAAGACAATCTAGAAACCCTGAACACCAACGATAAAGTTCAGGAGTCAGACTGAGCAACACAGGAAGAGAGAAACAGTTCAGAAGTAACGAGGATTTGCCAGACCTGACCTAGCCAGCACCCTGCAGGCTGGATCGGTCATTTCACATGGGCTGAGGCAAGTAGTGGCACTTGGGACATGTTTTCCACATGGGGAGACATTGAGTGGCAAAGAGTCTGCTCAAGCCTCTAGAACCAGGGAGAAGCTGCACTGAAATTGTGAAAGCTAAGTGCAAGTGTCTAAACTACCATCAAAAAAAAAAAAAAAAAAACCAAACCCACTGCTGTTGAGTCGATTCTGACTCATAGCAATGCTATAGGGCATAACCTACCACACGGGGTCAAAAAAAACCCTTCCCCCCTCTGGGAAGTAACTCTTTTCAATTTACCTAAATCTTGCCTGTCCTGCTCCAGGTCCTGGTCAAGTTTCAGTGATTGCTGTGCCCCCTGGGCCAGAAGTAGGACCCACCACATGCCCAGAGCCATTCTCCTGGTTTTGCAGAGGGAACAAATGAAAAAACAGGAAAAAATAACCTGCCAGCTCCCCTAAGCCGGAAAGTCAGGGCAGGAACAGCCCCTTTGCCTAGGCACAGAAATAAGGGGTTCGCAGACTTCGAATGCCTTTTACCCCTGCCCAGATCTATGTGGGCCCATTTCAACAGTGTAGGCCCTCATTAGCATAGTACAACAGGGTATATACGAGAAGCCTATTTTCAACTACAACAGCTAAGGAAGAGTGGCAGATATGTGACATTTGACACCAACCTGCCCATTAAGCAAGGTTCTCACCTCCCCACATCAGGGGCATAAGGACTGGTGGCTCCAATCACTCCCCCTAGCCACTCAAGATAGGGGTCTGAGAATAAGTAGTGCCTCGCAGTCCTTACACTCAATGGTATTGGGTGCCCAAACTCCAGCTGCAAAACCTACACACTATACACTCTAGAGAACAGGGACATGCCTTCCACCCAGGCACTCAGGGACAGCTGTCAGCCCCCTACCTTGCTCAGCACATAAACCCTTACTGCAGCCAGATACCTGTGCCTGCTCTTCCCTATGTAGCCCTGCCTGCCTAGGACTGTAGGTGAGAGACTGCACCACACACTCAGTGACTGACAACCTGGACAACTGAGCTGAAACCACATAAGAAAAGTAAATGGACACCTGGGCTCACATACCTAGCAGCAGCTCTAATCACTTGGTGACAGGATGTGAGAGCTTCGAAGATGCCAATAATGAAAGTAGCTCACACAATCAGCTTATTTGGGCATATCAAAACAAAACAAAATGAGAAGTTAGGACACAATAAGCAAACAAAATAAATAAATGTAATAACTTATTAATGGTGGGAGACAACAGTCAATATAAATCACATAAAGAGGCAGACCATTATGGTTTCAGCAAGTACCCAAAACAAAGAACCAGGAAACCTCTAAGAGAAAGGGAAGGTCTTGGAATTACTGGAGATAGAATTCAAAAGATTAATGTAGAGAGCTCGTCAAGAGATTAGGAAGACAGTCAAGAAAAATGCAGACCAAGACTAGAACTCACAGACAAAGCAAAAGAGGAATTTAGGAAGGTTATACAAGAGCAAAATAACATATTTAACAGGCGGCAAGAATCCATAGACAACAAATAGAAATTCAAAAGATTAACAATAAAATTTCAGAATTAGACAGCTCGATAGAAAGTCATAGGAGCAGAATTAAGGGAATGGAAGTAAGAATTAGTGAGACATGATAAAACATTTGATACCAATTTATATGGTGAAAAATCACATAAAAGATCTTAAAAAAATGAAGAAACCCTGAGAATTATGTGAGATTCTATCAACAGGAATAACCTACGTAATTGTTGTACCAAAATAGGGGGTAGATAACAGGAAAGACAGGGAGAATTACAGAAGATTTGCTGACAGAAAACTTCCCTGATATTGTGAAAGATGAAACATAACTATTCAAGAAGCTCACTGAACCCCACGTAGGGTAGATCTCAAAAGAAAGTCACCAAAGCATGTTATAATCAAACTTGCCAAAATCAAAGATAGACAATTTCAAGAGCTGCTAGGGATAAACAAAAAGTCATCTACAAAGGAAAGTCAATAAGACTAAGCTCTGACTACTCAGCAGAAATCAGGCAAGCAAGAGGGCAATGAGATGACATATATAAAGCCTTGCAGGGAAAAAAAAAATTGCCAGCAAAGAATTATATATCCACAAAAATGTCTCTCAAATATGATGGGGAAATTAGGGCATTTCCAGAGAAAAAGAATTTGAGGGAATTTATAAGAACCAAACCAAAATTTCAAGAAATACTAAAGGCAATCCTCCAGTTAGAGAATTAATAATATCAGATAACAAACCAAGACTAGAACACAGGAAAGAAAAATCAGATAACAACCCAGAGAGGGAAGTACCAAAAATAACTCAAAGCTAAAACACTGAAAATAGGGAAACAGAGACATCAATATGTAAAAGATGAGAACATTAAAACAAAAAAGAGGGACTAAATACTGTTTTCATAGAACTTTCATATGGAGCAGTTAAGGTGATATCAAGAAATAAAAGATTGGTTTAAACTTAGAAAAATAAATGTAAAATTTAAGGTAATCCTACAGGAAACTAACAATCCTACACAACAAAATAAAAAATCAGACAAACATAAAGACTCAGAAAATAAAGAAACAACAACAATGCAAAAGATGAAAAGAAAATACATAAAGGAAAATGACTCAGCACAGAAAATTAAGTGGAACAAAGAAACTGCCAACAACACACACACAAAAATACATCAAAATGATGGCCCTAAACTCGAACCTATCAATAATTTTGCTGAATGTAAATGGACTAAATGCACGAATAAAGAGACAGAGAGTGGCAGAATGGATTAAAAAACACAATCTGTCTATATGCAGCCTACAAGAGACACACCTTAGACTTAAAGCCACAAACAAACAAAACTCAAAGGATGGAAAATTATATATCAAGCAAACAACAGTCAAAAGAGAGCAGGAGTGGCAATATGAATCTCTGAAAAAATAGACTTTAAAGGAAAATCTACCACAAAGGATAAGGCAAGACACTACATAATAATTAAAGGTTCAATACACCAAGAGGACATAATCACAATAAATATTTACACACCCAATGACAGCACTCCGAAATACATGAAACAAACCTTAACAGCATTGAAAAGAGAAATAGACAGCTCCACAATAACGGTGGGAGACTTTAACAGATCACTTTCGGTGAAGGACAGAACATCTAGAAAGAAGTTCAATAAAGACACAGAAGATCGAAGTGCCACAATCAACAAACTTAATCTCAGAGACATATACAGAACACTCTACCCAACAGCAGACAAGCACACTTTCTTTTCCAATGCACATGGAGCATTCTTCAGAATAGACCACATAATAGGCCACAAAGCAAGCTTTAACAGAATCCAAAGCATTGAAATATTACAAAGCATCTTTTCTGACCATACAGCCATAAAAGTAGAAACCAATAACAGAAAAAGCAAGGAAAACAGAAATCAAACACATGGAAACTGAAAAATACCTTGCTCAAAAACTACTTGGTTATAGAAGAAATAAAGAACAGAATAAAGAAATTCACATAATCAAATGAGAATGAAAACATGTCCTACCAGAACCTTTGGGACACAGCAAAAGTAGTGCTTAGAGGTCAATTTATACCAATAAATGCACACATCCAAAAAGAAGACACTGCCAAAATCAAAACATTAAACCCACTATGGGAACAAATGGAAAAAGAGCCACTAAAGCAGCCCTTGGGCACCAGAAGAAAGGAAACAATAAAAATCAGAGCAGAAATAAATAAAATAAAGAATAGAAGAACAATTGAAAGAGTAACAAGACAAAAATTGGTTCTTTGAGAAGATCAATGAAATCGATAAACCACTGGCCAAAATTGACAAAACAAAAATAGGAGAGGACGTGAATAAACCAAATATGAAATGAGATGGGCAATATCACAACAGACCCAACAGAAATTAAAAGAATCATGACAGAATACGATGAAAAATTGTACTCCAACAAACTTGAAAACCTAGAGGAAATAGAGAAATTTCTAGAAACACACTAACTACCTAAATTAATACAAACCAAGGAGGAATAACTAAATAAACCCATAAGAAAAGAAGAGATTGAAGAGGTAATTAAAAAACTCCCCCCCCCCCCGCCAAAAAAAGCCCTGGCACAGGTGGCTTCACTGGAGAATTCTACCAAACTTTCAGAGAAGAGTTAACACCACTACCACTAAAGGTATTTCAGAGTATAGAAAAGATGGAATACTCCCAAACTCATTCTACGAAGCCAGCATAACCCTAATACCAAAACCAGGTAAAGATATTACAAAAAAAAAAAAAAAAAAGAAAATTATAGACCAATATCCCTCATTAACATAGATGCAAAAATCCTCAACAAAATTCTAGCCAATAGAATTCAACAATATATCAAAAAAAATGATTCAACATGACCAAGTGGGATGTATACCAGGTATGCAGGGATGGTTCAACATTGGAAAAACAATCAATGTAATTCATCACATAAATAAAACAAAAGGCAAGAAACACATGATCTTATCAACTGATGCAGAAAAGGCATTTGACAAAGTTCAACACCCATTCATGATTAAAACTCTCAGCAAAATAGGGATACAAGGGAATTCCTCAACATAATAAAGAACACTTATACAAAGCTAACAGTCAACATCATCCTAAATGCACAGTTTAAAAGCATTCCCCTTGAGAATGGAAACGGACAAGGATGACTTGTATTACCACTCTTATTCAACATTGTGCTGGAGGTCCTAGCCAGAGCAACAAGGCAAGAAAAAAAAAAATAAAAAGACATCCAAATTGGTAAGGAAGAAGTAAAAGTATCCCTATATGAAGGTGATATGATCTTATACACAGAAAACCCCAAAGAATCCACAGGAAAACTAATGGAATTAATAGAATATTTCAACAAAGTATCAGGATACAAGATAAACATAGAAAAATCAGTTGGACTCCTCTACACCAACAAAGAGAACTTTAAAGAGGAAATCACTGAATTTATACAATAGCCCCCAAGAAGATAAAATACTTAGGAATAAATCTAACCAGAAATTTTAAAGACCTATATATAAAAAAAAAAACCTACAAGATACTATGGAAAGAAACCAAAAAAAAAAAAGCTACAGAAGTGGAAAAACATACCTTCCTCATGAATAAGAAGACTCAACATTGTGAAAATGTCAATTCTACCCAAAGTGATCTACAGGTATAATGCAATCTGGATCCAAATTCCAACATTTTTTAATGAGATGGAGGAAAAAAAAAACCCAAACTTATATGAAAAAGGAAGAAGCCCTGGATAAATAAAGCATTACTGAAGAAGAAGAAAGAGGGAGGCCTCACACTGCCTGGTTTTAGAACCTATTATACTGCCACAGTAGTCAAAACAGCCTGGTGCTGGTATAACGACAGATACTTAGACCAATGGAACAGAATTGAGAATTCATTCATCTATGAGCAGCCGATATTTCACAAAGGCCCAAAGTCCATGAAACAGGAAAAGACAGTCGCTTTAATGAATGGTGCTGACATAACTGGATATTTATCTGAAAAAAAAAAGAAACAAGACCCATACCTCACATCATGTACAAAAACTAACTCAAAATGGTTCAAAGACCTAAATATAAAATCTAAAATGAAAAAGATCATGGAAGAAAAAATAGGAACAATGCTAGGAGCCCTAATACATGATATACACAGAATACAAATCATAACTAACAATGCACAAATACCAGAAAAGAAACTAGATAACCAGGAGCTCCTAAAAATCAAACACATATGCTCATCAAAAGACTTCACAAAAAGAATAGAAAGACAACCTAGAGACTGTGAAAAAATTTTTGACTACTACATATCCTATCAGGGTCTAATCTCTAAAATGTACAAGATACTGCAAAACCTCAGCAACAAAAAGACAAATAACCCAATTTAAAAAATGGGCAAAGGATATAAAAAGACGCTTCACCAAAGAAGACATTCAGGCGGCTAACAGACACATGAGGAAATGCTCATGATCATTAGCCATTACAGAAATGCAAATCAAAGCTACAATGAGGTACCATCTCACCCCAACAAGGCTAGTACTAATCCAAAAAACACATAATGATAAATGTTGACAAGGTCGTGGAGAGACTGGAACACTTATACACTGCTGGTTGTTGTTGTCGAGTTGGTTCTGACTCTTAGGGACCCTATGCACAACAGAACAAAACACTGCCCGGTCCTGCGCCATCCCTTGTCCAAGTTTCACATGTGTATGATATAACTGAAAATACCAAGGCTTGGGTCAGGCACACCTTAGTCTTCAAGATGACGTCTTTGCTTTTCAACACTTTAAAGTGGTCCTTTGCAGCAGATTTACCCAATGCAATGCATCATTTGATTTCTTGACTGCTGTTTCCATGACTGTTGACTGTGGATCCAAGTAAAATGAAATACACTGCTGGTGGGAATGAAAAACGGTACAACCACTTTGGAAATCGATTTGGCACTTCCTTAGAAAGTTAGAAATAGAAGTACCATAATATCCAGCAATCCCACTCCTTGGAATATGTATCCTAGAGAAATAAGAGCTGTCACATAAATAGATATATGTTCTATATCTATCCATGTTCATTGCAGCACTGTTCACAATGGTGAAAAGATGGAAACAACCCAGGTGTCCATCAACAGATGAATGTATAAACAAATTATGGTTTGTTCACAGAATGGAATACTAAGCAACAATAAAGAACAACGATGAATCCTCAAAACATCTCACAACATAGATGAAGCTAGAAGGCATTATGCTGATTGAATTAGTCAGTTGAAAATGACAACTATTTTATCAAACCACTATTATAAGAACTCAAGAAAAGGTTTAAACACAGAAAAAAAAAAATTCTTTAATGGTTGCGAGTATAGGGAGGGAAGGAGAGGGGAATTCACTAACTAGATAGCAGACAAGAATTATCTTAGGTGAAGGGAAGAATGACACACAATACAGAGGAAGCCAGCACATCTGGACTAAACCAAAAGCTAAGCAGTTTCCTGAACACAACCAAACACTTGGAAGGTTACACAGTAGCAGGGGTGAGGTGTCAGGAGACATCTAGGTCAACTGCCATAAGAAAGTTTATTAAGAAAATGTTCTGCATCCCACTTTGATGAGTGGCATCTGGGGTCATAAAAGCTTGCAAGCACCCATCTAAGATGCATCAGTTGGTCCCAACCCACCTGGAGCAAGGGAGAATGAAGAACTCCAAGGACACAAGGAAAATATTAGCCCAAGAGACAAAAGGGCCACATAAGCCAGAGGCTCCATCAGCCTGAGACCAGAACTAGATGGTGCCTGGCTACCATCAATGATCGCTCTGAAAGGGAACACAACAGACAATCCCTGACAGAGCAGGAGAAAAGTGGGGTGCAGAACTCAAATTCACGTAAAGAGACCAGACTTCATGGTTTCACTGAGACTGGAGGAATGCCAGAAGACACGGACCCCAGACTCTCTATTAACTCAGAACTAAAACCATTCCCAAAGCCCACTCTTCAAAGATTAGACTGGACTATAAAACATAAAATAATACCCATGAAGTCTTAGTTCAAGTACATACACGAGACTAAATGGGTGCTCCTGTCCAGAGGTGAGATGAGAAGGCAGAAAAGGACAGGCCCTGGTTGGATGGACATGGGAAACCCTGGGTGGAAATGAGGCTTGTGCTGTCACATTATAGGGATTGCAACTAATGACACATAATGATATGTGTATAAATTTTTGTGCAAGAAATTACCTTGAGCTGTAAACTTTCTCCTAAAGCACGATAAATAAATAAATAAATATTATTACAAAAAAGTCTCTGAATAACAAAATATCAGCATTTTAAATAAAGACAGAATCAATAGGAATGCAGTGTCTAGTCATAATGGAGTCTGAGATGAAAAAGAAAATCAATAATAGTGTTCTAGCCTTCTTAAAAAAATTAAATTTTATTAATTGTAGGCTTTTGGCATAAATTTTGATTTTTTAAAAATATTATTTAACTTGAGTGCTTTTTTTTTGGTGCTGTCTTCAATTTTACACCCTAGTCAAAGCCTTCACTTACCTGTCTTTACCCTCAGCCTAGCCTGGGTAAAACCAAATCCATTGCCAGACAAGTTACTTTAGACTCATGGTGATCCCTTATGTGACAGAGTAGACTTCTCCACAGCGTTGTCTTGGCCTTTCTTTCACCACAGTGCTGGGTGGGTTCAAACCATAGCAGTCTAATGCAAACCAGTTGCACCACCCAGGGACTATCAAAGTTACATGGGATTCTTACTGAACTTACCAAAATGATTCTAAAATCCATATTCAAGAATACAGGCCTGAGAATAGTCGAAAGGGGCTAAAATCTAGGAATCATGCAACTTGTTACTTCATGAAATACCTAATAAATAGCTAGAATCTTAGGTCAGAGCTCACTCTTCATTGGAGAGGACAGAGATGAAGCATAGTCGACAGAGAAGGGTCAGCTAGAAAACTGAAAAGGAGAGGAAAGTCGAGACAATGAGCCGGAAGCAACCTCTACAAAAAGAAGCCTCCAAGGGACCATATGAATCCCTGTGGCACGATGGTTAAAAGCACTCAGCTGCTAACCTAAAGGTTGGCGAGTTCAAACCCACCAACTGCTCCTTGGGAGAGAGATGTGGCAGTCTATTTCCCTAAAGATTTATACTCTCGGAAACCCTATGGGACAGTTCTGTTTTGTCCTATAGAGTCACTACGTGTTGGAATCAATGGCAGTGGGTTTCTGTGTGCCTGCGCCAGAAAAGCACTGAAGGAACACAAACCACCCAGGAACTTCCCAACTGGAGGACTGAGGGCTCAGATAAGTGGACCTGGAGTCTCACTTGTGTCACTAAATAAAAAGATAAAAACCTTGGCATCGAGTTGATTCTGACCGGCAGCAACTCTATAAAGACAGAGTAGAACTTCTCCATAGGGTTTCCAAGGCTATAATCTTTACAGCAGTCACTGACCTTTTGGTTAGCAGCCAAACACTTAACCATTGGGCGACCAGGGCTCCTTCTTAGGTCACTAACTAAAAAAAGTGTCAAAAGCCAAAGGATGTCTTTAAGGCCCTCTCTGAGTCAGATTTGACTCTATGGCAACAGGTTTGGTTTTTGGGTTTTTAGTACAAAAATGTCTGCTCAGGGAGCAGCTGAGAATAACTGCCAGCTGGATTTCCAGTAGAGCATCCCCCGGAATCTCCTGGTATACATACTTGCTATTGTTGTGCCTTTGGATGGTCCCTTGGATTTGGCTTCCTTGAGTTTCTTGGATTCACTTTTGTTCCCATGACAGCCTGCATCATAGTTTCATTCCTTTTGACTTTCAGATTTCCCTTGTCCCCACCCCCTTTACCCTGAAAATGATCTCTAACATTCTCCTGCCCTACCCATCCACCTCCCAGTTCCTTCTGCCTCTCAGTTTTAAACTTTACTTGTTCCTATTTCTCGTTCCTCTTGAATTTCTATTCTGAAATATTCTGTTCTACTCAGGTGCTCCTGTTTCTAGCTCCCCAGGGCTGTATGGTTTAAAAATGAGACCATATGTATTTTCTTATCCAAAGACTGAAATGTAAAAATAAATTAAAAGAAAAATAGAAGGTGGAGCCAACATGGCACTATGGACAGAAAGAAGCACCATGCTGTCCCTCCACAGCAAAGACCCAAAAATCTAAGTAAAACAGGGACAAACGTCAATCCTAGAACCTTAAGTGTCGAATGAAGAGATAAAGAACTCAGCCAAGCACCAAATGGAATAAGAAATTGACAGAGAACAGGGAGTGAAAAGGGATATGTGCAGAGGACTCATCTAGCAACACAGCACAGATTCACTGTCTTGGACTCCTGTTGGAGATCAGTGGACAGGGAATACGGGAAAGCAGCTTCAAGGAGCTCCCAGCAGGAGACAGAGCACGTGGTAAACAGTGACATATGCTTTCCCACACCACATCCTTCTCTCCACTGCTCTACCTCCACTGCCTTCCGTTGGCTGCTGTCTCTTGGCTGGGAGGCACTGGCTCCAGTCCTGTGCTTCTTGTATTTGCCCTGCCCACACTGACTGGCTACATCAGTGCCATTTGTTTTTTGCTAATGTTGGTTTTTTCAGCTTCTTTTGGTTTCCTCCCTGCCTCTCACCACCTAACCCTCCTTTCTCTTGAACACTTGGCTCTGTGTGCCAGCTTTGCTTCTTTGTAAAAGACTGTGAACCATCGCTTGGCTGGAGAACTGCTCCCCCAGACAACATCACCAAGCTTGTGGGATCCCTGGAGACTTTTTTTTCCTCCTTTTTTTTGTTATGTTTGTTTTCTTTTTCTTTTTGAGGTTTGAGAGCCCCTTATGGCTGGGCCATAAAGCCCAGCTTGGGACCTACTTCCTCAGTCTGCACATTTGCTCTGGTAGGATACGTGGGGTCTTTCTTTTGTTCTGTTCTGTTCTGCGAGTTCATTTGTTTTCTTTTCACTGCTTTGGAGCCTATTGTAATCAGGCTGTACTGTGTGGCCTGGAAGCTACGTCCCCAGTCTTTGCAGCCACACCACTGGGACCACTGGGGTTTTTTTCTTTTCTTTTCCCAATTTTTTTTTTCCTTTTTGTTTTTCTCCATATTGTGGTTTCTCATCTCTCCACTCCAACAGCAAGCTGCCTTAGCACTCTTTTTTGTTTGTTTTGGCTTCTCTTTCTCTCTCCTCTCTCTCTTCTTTCCCATGCCCATCTTAATTCCACACATGACAACCTCCCTCTTCCTTCCTGCATACCTGCACCATGTGCTGAGCATCACACCCCCGAGAAGCAAAAGAATGGCCTACTGGAACTTGTACCACACTGATTCCAGGCTCACCTTTTTGGCATAGTATGTGCCACAAAAAAAAAAAAAAAAAAAAAAAAACCATCCCAGGCTCTCCTCTTCAGCTGCCCCTACCCTGCTGCACCATAGCTAAGCAACTGGCCCTGACCATTGGACAAAGAAATGAAAAGCATTGTGACCACAGGTGAGCAGACAACAAAGAACACATAGCCCACCAGCTTAGACATAACCAAATAAAACAAAAAAGCAGGATGAAACAAACAAATCTACTATCAAGAAATGGAGAAAATAACTACTGAATATACCAAAGACGGCACACAATGCCAAAACATTAAAAAACAGGACTGGATGTTTCCAGTAGACACCCAAAATAAAGCACTAGATGACTTTCCAGTAGAAGAAAAGGCACTAGGACTACCTGACAGGGAACTCAAATCTCTAATATACAGAGCTAGTGAAAAGTTGAAGCAAAAAGCAGACAAAAATAGACAAATTCAGGAAATGGCAGAAAAATTCATGGAAAATACAGACAAAAAATGGAAGAATTCAGGAAAATAATACAGGAATAAGATGTCAAAATAAATTCACAATTGGAAATCATACAAAAACAACAATTAGAAATCCAAAACATAAACAACAAGATTTCAGAAAAAGGCAGTGTCATAGAAGGGCTGAGGTGCAGGTTTGAAATGATGGAAGACAGAATATTGAAGACAAATATTTAGACACAACTTTGCTTGAGGAAAATCAGAAAAAAGAATGAAGCAAAATAAAGAAACCCTGAGAATGATGTGGGGTACATCAAAAGCAAAAATTTGCAAGTGTTTGGAGTTCCAGGACACAGGGAGAAAATGGAAAACATGTAGAGGATCATTGAAGAATTGCTGACTGAAAACTTCCCTAATATCATGAAAGATGAAAACCTGAGGATCCAAAAATCTCAACAAACCCCGTATCACCAAGGCACATCATAATCACACTCACTAAAACCAAAGACAAAGGAAGAATCCTGAGAGCAGCTCAAGAGAAACAAAAGGTCACATACAGAGGGAAAACAATGAGACTAAGCTCTGATTATTTGGCAGAAATCATACAGGAAAGAAGGCAATGGGATGACATACATAAAACCTTGAAAGAAAAAATTGCTAACCAAGAATAATATATCCTGCAAAACTCATTCAAATGTGATGGTGAAATGAAGACATTTCCAGATAAACAGAAATTAAGGGAATATGTAAAAACCAAACCAAACTTACAAGAGTTATTAAAGGAAGATCTTTGGTTTGAGAACAAACAACATAAGACCACAGTCTGAATCTAGGATGCAAAATCATACCAGCCAGATACAAACCTTGGAAGTGAACACTTGAGGACTATCCAAAACTAAAAGAATTGCAACCGGAAACCAGAAAGGTTAATCTGTAAATGACAACAACATCAGAACAATAAAAGCGGGGTTAAACAGTGTAGGTATAAAACTTTTTAATGACAAGGAAGGCAAGGTGATGCCAACTAACAATAGACTGATTCAAACCTACGAAGATAAGGGTGAATTTCAAGGTAACCACAAAGGAAGTTAACAAACCTATTCATCAAAATAAAGAAAAAAAACAGTCTCAGTAAAAACAAAATCTACAAAAACAAAAGAATTTTTTTTTAAAAAAAGCACATACAAAAGGAATTCAGAACAAGACAGTAGGAGGAACAAAGAAAATATCAGTGTCACAAGAAAAAGCATTATAAAATGACAGCAATAAACTCATACCTATCAATAATTACACTGAACGTAAATGGCCTAAATGCACCCATAAAGGTACAGACAGTGACAGAATGGATTAAAAACAGGATCCATCAATAAATCAATATGGTATCTACAAGAGACACACTTTAGAAACAAAGACTTAAATTTATTAAAAATCAAAAGATGGAAAAAATATACCAAGCAAACAGCTACCAGAAAAGAGCAGGAGTGGCAATACTTATCTCAGGTAAACTAGAATTTAAAACAAAATTCACCAAAAAAGACAAAGAAGAGCACTATAAATTGTTAAAGAACAATCCATCATGAAGGGATAACCATATTATACATCTACCCACCTAATGGCAGGGCTCCAAAATCCATAAAACAAACTTTAACAGCACTGAAAAGAGAAATTGACAGTTCCACAATAATAGTAGGAGACTTCAACACACCACTCTCAGTAAAGGACAGAACATCTAGAAAGAAACTCAACGAAGATACACAAGAGCTAAAGGGCACAATCAACCAACTTGACCTCATAGACATACATATATAGAACACTCCACCCAATAGCTGCAAAGTACACTATCTTTTCCAGCGCACATGGAACGTTTACCAGAATAGACCACATCTTCGGCCATAGAGCAACCCTCAACAAAATTCAAAACATTGAGATAATATGGAGTATTTTCCCTGACCATAATGCCATCAAGGCAGAAATAAACCACAGGAAGAGAAAGGAAAAAAAGAAAAAAAAGTTACATGGAAACTGAATAACATCCTGCTTAAAAACCATTGAGTAATAGAGGAAATCAGAAACGGAATTTTTTAAAAAATCCTAGAATCAAACAAAAATGAAAACATATCATACCAAAACCTTTGGAAAACAGAAAAGCAGTCTTAAGAGGCAATTTATAACAATAAAAAAAATGCAAAAAAAGAAGAAAGGGACAAAATCAGAGCATTAGCTACGCAACTCAGACAAATAGAAAGAGAACAGTAAAAAAAGCCCACAGCCACTAGAAGAAAGAAAATGATAAAGATCAGAGAAGAAATAAATGAAACAGAGAACAGAAAAACAATAGAAAGAATCAACAAAACCATAAGTTGGCTCTTTGAAAGGATCAAAAAAATCGACGAACCACTGACCAAACTGATAAAAGAAAAACAGGAGAGGACACAGATAACCCAAATAAAAAACGAAATGAGGGACATTAAAACAGACCCAACTGAAATAAAAAGGATCATAATAGAGTGTTATGAAAAACTATACTCAAACAAATGTGAAAACCTAGAGGAAATGGACAAACTTCTAGAAACACATTACCTGCACAAACTAACACAAAACGATGTTGAAAATCTGAACAGACCCATAATAAAAGAGATTGAAGAGGTAATAAAAAAAACTCCCAGCAACAACAACAACAAAAAAGCCCTCGCCCAAAAGGCTTCCCTGAAGAATTCTAACAAACATTTAGAGAAGAGCTTACACCAGTACCACTAAAACTATTTCAGAACATAGAAAATGAAGCGATACTTCCAAGTTCATTCTATGAAGTCAGCATAAACCTGATACCAAAATCAGGGAAAGATACCACAAAAAAAGAAAATTACCAATCAATATCTCTCATGAATATAGATGTGAAAATTCTCAAAAAATTCCAGCCAATAGAATTCAGTATCATATAAAAAAAAAATAATACACCATGACCAAGTAGGATTCATAGAGGTTTGCAAGGATGGTTCAACATTAGAGAATCCATCAGAGTAATCTACCACATAAATAAAAGGAAAGAATCACATATCTCAATCGATGCAGAAAAGGCATTCGACAAAGTCTAACATCCACTCCTGATTAAAAAAAAAAAAACCTCTCAATAAAATAAGTACAGAAGGGCATCTATACATAATAAAAGGCTTCTATACAAAACCAGGAAATCCTGGTGGTGTAGTGGTTAAGTGCTACATCTGCTAACCAAAGTGTCAGCAGTACGAATCCTCCAGGCTCTCCTTGGAAACTCTGTGGGGCAGTTCTACTCTGTCCTATAGGGTTGCTATGGGTCAGAATCGACTCAACGGCAATGGGTTTTTTTTTTTTATGGTCACTTGATCTTCAACAAGGGCCCAAAGTCCATCAAAGGGGGAAAAAGACAGTCTTTTTAACAAATGGTGCTGGCAAAACTGAATGGTCATCCGTCAAAAAAAAAAAAAACAAACAGGATCCGTACCTCACACCACACACAAAAAAACTAATTCAAAATGGATCAAAGACGTAATATAAAGCCAAAAATTATAAAGTTCATAGGAGAAAAAATTTTGATACAGGCCCTAATACATGGCATTAACAGGGTACAAACCATAGCCAACAACCACAAACTCCAGAAGATAAGCTAGATAACTCGGATCCTCTAAAAATTAAATACTTATGGTCATCAAAAGACTTCACCAAAAGAGTAAAAAGAGAACCTACAGATTGAGAAAGAATTTTGGACTGTTAAAAATCAGACAGAGTTTTAATCTCTAAAATCTACAGGAAAGTCCAACACCTCTACAAAAAAAGACAATCCAGTTAAAAAATGGGCAAAGGAAATGAACAGACACTTCACCAAAGAATACATTCAAGCGGCCAACAGACACCTGAGGAAATGCTAGTGAACACTAGAACACCCCTGGCATTACCGGCATGAATAAAACAAACAGGAAACAACAAATATTGGAGAGGCTGCAGGGAGATCAGAACTCTTATGCACTGCTGGTGGGAATGCAAAATGATACAACTATTTTGAAAAACGATATCATGCTTCCTCAGCTAGAAATAGAAATTCCATATGATCCAGCAATCCCACACCTAGGAATATATCCTAGAGAAATGAGTCATCACAAAAATAGACACATGTACACTCATGTTCATTACAGCATTGTTCACAATAGTAAAAAGATGGAAACAACCTAGATGCCCATTAAGAGATGAATGGATAAACTGTGGTGCATACACACAGTGGAGTATTATACAACAAAAAAAACAATGATGAACCTACGAAGCATTTTATAACATGGATGAACCTGGAGGGCATTATGCTGAGTGAAATCAGTCAGTTACAAAAGGACAAATATTGTATGAGATGACTACTGTAAATTTTCTTCAGTTTTAATTTGAACTTACATATAAGTAATTGAAGGTCTGATTCGCAGTCGGGCCCTGGCCTTGTTCTGATTGATGATATTGAGCTTTTCCGTTGTGTATTTCCACAGATACAGTCTATTTGATTCTTATGTAATGTACTCCATCTGGTGAGGTCCATGGGTATAGTTGCTGTTTATGTTGGTGAAAAGAGGTATTTGCAATGAAAAAGTCGTTGCTCTTGCAAAATGCAATCATGGGATCTCTGGCATCATTTCTATCACCAAGGCCATATTTTCCAACTACTGATCCTTCTTTGTTTCCAGCTTTCGCATTCCAATCACCAGTAATTACCAGTGCATTCTGAGTCCGTGTTCAATCAATTTCAGACTGCAGAAGTTTATAAAATGTTCGATTTTTTCATCTTTGGCCTTAGTGGTTGGTGAATAAATTTGAATAATAGTTGTATTAACTGATCTTCCTTGTAGGCATATTATTATCCTATCACTGACAGCATTGTTCTTCAGGATAGATCCTGAAACGTTCTTTTTGATGATGACTGCAGCACCACTCCTCTTCAATTTGTCATTCCCAGCATAGTAGACCATGCAATTGTCTGGTTCAAAAAGGCCATTACCAGTCCTTTTCAGCTCACTAATTCCTAGGATATAGATCTTTATGCATTTCATTTCATTTTTGACAATTTCCAGTTTTCCTAGATTCATATTTTGCACATTCCAGGTTCTGATAATTAATGGATATTTGTAGCTGTGTCTTCTCATTTTGAATAGTACCACATCAGCAAATGAAGATCTCAAAAGCTTGACTCCATCCACGTTATTAAGGGCAACTCTACTATGAGGAGGCATCTCTTCACCAGTTGTATTTACAGTGCCTTCCAACCTGATAGGCTTATCTGCTAGCAGTATATCAGAAGATGCTCTGCTGTTATTCATAAGGTTTTCACTGGCTAATTCTTTTCAGAAGTAGATAGCCAGGTCCTTCTTCCTGGTCTGTTTTAGCCTGGAAGCTCAGCTGAAGCCTGTTGGCCATGGATGACCCTGCTGGAACTTGAATACCGGTGGCATAACTCCCAGCATCACAGCAACACCAAGCCCCCACAGTAGGACAAATTGGCAGATTTTTGTCTCATGGAATTGTTCTAAGAAAATTAGAACAAGTCCACAAGAGCCAAAGTACAACCTTGAGTATATCCCACCTGAATTTAGTGACCATTTCAAGCATAGATTTGATGCGTGAAGCATTAGTGACTGAAGACCAGATGAGTTGTGGAATGACATCAAGGACATCACACATGAAGAAAGCAAGAAGTCATTAAAAAGAAGGGACAAAAGAAAAGACTTAAATGTATGTCGGAAGAGACTCAGACTTGCTCTTGAATATCAAGTAGCTAAAGCAAAAGGAAAAAATGATGACGTAAAAGAGCTGAACAGAAGATTTCAAAGGGCAGCTCAAGAAGACAGAATAAAACAGATTTCAAAGGGCAGCTGAAGAAGACGTCATAACGACATGTGCAAAGACCTGGAGATGGAAAACCAAAAGGGAAGAACACGCTCTGCATTTCTCAAGCTGAAAGAACTGAAGAAAATATTCAAGCCTCTAGTTGCAATACTGAAGGAGTCTATGGAGAAAATATTAAATGACACAGGAAGCATGAAAAGAAGATGGAAGGAATACACAGAGTTGCTATACCAAAAAGAATTGATCAATATGCAACAATTTCAGGAGGTACCTTTGATCAGGAACCAATGGAACTGAAGGAAGAAGTCCAGGCTGCACTGATGGTATTGGTAAGGAACAAGGCTCCATAATTGATGGAATACCAATTGAGATGTTTCAACAAATGAGTACAGTGCTGGAAGTGCATACTTTTTTATGCCAAGAAATCTGGAAGACAGCTACCTGGCCAACCGACTGGAAGAGATCCATATTTATGCCTATTCACAAGAAAGATGATGTAACCAAATGTGGAAAGTATCAAAAAATACAATTAATATCGCGTTAACAACCTGCTTTATGCATATGACACAACTTTGCTTCCTGAAAGTGAAGAGGACTTGAAGCACTTACTGATGAAGATCAAAGACCACAAGCCTTCAGCATGGATTACACATCAACATAAAGAGAACAAAAATTCTCACAACTGGACGGATAAGCAACATCATGATAAAGGGAGAAAAGATTGAAGTTGTCGAGGATTTCATTTTGCTTGGATCCACGATCAACACCCATGGAAGCAGCAGTCAACAAATCAAAAAATGCTTTGCAAAAGACCTCTTTAAAGTGTTGAAAAGCGTGGATGTCACCTTGAGGGCTAAGGTGTGCCTAACCCAAGCCATGGTGTTTTCAATCACCTCATATGCATAAAGCTGGACAATGAATAAGGAAGACCAAAAAAGAATTGACATCTTTGAATTGTGGCGTTGGAGAATGATAGGGAATATACCATGGGCTGCCAAAAGAATGAACAAATCTCTCTTGGGAGAAGTACAACCAGAATGCTCCTTAGAAGCAAGGATGGTGAGACTACATCTCACATATTTTGGACATGTTATCAGGAGGGATCAGTCCCTGGAGAAGGACATCATGGTTGGTAAAGTAGAGGTTCGGCGAAAAAGAAGACCCTCGATGAGATGGACCGACACAGTGGCTGCAAAAATGGGTTCAAGCACAGCAACAATTGTGATGATGATGCAGGACCAGGCAGTGGTTTGTTCTTTTGTTCATAGGGTCACTATGAGTCAGAACCAACTAGAGGGCACCTAACAACAAAAATAATTACAAGTACTGTAAAAACTCACAAAAGGTTTACACACAAAAAGAAAATATTTTTGGTGGTTATGAGGGAGGGGAGAGGTGAGGATGGAAAAACACAACTTGTACAAGGCAAGGTCATAGAAGCTCCAGGAACACATTCAAACTCCCTAAGGGACCAAATTGCTGAGCTGAGGACTGTGGGAACCATGGTCTCAGGGAACATCTAGCTCAATTGGCATAACATAGTTTGTAAAGAAAATATTCTACATGCTACTGTGGTGAGTAGCATCTGTGAGGGGCCATCGAAGATACTCCACTGGCCTCACCCTTCCAGAGCAAGGAAGAATGAATAAAGCTAAACATACAAGGAAAAGATTAGTCCAAAGGACCAATGGACCACATCTACCATGGCCTCCACCAGACTGAATCCAGTACATCTGGGGAATGCCCAGCTACCACCACTGACTGCTCTGACAGAGATCACAATAGAGGGACCTGGACAGAGCTGGAGAAAAACGCAAAACAAAATTCTAACTCACAAAAAAGATCAGGCTTACTGGCCTGACAGAGACTGGAGAAACCCCGAGAGTACGGCCCCCGGACACAGTTTTAACTCAGTAATGAAGTCACTCCTGAGGTTTACTCTTCAGCCCAGGATTAGACAGGCCAATAAAACAAAATGGGACTAAAGGGACATACCAGTCTAGGGGCAAGGACGAGGAGGCAGGAGGGGACACGAAAGCTGGTAATAGGAAATAATAGGAAACCCAAGGTTGAGAAGGGCGAGTGTTGACATGTTGTGGGGTTGTTAACCAATGTCACAAAATAATGTGTGTACTAACTGTTTAATGAGAAACTGGTTTGTTCTGTAATCCTTCAGCTAAAGTACAAATAAAAATAAAAAATAAAAACCCTTACATTTTTAATATTGTGGAATTTACATCTTAAACAACAGAGTAAAAATGCACTAAAAATTTGAAGAAAAAGATGGACAAATTATTTTATGCTATTAAATTGATTAAGAATTTGAAAAGTGGTTGCTAGGATACAGAATTTCTTTTGATTGTTTTATCAGCACCTAATACGAACACATTTCTGAGAAGTGCCACCTGCAGCCTCACAAGGTAGAACGAAGAAATAGCATCTGCAGGCAAGGGAGAATACTCTTCTCTCGTTCAGCCCTGCCAAACCCTTTCTAACACCCCTTGCAAACAGGAGAAGGACGAGCAGACTTTGCCTTTTCTCCTGTCAGATGAATTTTCAGGGTCTCCCAATTGCAGCAGCATCTCCATCTTAAAACAACGTTCTTACGTCGTGAAGTTTAAGCCAGGTCAGGAAAAACTGACGTGGTTAGCACACTTGCGACTCTCCATGCCTGAGAATAATGCAGTAAAAAAGGACACTTGTTGAATCTGGCTACTCTCTCAGCAGCAATTTTACCCACTTCGTATCCTCCTCAAAGCATTAATAATCTCATTTCTCATCTATTATTCATTTCTTTTCGTTGTATTCCTCTCTGGTGAAATTAACATTGTCAAAAGAACGATGGCTTAAAAAATGTGAGTTCACACCACAATGAGTCAGTTACAAAGATTATGTCCAAAAGGAATTTATTTTTGCATGCTAATTTTTTGCTTGACATAAATTGCTAACACAAGCCCGATGACATTTCCGCACCTAAGGAAGTTGTATGCTTTGTGATGCCTTATTTGAGGTGTCTAGAATACACTCCAGTGCTTATTATATATTGCTCTATTTCTAATCCCAAAAGATGGCTCATTATATGTGTTCCACTCTGAGTCCTTTCATTTGCTTCATATTATCAAAAGAAAAATGATGATGCATTCTATAGGCAATTGACTCTTGATTGCGTACGTCCCATTCAAGACAGAAACCCCACACATTTTCAATTAAATAACCCCAGAACTACAAGGCAAGAGGTAACATTGTTTATGTAGAGATTAGACTGGGGATGCTAACAAGCTTGGGACATCAGTTCACAGTAACTTCTTGCACTTCCTATAATTTCAAAATTCACCTTAAAGTTTGCGTTGCATTTTGTCATTCTGTTTGAATGTAAGTCTTTGTCAAAGGAGAGCCGTGCAACTTGTTACTTCATTCTAGGAGTAATCCTTGTTGTTGTTATTGTTGTTAGGTGCTGTCATGGATTGAATTTTGTCCCCCCAAATTATCTTCTAATTTTGTTAGGTCACGATTCCCAGTATTGTATGACTGCCTACCATTTTATCATATGATGTAATATCCTTACGAGTTGTAAATCCTATCACTATGATGTAATGAGATGGATTAGTGGCAGTTATTTTGTTGAGATCTACAAGATTAGATAGCACCTTAAACCAATCTCTTCTGAGATATAAAAAAGAGGAGCAAGCAGAGAGACAGGGGAACCTCATACCACCAAAGAGAGGTGCCGGGAGAAAAGCATGTCCTTTGGACCTGGGTTCCTGTGCTGAGGTGATCCCAGGTGGAGGAAGACTGATGACAAGGACTTTATTTCAGAGCCGACAGAGAGAGAAAGCCTTTCCCTTGAACCAGCACCCTGAATTCGGACTTCTAGCCTACTGGACTGTGAGAGAATAAACTTGTCTTCATTAAAGCCATCCACTTGTGGTATTTCTGCGATGGGAGCACTAGATGACCAAGAGAGATGCTGTCCAGTCAGTTCTGATTCATGGCAACCTTATGTACAGCAGAACAAAATACTGCCCAGTTCTGTGTCATCCTTACAATCATTGTATGTTTCTGCCCCTTGTTGCAGCCATTGTGAAAATTCATTTCATTTAGGGTCATCTTTTTTGCTGTCCCTCTACTTTACCAACCATCATGTCCTTCTCCAGGGACTGGTTCCTCCTGATAATATGTCCAAAGTATGAGAGATAAGGTCTCACCATCTTCCCTTCTAAGGAGCATTCTGGCTGTACTTCTTCCAAGACATTTATTCGTTCTCCTGGCAGTCCATGGTATATTCAGTATTCTCTGCCAATGCCATAATTCAAAGGCATCCATTCTTCTTCAGTCTTCCTTATTCATTGCCCAGGTTTTGAATTCATATTAAGTGATCAAAAACACCATAGCTTGGGTCAAGTGCCACTTAGTCCTCAAAGTGACATCTTTGATTCTTAACACTTTAAGAGGTCTTTTGCAGCAGATTTGCCCAATGTGGTACTTCATTTGATTTTTTCACTGCTGCTTCCATGGGTGTTGATTATGGGTGCAAGTAAAACGAAATCCTTGACAACTTCAATTTTTTCTCCATTTATTGTGATGTTACTTGGAAACCCAGGTGGCGTAGTAGCTAAGTGCTACAGCTGCTAACCAGAGGGTCAGCAGTTCGAAGCCACCAGGTGCTCCTTGGAAACTCTATGGGGCAGTTCTTCTCTGTCCTATAGGGTCGCTATGAGTTGGAATCAACTCGGCGGTGCTAGGTTTGGTTTTTTGGTTTGCTTGTTGTTCCAATTGTGGAGATTTTTTGTTTTCTTTATGTTGAGGTGTCATTTATACTGAAGGCTATAATATTTGATCTTCTTCAAAGTGCAGTAATCCTTAAAAGCCAAAAATTAAGCAGTCAATGCCAAACCATAACTTTGTCAACATGCTAAATTTCCCAGTGGCACATATATATTTAGCCCACGGCATTTTTCTTTCCTAATTTATCTTTTTTACAATACATCTTGAAATTTTATGAACAATACACTTTCTTGAAAATGTGCAGAACCAGTCTCCCAGAAAGCATTTCAATAGGGCTGTATTTTTGATTCTTTACTGAAATCATTTTAATGGATTCAAAATGACTAAACAGGCAGGGCCAAGATGGCGGAATAGCAAGATGCATCCGGTGATCCCTCTTACAACAAAGACCTGAAAAACAAGTGAAACAATTACATTTATGACAAGCTAGGAGCCCTGAACATCAAAGTTAGAAAATGGACTGAGTGGCAAGGGGAGGGAGAGATGATTCAGAAGTGGAAAGAAGTTGCCATACCTGAATTGCTGGATCCCTCAGGCACCATTCTTGGGAGTATCTGTGGCAGGCTGGTAGTAGCATTTGGCTACAGTCTCCTAAGGGAGAAGCAGCCAGCTGCACAGCCTACTCACACCTTTGGAACCAGAGAAGAATGGTACTCTTAGCAAAAGCTAAGTACTTGCATATATTTTACCATGCTCCCTACACCCAAGCTGGCTTCAGTGGCTATTGATTTCCCTGGGCCTGAGATAGGGCCATTTAAGCACCCAAAACTATGTTCCTGGCCTTGGAGAAGGAATAAATTCATATCACGGGGAAAAGAAAATTTACCAGCTCCACTAACCAGGGTAGCTTAGGACAGAAACGGTTCCTGTCCAAGCATAAACAATCTGTGGGCTTTGAATAGCTTTCCACCCTGCATGGACCTAGTTCAGGAGAATAGGCCCTTGCTGGCAGAATGCAACTGTTTAAGCTGTGCAGTGGAGAGGTGGATGTTTCATATTTGACACCACATTGCCTATTAAACAGGATCTTCACCTACCCACACCAGTGGCTTAAGTACTGGTGGCTCCATTCAGGTGACCTAGCCACTCACGGAAGGGATTCAAGGATAACTGGTGCCTCCTAGCTCTTACAACCAAAAGCACTGTGTTCCCTGATCCATCTGCAGAGCTCATCCACTTGTACACTCTAGGGAACAGGGACACGCTTCCCTCAGAGACACTCAGGGGACAGTTCACAACCCCCTGCCTTGTTCAGAGTGTGAACCCCTGCTGCAATCAGATACCAGTACCTATACCAAAAACCCTTACCCCCTAAGACTGTACGAAAGAGACTGTATCACAAATTTGAGGACCAGCTACCTGGACACCTGAGCCGAATCCACACAAGAAAAGTGAATGAACTCATAAACTCATATACCTGATAACAGCTCTAGCCATCTGGTGACAGGACGTCAGAGCACCAAAGGCAAAAATAATCAAGCTTGCTCACTCAAGCAACCCATTGGGCAAATCAAAACAAAAGAAAGCAAGAAACTAGAACACAGTAAGCAAGCGTAAATTAAACTAATATAATAACTTATAGATGGCTCAGAGACAACAGTCGATATCAAACCATATAAAGAAACAGACCATGATCACTTCAACAAGCTCTCAAGACAGAGAATCAAAGGATCTTCTGGATGAAGGTGCCTTCCTGGCTTTGCAAGATGCAGAACACAAAAGATTAACATACAGAACTCTTCAAGACATCAGAAAGGAGATCAGTGAATATGCAGAACAAGCCAAGGAACACACAGATAAAGCAGTTGAAGAAATTAAAAAGGTTATTCAAGAACATAAGGAAAAATTTAATAAGCTGCAAGAATCCATAGACAGACGGCAATCAGAAATTCAGAAGATTCACAATAAAATTACAGAATTAGACAACTCAGTACAAAGTCAGAGGAGCAGAATCGGGCAAATGGAATGCAGGATTAGTCACCTTGGCACCAATATATTTGAAGAAAAATCAGATAAAAGAATTAAAGAAATGAAGAAACCTTAAGAATCGTGTGGGAGTCTATCAAGAGAAATAACAACGAGTGATTAGACTACCAGAGCAGGGAGCGATAACAGAAAATACAGAGAGAATTGTTCAAGATTTGTTGGCAGAAAACTTCCCTGATATCATGAAAGATGAGAAGATATCTATCCATGATGCTCATTGAACTCCATATATGGAAGATTTTAAAAGAAAGTCACAAGACATGTTATAATCAAACTTACCAAAAGCAAAAATAAAGAGAATTTTAAGAGCAGCTAGGGATATTAGAAAAGTGACCTATAAAAGAGAGTCAATGAGAATAAGCTCGGGCTACTTGGCAGAAACCATGCAGGCAAGAAGGCAATAGGATGACTTATATAAAGCAGTGAAGGAAAAAAAAATTGCCAGCCAAGAATCATATGTCCAGCAAAACTGTCTCTCAAAAATGAAGGTGAAATTAGGACATTTCCAAATAAACAGAAGTTTAGGGAATTAGTAAAAAGCAAACCAAAACTATAAGAAATACTAAAGGGAGTTATTTGGTTAGAAAATCAATAATATCAGGTATCAAACCTAGACTAGAACACTGGTCAGAGTAATCAGATGTAAACCCAGAGAGGGAAACCATAAAACTAAATCAAATTAAAAAACGTTCCAAACCAGGAAACAGCAATGTCATTAGGTAAAAGAAGAAAACATTAAAATAACAAAGTGGGACAAAGAAATGTAGTCATAGATCTTTCCCATGGAGAGGAAGACAAGGCAATATAAAGAAATAAAAGTTAGGTTCAAACTTAGAAAATAAGGGTAAATATTAAGGTAACCACAAAGGAGACTAACAATCTTACTCATCAAAATAAAATACAAGAGGTGTATATGAACTTATATGTGACAGTCTGACTTGATTTGTAAACGTTCACTTGAAGCTCAATAAAAGTTAAAAAAAAAAATTAAAAGTATGAAAAACTTTTATATTAGGCAAACACTAATCAAAAGAAGGCTGGAGTGGTTATATTAACATCAGGACAGAAAACTAACAAGGGTAGAGAGAGACATTACATAATGGTAAAATGATGAATTTACCAAGAAGACATAATCCTAACAAGAGAGCTGCAAAATACATGAAACAGAAATGACAGGAGAAATAGATAAATTCACAATGGTAGTTAGATACTTTAACGTTCCTTCCAGTAATACTTAGAACTAAATAATGCATAGAACTAGTAATACATAGAACTAGTAGTCAGAAAATCAGCAAGGATATAGAACTGAGAAATACCATCCACCATCTGGATTTAATTCACATTTCTAAAGCACTCTACCCCACATCGTCAGGATACACATTTCTCTCAATTATGCATGAGGTATTTACCAAGGTAGGCCATGCCCTTGTTCATAAAACAAGCATTAACACATGTGAAAGATTGAAGACATACAAAATATGCTCTCTGGCAATAATGAAATCAAACTTAAAGCCAAAAACAGAAGGATAAAATGACAATCTCTAACCACATGGAAGTTAAACAACAATTTTCTAAATAATCCATGTACCTATCAGAACCTTTGGGACACAGTGAAAGCAGCACTCAGAGATCAATTTATATCAATAAATGCACACATACAAAAAGAAGAAAGGGCCAGAATCAAAGAATTATCTCTACAGCTTGAACAAATAGAAAGAGAACAACAAAAGAAACCCTCAGGAGCTAGAAGAATGGAAACATTTAAAATGAGAGCAGAGGAGGCGGGGCCAAGATGGCGGACTAGGCAGACGCTAACTTGGATCCCTCTTGCAACAAAGACACGGAAAAAAAAGTGAATCGATCACATACATAACAATCTATGAACCCTGAACAACAAACACAGATTTAGAGATGGAGAACGAACTAATACGGGGAAGCAGCGATTGTTTCCAGAGCCTGGAGCCAGCGTACCAGTCAGGTACGGCACAAGCACAGAGAGCTGCTCCATCTCCCTGAACTAACACCGGGAGGGGGCCCAGCCGGTTCGCGTAGGCGGTGTGGCGACGCAGCCGGTGGGAGAAGTCCCCGGGAGGCAGTGACCGGTCTTGGAGCAGGGAGAGCAGCGTCCCAGCCGGGGAACCGTCCCGCCGGGATTTGGACTGGACGCAGAGGATTTTCTGGAAAAACTAGTTTCCCAGTGATGGCTCGGAGACAGCAATCCATATCAAACCATTTAAAGAAGCAGACCATGACAGCTTCTCCAACCCCCCAAACAAAAGAATCAAAATCTTTCCCAAATGAAGATACAATCCTGGAATTATCAGATACAGAATATAAAAAAATAATTTACAGAATGCTTCAAGACATCACAAATGAAATAAGGCAAACTGCAGAAAAAGCCAAGGAACACACTCACAAAACTGTTGAAGAACTCAAAAAGATTATTCAAGAACATACTGGAAAAATTAATAAGTTGCAAGAATCCATAGAGAGACAGCATGTAGAAATCCAAAAGATTAACAATAAAATTACAGAATTAGACAACGCAATAGGAAGTCAGAGGAGCAGACTTGAGCAATTAGAATGCAGACTGGGACATCTGGAGGACCAGGGAATCAACACCAACATAGCTGAAAAAAAATCAGATAAAAGAATTTAAAAAAATGAAGAAACCCTAAGAATCATGTGGGACTCTATCAAGAAGGATAACTTGCGAGTGATTGGAGTCCCAGAACAGGGAGGGGGGACAGAAAACACAGAGAAAATAGTTGAAGAACCCCTGACACAAAACTTCCCTGACATCATGAAAGACGAAAGGATATCTATCCAAGATGCTCATCGAACCCCATTTAAGATTGATCCAAAAAGAAAAACACCAAGACATATTATCATCAAACTCACCCAAACCAAAGATAAACAGAAAATTTTAAAAGCAGCCAGGGAGAAAAGAAAGGTTTCCTTCAAGGGAGAATCAATAAGTTCAGACTACTCAGCAGAAACCATGCAGGCAAGAAGGGAATGGGACCACATACACAGAACACTGAAAGAGAAAAACTGCCAGCCAAGGATCATATATCCAGCAAAACTCTCTCTGAAATATGAAGGCGAAATTAAGATATTTACAGATAAACACAAGTTTAGAGAATTTGCAAAAACCAAACCAAAGCTACAAGAAATACTAAAGGATATTGTTGGGTCAGAAAACCAATAATATCAGATATCAGCACAACACAAGGACACAAAACAGAACGTCCTGATATCAACTCAAATAGGGAAATCACAAAAACAAACAAAGATTAATTAAAAAAAAATACACGTAACAGGGAATCATGGAGGTCAATAGGTAAAATATCACAATAATCAAAAAGAGGGACTAAATACAGGAGGCATTGAACTGCCATATGGAGAGTGATACAAGGCGATATAGAACAATACAAGTTAGGTTTTTACTTAGAAAAATAGGGGTAAATAATAACGTAACCACAAAAAGGTATAACTCTATAACTCAAGATAAAAGCCAAGAAAAACATAACGACTCAACTAACATAAAGTCAAACACTATGAAAATGAGGATCTCACAATTTACTAAGAAAAACACCTCAGCACAAAAAAATATGTGGAAAAATGAAATTGTCAACAACACACATAAAAAGGCATCAAAATGACAGCACTAAAAACTTATTTATCTATAATTACCCTGAATGTAAATGGACTAAATGCACCAATAAAGAGACAGAGAGTCACAGACTGGCTAAAGAAACACGATCCATCTATATGCTGCCTACAAGAGACACACCTTAGACTTAGAGACACAAACTAAAACTCAAAGGATGGAAAAAAATATATCAAGCAAACAATAAGCAAAAAAGAAGAGGAGTAGCAATATTAATTTCTGACAAAATAGACTTTAGACTTAAATCTGCCACAAAGGATAAAGAAGGACACTAGATAATGATAAAAGGGATAATTGATCAGGAAGACATAACCATATTAAATATTTATGCACCCAATGACAGGGCTGCAAGATACATAAATCAAATTTTAACAGAATTGAAAAGTGAGATAGATACCTCCACAATTATAGTAGGAGACTTCAACACACCACTTTCGGAGAAGGACAGGACATCCAGTAAGAAGCTCAATATAGACAAGGAAGATCTACTTACAACAATCAACCAACTTGACCTCATTGACTTATACAGAACTCTCCACCCAACTGCTGCAAAGTATACTTTTCTTTCTAGCGCACATGGAACATTCTCTAGAATAGACCGCATATTAGGTTATAAAACAAACCTTTGCAGAGTCCAAAACATCGAAATATTACAAAGCATCTTCTCAGACCACAAGGCAATAAAACTAGAAATCAATAACAGAAAAACTAGGGAAAAGAAATCAAATACTTGGAAAATGAACAACACTCTCCTGAAAAAAGACTGGGTTATAGAAGACATCAAGGAGGGAATAAGGAAATTCATAGAAAGCAACGAGAATGAAAATACTTCCTATCAAAACCTCTGGGACACAGCAAAAGCAGTGCTCAGAGGCCAATTTATATCGATAAATGCACACATACAAAAAGAAGAAAGAGCCAAAATCAGAGAACTGTCCCTACAACTTGAACAAATAGAAAGTGAGCAACAAAAGAATCCATCAGGCAGCAGAAGAAAACAAATAATAAAAATTAGAGCTGAACTAAATGAATTAGAGAACAGAAAAACAATTGAAAGAATTAACAAAGCCAAAAGCTGGTTCTTTGAAAAAATTAACAAAATTGATAAACCATTGGCTAGACTGACTAAAGAAATACAGGAAAGGAAACAAATAACCCGAATAAGAAACGAGAAGGACCACATCACAACAGAACCAAATGAAATTAAAAGAATCATTTCAGATTATT